>NC_044400.1:54097522-54410951 GCF_006542625.1 Nomascus leucogenys
GTCAGAGAGATTCCCAGTGTGAGAAGGATTTGATGAGCCACTGCTTGTTCTGAAGTGAGAGGGCGACATATAAGGAACAGAAAGAAACCTCTAGGAGCTACAGGCCACCCCTAGCTGACAGCCATCAAAGAATAGGGACCTCAGTTCTACAGTTATAAAAAGCTGGATTCTTTTAAAAAGCTGAATGAACTGGAAAGCAGATTCACCCCAAAGCCTCCAAAGAAGAGCCCAGCCAATAAATACTTTGACTTTAGCCTTGTAACTCTTTGGTCATATAAACCAATTGAGCTGAATTGGACTTTTTGACCTGTAAAACTGTGAAATAATAAATTTGAATTGTTTTAAACCACTAAATTTGTGGTACTTAGTTGTGGCAGCAATAGACAACTAATATAACATGCAGAACGTTTCAAACATTTTCCATCACTTTTGCTGGATAATGACCAATGAATTCATTTGCAGAACATTTGATGTCAACCCAGCCTAGACTTCCAATGTCAGCTCCTGCAAAACCCCGAGAAATCTAGCTGAAACAATACCAGAAACACTTTCATGATTTCTACCCATCCAAGCACACCATCTCATCATGCTTTTTAAAATATGCATCAACATTTTGAACACTATTCTCTTTATCCTAAATTACCATGTCACTTTCCTATTCAAATTGTGAAAGAATTCTCACCTAAACAAAGAAGAAAAGAGAACTCTTTTAGGCTCGAAAAGCAAATAATGTAGAGCAAAACAAAGTAGAGCTAAAATAAAATATGAGGAAATGTAAATGTACTTAGGAAGTTCTGAATCATAATGAGGCAGGCAAAGGAGGAAAAGAACAGATCTTGAATGATCCTGGATGCTGTTGTAAGGGGCTTATTCTTTTAATCTATCACTTGAGAGAATCCACTGATGGATATTTTGTAGAGGAGTTGCATAGTTAGATTGGAGGCTTTTTATAATAGTGCTCTGAAACAGTATGAAAGAGACATTCAAAAAAGTCATAATGAAAGTATACCATGCCATTAATAGGAAAGATACAAATTAGAAAGGGATTTATAATGTAAGCACTGGTGGAGACAATAATACCTAAGAAATATTTGGCTTATTGTATTCAGCAATAAAAAATTAATGAATTAATGTTACACACAACCTGAATGAATCTGAAAAATATTATGTTGAACAAAGTAAGTCACATACAAAAGAATACACACAATATGGTTTCGTTTATTAAAGTTCTAGAAAAGGTAAATCTAAATTGTGGTAATAAAACTCAGCTCAACGGTTGCATTGGGAGGATGACTCTGACTCTAAGAAGGTATGTGTAAACTTTTTGGGATTTTGAAAATATTTTACAGCTTGATTAAGGTGGTGTTTCTAAAGGTAGACACATTTGTCAAAACTCAACAAACATACATTAAAATATATGCATTTTATTTTATGAAAATTATAACGGAATAAAGTCTATTAAAACATTTAGAGGCAAAATTAGCAAAAATATAGATTTGAGGGGTAAGGGGAGGAGATATTCAAGTATTGAAGCCAATAACTTCAGACTTTCATCATGGGCATAAGGACACAGGAATGTCATGAGTTGAGCCAGGGAATCCATAAGGTGAAGTAGGACAGACGGCCATGATAATCATGAGTTCAATTTGCAATATAAGTCTGCAGTGTGCATGAAATCTCCACATAGAGGTGTTTGTATTTTTGAGATTGAAGTCCAGAACAAAACATGAAAACTTGTATTTCTGTCATTATTTTTGGTATTGTCCATGTGCTTTATTTAATTATTTATAATTTAACTAGTCATGGCTGATATCCAGGAAAACCGTTCATGTTTATGTATTCATTAATTCTGTGACTTGCTTCATTAGCAAACTCTCTAAGTTCTCATCGTTTCTAAATCATTCCCATGGGTTTTCTATGTAGACAATCATAATATCTGCAAATAATGGAATTACTTTCTCTTCCTCAACCTTTAGATTTTTACTGGTATCCCCATTCTTTCTTATATTGAAGACACTTTCAGAACAATGATAGAGAATAGAAGCCAAATGCCTTGATATGGATGTGAAATAAGATTTTCCTTGCAATTCACTGAAGTCTAGAACAGGGAAAGAACCAATTAGCGTGGTGTAATCTTCAGTGGTGTGTGTTTTAGAGTTGCACAAAAATTGATTTATGTCTTAATAATGTCATTTTAATAGTGATATGATCTTGGACAAGTGGTTTAACATCCATGAGGCAAAATTCTCATAACAGTAAATTAAAAAAAAGAATAATAATACTTTTCATGTGCATTTCTGTGAAGATTTAAGTGTAATGCAATATCTGATGTGGTAAGTTGTTTGAAATAATATCATAATATCCACAAATATTCTTTTCAAATATCCATGGCTTTTTACAATGGCTTTGCAGCAACTTCGATGAAGGGCTAGTTTATTTTTTATCTGAATTTGGATGGCTGTATGACTTGATTTGATGAATAGAATGCAGTACAAGTCAATACCTAAAATCTCGGACTCAAAACATTGTAGAAACCAAGAAACTCTTATTTTAGCTCCTATGAATTTCTGTTGTCAATATCTCTGGTGTTCAACATGTAGTTGGGTAGTTTTTTGTCAGCCAAAATGAAAATCTTCTAACAATTTACCATACTTATTTCTATGACTGTTATTATTGGTCTCAGCTGTCAGATTTATAATTGCTATTTGTATTATATTTGATGTATTTTATTGACTATGAATAATTTTTTTTCTTTTTTTTTAAATTTACTTGATATTTAGAAATATCAGTAGTTTTGATCCTATGGTTATCTTTATACCTTTACTTTTTTAAAAACCTTTAATCTCTCTCTCTTTTTTTTTTTTTTACATTTTACTCTGCTACTTCTTATGGCATCTTTTGATTCCCACCTATTGATTTTTCATTATTCAATGAATATATATTTCTTATTCCCATCTCCCTTTTTCTACCATTCTTTACATTCATTATTTTGATTCTGTCAGAATACATTTTGATTTATATACGTATACATATTGAAGTACACATATGGATGTTTGTATATGTATATGTGTATATCTACAATAATTTTTTGGCCCTTGCCTTTACAATTAAATGTTCATCAATAGTACTTTTGCCAGTGTTTATTTAGTCATCTCTTGGTTAGATGAAGCACATTTTCTAACACGGGAATATGCTCCCAGGGGCCAAATCTGGCATACATCCTGTTAAATTATGGTCCATGAAAGTTGTTTTTCACAATTTTAAACAGTTGTAAAAAAATAAAAGAAGAAGAAAATATGACAGAAACACATAGAACCAACAAAGCTTAAAATATTCATTACGTGACTCCTTAACAAAAACTTTTCTGACCACTCTAGTAATTTCTTGAGAACAGCTAGTGAGTGTAGTATTCTCTGGGCTATTCACTATTTAAAACAATATTTAAATAGCTTTGAAACTTGATGGACAATTTAATAGTAAACATCCTTTTTCACTCATTTTTTTAATTAAATTTCTTTAAAAACTGTTGCTCCATTAAAGGCTTGCTTGCTTTTTATATTGTTTTGATAAATCTGATGCCAGTCTAATTGCATTGTCTTGTTATTTAATTGGTAATTTCGTTTGGAAGTTGTGGTGGTGAATTTTACACGCCAACTTGGCTTGTCCATGGTACCCAGATATTTGTTCATACACGTCTGAATATTGCTGTGAAGGTATTTTTTAAATGAGATTAATATTTAAATAAGTAGACTTTGAGTAAAATAGACACTCTTCATAATGTGGATGAACCTTATCCAATCAGTTGAAAGTCTTGAGAAAATTAACAATGATCTCCCCCAGGGAAGGAGAAATTCTGCCAGCAGACAGCCCTCAGATTCAACTTCAACTCTTCCTTGGGTCTTCAACCTGTCCATTTACCCTGAAGACTTTGGAATTGCTAGCTTTCCCAATAGCATGAACCAATTTTTAAAAATAAACCTCTGTGAGTGTATGCGTGTGTGTGTGTTGTGTCTGAGTGTGTAGATAGATGCACATATATTTATAATCATCTATATATTCATGTGCATTTATGTGTATATACATGTATTTATAGATATACTTATATATGGCTATATACATACTCATATATATTCATATATATGTACTTATATAGAGAGACCTTTAATTTTTATCACTATTTCCCTATATTTAATATGTATTTTTTCCTTACTGCTTTTGAGATTATTTCTTAATCTTTAGGTCTCAAATTTAATTATAATGTGATTAGGTGGTGTTTTCTTTTTAATTAACATTCTTGGCATTTGTTTCACTCTTAAAATCTTTGGGTTACTGTAAATTAGCAAATTTGAAAAATTTTCAGGAAATAATTCTTCCAATAGTTTTATGCATAATTTTTTCTCTCTTCTTTTTCTGGAACTCAGATAGAAATATGTGAATATAGGCTGCTCTCCCATTACAGGAAAGAAAATTCCTTTCCCAGTGATTTTTTAAAGGAAAAAAATTATAAAGATGAAATTCATATACCATATAAATCATGCATTTAAAGTGTATAATTCAATGTTTTATAATGTATTCACAGAGTTGTGCTATAATCAGCATAGTCCATTTTAGAACATTTTTGTCATTCCCAAAATAAACCTTGTAGTCTTCACCTTACAAACTTCCCATTGTCTCTAGCCCTAGGCAACCACTCATCTACTTTCTGTCTCTATAGATTTGCTTATTATGGACATTGCATATACATGGGATCACACTAATGTTGTCTTTTGTCACTGGCTTCTTTCACTGCACTAAGTGAAACATTATACTTAATGTTTCAAAAATTGACCCAGGTTGTATCATCTATCAGTACTTCATTCCTTTTTGTGACTGAATAATACTTCATAGGATAATGGTCATCCATTTATCAGTTGATAGGTCTTTGGGTTGTTCCCATATTTTGACCCTTTTGCTCCTTGACTTTTAATGTAAAAAGAAAAAGGGAAATCCTTAAATAGGACTTTCCCATGAGACTTACAGAAATGTTAAACCCAGAGAAAACATCAATTAGGATCAAACTGGGAATTTTGAAATACTGTTCTTTATTCTACTTACAAATTATTCTTCTATGATATAAATTTATCAAAGCAGAGATTTTTAAATGTGTGGTTTATTTTCTATCTCTAGAGTAGGTGGTCAGTTATCTACAGAATTAATAAATGAATATATTTTCTGCCTCCAATACCATGGAATAGTCCTCACTTAAAAATTTCTCTGGGGCCGGGCGTGGTGGCTCACACTTGTAATCCCAGCACTTTGGAAGGCCAAAGCAGGTGTATCACCTGATGTCAGGAGTTCAAGATCAGCCTGGGCAACATGGTGAAACCCCGTCTCTACTAAAATACAAAAAATCAGCTGGGTGTGACTATGTGTGCCTGTAGTCCCAGCTACTTGGGAGGCTGAGGCAGGAGAATTGCTTGAACTTGGGAGGCGGGGGTTCCAGTGAGCTGAGACCGTGCCACGGCACTCCAGCCTGGGTGACAGAGTGAGATTCCATCACAAAAAAAAAAAAAAAAAAAAAATTATCTGGGTGTGGTGGTGGGGGCCTATAATCCCAGATACTTACTCAGGAGGCTGAGGCAGAAGAATTGCTTGAACTCAGGAGGCAGAGGTTGCAGTGAGCCGAGATTGCACCATTGTACTCCAGCCTGGGCAACAAGAGTGAAACTCCATCTCGAAAAAAAAAAAATTTCTTTGGGTAAACAATATTTTTCTCACACTTTTTGTTGTGTGAGACAGGTTATTTCCATGATTTATTCCATACTTAAGGGCAGAATATGTCTACTGTTAGTTTTTTTAGAGACTATTCCAAGCGCTTGTTGTAGCCATCAAAGAGGGTCCTAAATTTTATCTGAAGAATGTCTAACATGATACTTAATAGTCATTATTTAAGGCCTCAATTTGGGAATCTAGTAATTAGTCTCATAATGAATTATATTATCTTCATCTCTTTATTTCATGCATATTCAACCAAACATTTGTTCAACACATATGACTTTGCTGATGACTTTGCCAATAAATGAATTTACTGGCAGCAAAGTAAATGCAAAAAGAAAAAAGAAAAATATAGCCACACTACTTTTCAGTTCCTTTTGAGACATGTTCTTACTTTGTTGCCCAGGCTGGGGTACAGTGGCATGATCATGGCTTACTGCAGCCTCAAACTCCTATGCTCCATCAATCTTCCTGCCTTGGCCTCCCAAAGTGCTGGGGTTATACACATAAGCCAACATGCCCTGAACCTTGCAGCTATTCTAATCAATGTGTAGTTTATATTTATGCCCTTTGAATCTGAGCTGCCCTGGTGATTTCCTTTGAATGACAAAATTTAGAAATGATGGAAGAATTTGAAGCCTTGACCTTAGGAAGCCTTGCATATTCCACTCTTGCTGTCATTGTGGACCTAGTTGCCATTTGAGTAAGCTTGGGCTGACCTACAGGAGGCAGAAATAAACTATCAAAGAAGAGACTCCTTGAGACCAATGAGCCATGAGACAACCTGGCAGCTGACCACGTTTCACATGAGTCTTGCCAAAACCAGTGGAAAACTTAACCTAGATAAATGTGGCCCAACATGTAGACTTACAGAATAGTGACATAAATAAATAATATTTTAAGCTACAAGTTTTGGGTTAAGTGGTTAAAGCAGAAAGGTAACTAATGTCATTGTATAGTGGCCAAAAAGCCATGTATATCAATAATCAAATAGTTAAAATGAAAGTATCAAAAGTCTAGAAAAATGCAGAAATACAGCTGAGAAAATTTTTAATCTTAGCTTTATCTGAACTTCTACTTGTTGAATGTAGTGGTAATCTCTTTCATATTTTCATCATGAATTGTTATACATGAATACATGCAACAAAAGTGTTCTATCAGGCAGTCACTTTTTCCATTATTTTAGCTTTTTCTGGCCTTTTTATGATCATCTGTGAAATCAACTGTGACTTTGAGAAAGTTGTTGGCAGTTGTAAATTTATTTATTGAAAAGTAGAAATAAGACTTCTACAAGAGTAAAATGAAAATGTATCAACTCAATCAGAAAAAAAATATTAGGTTAAAGAACTTTTCTCAGTAAAAATAACTCATTTTTTTCAGACATTTGAAATTGAAAAAACAAAATCTATAGGCAACCACATTGTTAATAATGAAGTGTTTGATATCCAGCAGCAATTATGGTCAGCCTTCATACAAGTACAAGAAACATGGAGTGAATAAAAATAAAACAGAAGATTTACTATCTCTGACGAATTCATGTGTGAGTGAAACCAGATGTACAACTTTAGAACTAAAAGGGGCTTATGAAGTCATAAAACTTAACATTCTTTAGTTTAAAAAGATGAAATAGAGATTCATGGTAAGTTCTTTTGCCAGTGACAAAAACTAGTATTACACATTGGCCTGGGATCTAAGTTTTCAAAGTCCAGTTTACTAGTTTTTCATATATATTTTTGACAATTAATTTTATATTTTACCATAAAATTGGAATGCAGCTTTACTTAGTGATAAAGATACAAATCTATAGAAATCTTAAATAATGTATTTAGCATGCATTTACTTAAGGAAAACCTTTATAGACTTTAATCTTCCTTGAAATACATTGTATTTTTTTCTTTATTCTAAAAATTCTGAAGTAAACGTGACTTTTTAATATGCTTTTGTATATAACAGTTTTGAATGTACAAATTTACATAATCAACTGTTTTCCATATTATAAGCTTTTTCTATTTTATTTGTATTAAAATGTTAGTTAAGTAAAAAAAATAGTTTATATCTGAAGCAAATTGTAGATATGAAGACAGTGGTTAACATTCTATATTTTGTTATAAGCTTTGGTATAAGTTTGAATTTGCTATATATGTTATTAGCTTTCTACTACTGAGGCACTTATTTTATCTATATCCAAGTTACTTAACTTCCATGAGACTCAATTACATCATCGTTGAAATGGCTTAATAAGACTGTTTTGGAAAATGGAAATGATTGTCTTAGTCTTTCTTGTGCTGCTATAAGAAAGAAAATATCTAAGACTGGATAATTTATAAAGGATAATAGTTTGTTTTCTCAAGGATCTAGAAGCTAGAAAGTCTATGATCAAGGTGCTAGCATCTTAAATGGCCCTTTTTGCTGTGCTGTAACATGTCAGAAGACATCACATGAGGAAGACAGAGAGAAAAGGGGGATGAACTCATCTTTTTATCAGGAATCTACTCCAACGATAATGAACCCACTGTTGAAATAATGGAATTAATTCATTCATGAGGTAAGGACTCCCATGACTTAATGAATTTGAAAGGTCTCACCTCTTAACACGGTTGCATTCGGAATTAAGTTTCAAACACATAAACTTTGGGGGATACATTTGAACCTTAACAATGATTATGTGCACTGTAAAAATGGGAATTACAGGACCCATTTTCCTTGGATTTGTAGTTTTGGGAAAGTCAGCTACATTTTTTAGTACTACATTTTTTAGTTTGGACATCAAAGACAGGACTCCTGTTTTTGGTAATGGGAAAAACCTTTGATCGTATACCTAAGAGACATTTTTTTGAAACAAGTGCCTTAGAAGAGGCTGGTACCCAAAACAGGAAAGAGCCTCAGTGTTGGATATATCAAGATAAGGTGATTGATACTAACAAATGATCTACACATACTCTTCTAATCCAAATCCTCATGTGTTTTCATCAGACACATTCAGGGTAAAAAATATTTTTTAATACAAAAAGTGAAGTTTTAAGTATGTGGAAAACTAACTTATTTTAAGTATGTGGAAAATTAACTTATTTTATCTATATCCAAGTTACTTAGCTTCCATGAGACTCAATTATAGTGTGAATAAGCTATTCCCCAGTGAGAACAGAAAGACATAATGATTTAAAAGAGACACTCACTTGAGAAGCTTGACAGTATCAGTATAAGTTGAAGTACTGGGATTCTTCCTGCTGTCCTTTCTTTTTTTTATTTTTTCCAATGCTTTTCTCTAACCTTTCCTCCAGTTTTTTTAAATTAGTTAATTAACTGTTTAGTGATCAACACTGTCAAAACTAAATTAATATCTATAGAAACATTTCCTTAGGGAGTATTGCAAATTTCTAGTTACAAGAGAAAATTGTTGCATTACAGCCAGTAGACTGGGATTTATATGGAACCTGAAATAATTTTTTTCCTATATTTTATATTAACCTGGTTCAAATCAGGGGTACATCAAGCATTTGAATACCCATTAGTTGAGAAAAACAAAACTAAACCAGTATTCTAGATCAATATTTTTTAAACTTTTTAAAAAGTTTGATCAATTCTATTTTGGCCCATTAAATACTTGCACACATGCACATTTCTGTATATAATTTAAAATATTTCTTACTTTTACTAAATGTGATCCACTTCTATTTTAATATGTTCTTTTTCATTTAAGAAATGTTCTTTTTCTAGTTTTAGCTCCAACAGTTAAAGAGCCTGAAAGTCATCACTTCAGTTCTGACAAGTTGAGAAATCTTAACAAACTGAAACCTTATGACTTTTCTTGAAGTTATCAGAGACCTGAGGTCACAGAGCAAACTGAGATCTTGAAATATGGAGAGATAGGTTGAATCCAAAAGTCATTGCCAAGATCTATTCATCTGGAGCAGAGGCTGCTGGGGTCAGCAAGTCAGAACAAGTAATCTTAATGAATGCTGAAGACTGAGTGTGAACTACAGGGAAAGTGAGTAACTTCTGAGGCTACAGTTAAGTGGGTACTTTCTCCAGGAACCCCATCAGTCTCTCACGGTCAGGAGCCAAGAAGGATACCCTCCTGGCTCTAGCGGTGGGAAGGGAAGAATAATCATCATGAAATTAATTCAAGTTTTACCCACAAAAATATTTAATCTGTAGGGGAAAAGGCTAACATAGGGTTATCCCATCTAAGAGAAGATAACTTCTCAAACATCACACTGCTTGCCTTCCTGTTTCACCTAAGTGGGGATAAAAAGTTAAGAAACATGTGAAAACCATAGCCCAGAAACATCAGCTCACTACCAGACAGAATTTAATCATAAGATTACACAATACTTTCTTTCTCCTACAATTTACCACTACACCAATATGTTTCAGTGGAATAGCAGTGGATTATAGCTAACAACAACAACAAAAAAGCTGCAAGTTTCAGACTCTCCCTGAAAGCAATTATTAGAAAAGCCCAAAGACCATGTAGAAGACAGGGTAAGAGAAGAAAAATAATTGTAATCCTTAGCACATACAACTATAGAAAACAGTAAACACAATCCTATTTCAAGCAGGAGTAACATAAATCTTCACACAAAAGGCCACATATAATGTAGTCCTTATTAATAGGACAGATACATCATGTCTGACTTTAACAGAAAGTCATAAGGCCTGCCAAAAGGCAAGAAAAAACGTATTTTGAAGAGACAAAGCATTCATAATCACAAGAACCAAATATGATATAGATATCGGAATTGCCAAACAAGGAATTTTAAATAACTATGAATATATAATAAACCTATAAAATAAATAGAAAACAGTTATAAGTATGGTAGATATTAATACAACTATATTGATAATCATTTTAAATGTGAGTGGTCTGGATATTGTAATTAAAAGAAAAAATGGCAGGATAGAGAAAATATAATACACACTGTCTATTAAAAAATTCACTTAACTATAGATACATACATAGATTAAAAGTATATAAATGGAGAGTTACATCATGCTGGCACTAATAAAAGAAAGCTAGTGTAACTATTTAATTTCCAACAAAGAAAACCATAGTGCAACGAAATTCCAAGTGATAGAGTGGCATTGCATAGTGCTAAAGGGACCAATTCTCCAAGAAAACATAATAATTCTAAAGGTATATGAAAGATGATAATATTAGGAGGTGGGGCCTTTGGGACAGTGATAAGGTCATGTATTAGTCAGGGTTCTCTAGAGGGATAGAACTAGTAGGCTATATATATATATGTGTGTATACACACACACACACACACACATATATATAAAAGGGAGTTTATATATATACACACATATATATATAGCCTATTAGTTCTCTCCCTCTAGAAAACCCTGACTCTCTCTCTCTCTCTCTCTCTCTCTCTCTCTATATATATATATATATATATATAAACACATATATAAAAAGGGAAGTTTTTAGATATAAAAGGAGGAGTTTATTGGGTATTAACTCCCTTAATGACTTTGTGGATAAATGAATTTGCTGGCAGCACAGTAAATGCAAAAGGAAAAAAGAAAAATATAGCCACACTACTTTTCAGTTCCTTTTGAGACTTGTTCTTACTTTGTTGCCCAGGCTGGGGTACAGTGGCATGATCACAATCACAAGGTCCCACAATAGGCCATCTGAAAGCTGAGGAGCAAGGAGAGCCAGTCTGAGTCCCAGAACTGAAGAACTTGGAGTTTCATGTTCGAGGGCAGGAAGCATCCAGCATGGGAGAAAGATGTAGGCTGGGAGGCTAGGCCAGTCTAGTCTTTTCACATTTTTTTTTTTTTTTCTGCCTGCTTTATAGTCTAACCACACTGGCAACTGATCAGATGGTGCCCCCGCAGATTAAGGGTAAGTCTGCCTTTCCCAACCCACTGACTCAAATGTTAATCTCCTTTGACAACACCTTCAGACACACCCAAGATCAATGCTTTGCATCCTTCAATCCAATCAAGTTAACACTCAGTATTAACCATAACAGGTCATGAGGGTAAAACTCTCATAAATGAGATTAGCCTCTTATAAAAGAGGCCCAAACAAAACCTCCTCATCCCTTTCATCATGCAAAGAAACAGTGATGAGATGCTATCTAAGAATTGGAAAGTAGAAATTCATCAGACACCAAAACTGCCAGTATCTTGATCTTGAGCTTTTCAGCATTCAGAACTGTGAAAAACAGACTTCTTTGTTTATAAACTACCCAGTATATAGTATTTTATCACAGCAGTCTGAAAAGACTAAGACAGAGACTCAAGTATACTTTTATCATTAATTGACAGAACAAGCAGATGGAAAATTAGTAAAGACATTTGACATCAAGAACAATATCAATCAACTCAATCTAACTGACATTCACAGCACATCCCATTCAAAAACAGACTGTTCTTCTTAAGCTCCTGTGTTTTATTTACATAGAGAGTCTACCTTCTGGGAAATAAAACATACCTTTATAATTTAAATGTTTAGAAATCATACAATGCATGTTCTCAGACCATAATGGAATTAAACTATAAATCTGTATCTAAATGATAGCTAAGAAATCCCCAACTATTTACAGCATGTACAACATATTTTCAAACAGCATATATGACAATAAAGAAATCTCAAGAGAAACTTAAAAAAAAGTAGAACTAAATATAAATGAAATTACAACTTATAAAATGTATGAGATATACCAAAAGCAATAATTAAAGAGAGATTTATAACATTAAAGACATATTAGCATAAAAGGAGAGATCAAAAATCTATAGCCTAAGCTTCTGCCCTAGGAAATTAGGAAAAGAGTGATTTAGTCCTAACACAACTAAATTAATAAAACATAATAATTAGAGCAAAAGTCAATAATATTGAAAATAGGAAAAAAATGGAAATTATCAATAAAATAAAAAGCTGAAAACTTTAAAATATCAATCAAATTGATAAACCATTAGTAAAGCTAACAGAAAGTGATCATACATTATCAATATCAGAAATAAAAGAGTAATCATTACTACTGATGTAGACGTCATTAAAGGATAGTCCAGGTGTTCATTGAACAGGGCTATTCTCACAAATTTGATGTTAGATGATATTTACCAATTTATTGAAAGATATGAAGTATTAAAACTCCTACAAGGGGAAGTAGAAAACAGTTCTATAAGTATCAAATACGTTGTATCACTAATTAGCCTTACAAAAATACAAAGCAGCCCATATTGTTTTACTGGAAAATTTTAGCAGTTATTTAAGAAAAAAAAATCAATTATTCTCAACCTCTTCCAGGCAACACACACAGGAAACATGTTTTCTAACTCATTATATAGGGCCAATATTATATATTGCTAAAGTGTAATGAATTTATTAAAAAGAAGGAAACTACATACTAATATCTTCCATGAATGTAGACTCAAATGTCCCAAAAAATAGTACCCAATTGAAACCACAATATATGAAAAGAATTATTTATGACAAACAAGTGTAATTTGTTTCAGCTATTTAAGACTGATTCATCACTGAAAATCAAACAATGTGACTCAACATGTGAACGAGCTGAAGAAGAAAAATCATGTGATCATGTTATTTGACGGAGAAAGAACTTCAGAAAACCCAATATTAATTTACAATTTAAAAAATTCACAGCAAATTGAGAATATAGATGAATATTGCCAACTTGATAAAGAACCTAACGTTAATTTGCAATAAAAAATACAGAGCAAATTGGGAATATAAATTAACATTACCAACTTGATAAAGAACACCTACCAAAAAACCTATAATCAATAACACATAGAATTAGATGCTTTCCCCATAAGATAAGAAACAAAGTAAGGATGTCTTCTCTCAGCACATCTATTCGACACTAGATTGAAAGTCCTAGCTACTGCAATTAGACAAGGAAAATAAAAGCTATGCAGTTAAGAAGGTAATAATAATGCTTTTTTAGTGACATGATGACATGATTATCTTTGTAGAAAATCTTAAAGATCCTACAAAAAGAAAAATTTCCTGGAATTAAAGTGAATATGAAAACATCACAAGATACAAAGACAATATACAAACTCAATTGCTTTCTTATATACTAACAATGAAAAATTGGAATGTGAAATTATAAAAAAGATACCATTTATAATAGTACCAAAAAAGAAATACATAAGTATAAATTTAGCAAAACACATACACAGCTTATACACAGAAAACTACAGAACTCTGATGAAAATGTTACAGAAAAGAAAAATGAATAAATATGTTACGTTTATGAATTGGAGAATTCAATATTGTGAAGCTGCCAATTCTTCACAACTTTATAGATCCCATTCAAAATCACAGAAAGCTGTTTTAGATATTACCCACCTGATTCTAAACTTTATAGCGATAAGCAAGACTTAAAATTACCAACAAAATAGTACAGAAGAAGAAAAAATTTAAGAACATACAGTAGCAATATCAAAGATCTATTTTAATAGAGCTAATGAAGACCTTGTAGTATTGCCAAAAGAAAAGATACACAGATTAACAGAATAGAATAGAGTTCAGAAATAGATCCATACAAATATAGCCAACTGATCACTGACAAAGAGCGAATTAATTCAATGTAGAAGAAATACTTTTTAACTAATAATATTGCAAAGATTAGAAATTTCTATGCACAGAAATGAACCTACAAGCAGGCACTAATTCTTTCATAAAAACTCAAAATGTATCATAGATCTTAAATATAGAAGCAAAATTATAAAATGTCTAGAAGAAAAACTAGGAGATCTTCAGTTTGGAAATTTTTAAAATAAAACAATAAACTCATGATCTATGAAGGAAAAGCTGATAAGCTGAACTTGGTTAAAATTAAAAATTTCTATTCTGCAAAAGATACTATTAAGAAAATGAAAATACAGACCACCAACTGTTACAAAATAATTGGAAAACACCTATAATAAAAAACTTGTGTTCAAATATACAAAGAACACTCAAAACTCAACAATACAAAAAAAAATCATTTTAAAAAGAAAAATCTGAACAAATACCTTGGATGTAAAGATAGCAAATAAACATGTGAGAAGATGGTCATTTGTCATTAGAGAATTGCAAATTCAAACAGTATAACAGCACATTCGAATGGCAAAAAAAAAAAAAAAGAAAAGAAAAGCAAACACACACCAAAAAAACCAACAATACCAAACAGGATGAAAAGCAACAGGAAATCCCATTCACTGCTGGTGAGAATGCAAAATGGTACAGCCCCTTCAATAACAGTTTAGCAGATCTTATAATGCTAACTAACAGTCTAGCAATTGGATTTCTAGATATGTAACTAAGTGATATGAATACTTTTATCTACATAAAAACTTGCACATGTATGTTTATAGTAGCTTTATACATAATCACACAAAACTAAAAGCAAACAAAATGTCCTTCAATAGGTGAATGAATAAACCTGTGGTATATCAATACAGTTTAATATTATTTTGTGATTAAAATAAATTTGGTAGGAACTTATGAAAAACTAGATGAGTCTTAAGTATAAAAAAAGTATAGTTTGTGCTTTTTTTCCTTCCAAGATTGTTGAATAGAGGCTTTGCCAGCATAACTTAACCACTTGGAAATAGCAAAATAGTGTGTAGAGATGAATGTTGTGAATTTTCACTCAAGAAAGAATGTGGGAGTTCAACAGAAAAGCAAAGGAAAACTTCAGATATTGAGAAAAAGAATGCAGACAGCAAACCACATTTATTTTGTCCAGCTGAAAATTAGTGAATCTCAAGTGTGTGTTTTTTTGGGGTGAGGGTAGTGTCTGTGATACACATTCCCACTGGGGAATCATGCAAGCCAGACCACAGGGAAGCCTCTTGACCATCCCAAGCCTTGGATCTAACATGGGAAGGAGCCAGGAGACTGTGAGAAAGAATGATACTGGGAAGTGTTCCATTAGTGTTTTCATTCCTGGAGACAAATAGAAAGAAGCCATTTCTGATGCTAGCTCACAGCAGGCTGTCTGGAAACCTGCCAGCCAGTGGAGGTAACAGCCAGTGGAGGTAACAGCCACTGGTTTAGAAAGTGTCAGACCAGGAATTGTCATTCCGGTCTCAGGAAAAGGAGGGAACCTATGGCCAGAACTGAGAGTTGGGTGTGGTTTTGTCTCCAGCCATGAGTGTTATAGTTTAGCAACTCCCATTCATAGGACCAGATCATGAGGGGATTTGTCTTAGAGGCATGGTTTTGACCCAGCTGGCAAGTTCTGCAGCCTGAGGAAGTTTAACAGATCGAAGGCACTCTGCATGTGACTTGTCTAACAGTCCCAAAAAGCTGCCAGAGTTGTCCCATGAGGGACTCCTGCAAGGTTTGAGCATAAGAACAGAGCAGGTCTCGCTCCTGCTTACTCCTGCCTCTCCTGGCTGTGGAGCTAGGACTGCCCCTCTTTCCTAGTACTGTGACTTAAGCACAGATGCAGTTACTTCACTCATTGCAGGGGCATTTCTCCCAAGGACTGAGGACTGCTCCCTGACTCCAGTCAGGGCCAGCCTTTGTGCCCATGATCGTGGGGTCCAAGTGCAGGATTGCCTGGTCCAACCCTGCCTGGGTCATTTCTGCCCCCTCCTCAGAGGCAGAGCACAGAAGCAGGACCACTGAGCATTCCATTGTCCAACCCATCACCTGGGGCACCCAAGTAACTCCCCTAGTTAACCCCTAGTGAACAAAGGCTAAGAATAAACCCTACTGCCACCACTGCAGCTGGCTCTCACTTGTGCCACCTACTATTCTGGAGGTTGATTTGTATAGCTCACTACAATGACTGCTGACACAAATGCACAACACTTGAAGAGAAGTTTCTCACAATCTCTGCTACCACCATCACCCATGCCACCTTAGTTTCTCAAGAGGTCATGAGCCTGCTTACTTACCCAGCATGCCACTACAACTGGCATTTGAGAAAGCCACCACACTAAGGCTATTTATGATCAATGGAATCATATAGTCTTTGCCACTGAATGCACCCAGAAGCAAAGCCAAATGGTCCTACTCAATATACATCACAATCACATTCTAAAGCAAAAAAACTCCTGCCCCAAGGAAAGTAAATTCAAAAGTAAAAAACATCAAGTTTCTTCAGATGGGAATAAATCAGTGTAAAAATACTGGAAGTGTGAAAAAGCAAGGTGTTATGACATCCTCCTCCCCAAAACAAAGCAATTCTCTAGCAATGAATCCTTACCAAAAAATAAACCAAAAAAAAGTTTCCAATATTTCACAGAAAGTATTTGAAATATTGATTTTAAAGAAGCTCGATGAGATGCAAGAGAAATCTAAAACCTATACAAATAAATCAGAAAATGATTGAAGATATGAATAAGAAATTCACCAGGAAGACAAATATATTTAAAAACAAAAACAAAACAGAAGTTCTGGAAATAAATGCATTGAGAGAATTACAACAAACATTTGTAAGCTTCAAAAATAGACTATACCACACAAAGGAATGAATCTCAGAACCCGAAGATGGGTCTTTTGATTTAATCAATCATATAAAAATAAAGAAAATAATAATAATAAAGAATGAACAAATCTTTAAGAAGTAAAATATCGAATAAATTGAACACACAAATCATCAGTTTTTTTTTAAGGAAAGAGAAAAAGTAAATTCTAGAAAATCTATTTAAGAAAACAACAGAAAAATTTCCTAGTCTCGCAAAACCTTTAGACATCCCGTCAATACATTGCAGGACAGACTACACCACGGCATATACTCATAAGACTGTCTGAAGTCAATATGAAGGAAAAAAAAATCCAAAATCGGCAAAAGTGTCAAGTCACCTATTGAAGAAACCTCATCAGACCAACAGTACACTTCTTAGCAGAAATCTTACAAGCCAGAGGCAATTGGGATCCTATTAAAAAAAAAAAAAAACTGCCAACCATAAATTTTATATCCTGCCTAAATAAGCTTCATAATAAAGAAGAAATAAAATTTTTCCCAGGCAAGCAATTTTTTTCTCACTTTCAAACAAGTGAGTAAATTCATCACTACTAGAATGGTCCTATAAGAAATGCTCAATGGCCAGGTGTGGTGGCTCATGCCTGTAATCCCAGCTGTTTGGGAGGCTAAGGCAGGTGGATCACGAGGTCAGGAGATCAAGACCATCCTGGCTAACAAGGTGAAACCCCATCTGTACTAAAAATACAAAAAATTAGCCAGGCATAGTGGCATATGCCTGTAGTCCCAGCTACTCCTGAGGCTGAGGCAGGTTAATTGCTTGAACTTGGGAGGAGGAGGTTGCAGTGAGCCGAGATCGCAATATTGCAAAAAAAAAAAAAAAGCTCAAAAGAATTCTAAACATGAAAATGAAAATTGGTATTCACTATCATAATAACACATGAAAGTAAGAAACACACAGAGCTCATGAAACAATTATACAAAGGAGGAAGGGAAAAAATTCAATGGCAATATGACAGAATTTCACCAAACAACAAAGATAAACAGAGGAAAAAAGATAAAAAAAATTCACAAAACTAGACAAAAATCAACATTATAACAGAAATAAAACCTCATATGTTAATATTAACCTTGGATATAATGTACTAAATGGTTCAGATAAAAGATACAATTTGGTGGAATGAATTTTTAAAACATGAAGTCATTATATTCTGCTTACAAGAAACTCATTTATCTGGTAAAAATGCTTATTGAATGCATTTTTACCTGCAATGCTCATTGCAGGTAAAGGGGTGAGAAAAGATATTTCACACAAGTGAAAAACAGAAGCAAGCTGGAGTATGTACTTACATCAGATAAAGATATCAAATCAATGACAGTAAAAAATGACAAAGAAGATCATTTTGTAATGATAAATGGATCAATACGACAAGAGAATATAACAATTATAAATATTCTAATATATGCACCCAACATCAGAGCACCCAGATTCATAAAGCAAATATTACTAGAGCTAAAGGAAAATATGAATAGCCATACAATAATAATGGGGGCTTTGAATCCTATCTCACAGCACTAGACAGAACATTGAGACAGAAAATAAACAAAGAAAAACTGGAATTAAACCAGACTTTAGAATAAATGGACCTAACAGACATTAACAGAACATTCTAGCCAACAACCACAGAATATACATTCTTCTCATCAGGACATGGAACCTTCTCCAAGATACAGCTTATGTTAGGCCACAAAACAAGTCTCAATAAATTTTTTTAAAATAAAATTATATCAAGTATCTTCTCAGACCACAGAATAAAACTAGATATTAACACCAAAAGGAACTATTGAAGCTGTTCAAAAACTTGAAAATTAAACAACATGATGTGGAACAATCTTTAAAGCAACAAAAGTAAGATGAAAATTTTAAATTTTGAAATGAATGAAGATCATAATGCAACATACAAAAACCTTTTTTTTGATACAGCAAAAACAATGCTGGGGGGAAGTTCACATTGTTAAATGCCCACATAAAAAAGAAATATTACAAATTAACAACTTCACATCACAATTCAAAGAACAAGGAAAAAGTAAACCCAAAGTTGGCTAAAGAAAAGATATAACAAAGATTAGGGCAGAACTAAATGAAATTGAGAAACACACACACACACAAACACACACACACACTACAATGGATAGAGAAAATAATAAGCTAGTTTTTAGAAAGAGAAAGAAAATTGATTAGTTGCCAGTTGGACTAATGAAGAAGTAAGAAGATCCAAATAAACATAATCAGAAATGAAAAAGAAGACAGTACAACTGATACCAAAGAAATACAAAAGATTATCAGGCTACTGTGAAATGCTGTGAACTGTATGCTCACAAACTAGAAAATCAAGAGGAAATGAGTCAATTCCTGGAAAACAACCTCTCAAAATTGAACCAGGAAGAAAGAGAAATTCTGAGTAGAGCATTAATGAATAGTGAGAGTAAATCAATACTACAAAATTTTCTAAAAAAAGAAAAGACCAGGACCACAGAGATTCAAAGCCAAATTCTATCAAATGTATAAAAAGAAATGGGTAGCAATCCTCCTGAAATTTTGCAAAAAGTTGAGGAGGAAGTATACCTCCATAGTTCATTCTATGAAGACCTCATAGAATGAATTGTCTGGATAACAAAGTTAGGCAAGGAAGTAACAAAGAAAGGAAACTATAGAACAATATCCCTATTGAAAATTGATGCAAAATTTGTCTACAAGTACTAACAAACCAAATCCAACAGCATAATAAAAAGATAATACACCATGATCAAGTAGGAATTTTTTTCCCAGGAATGCAAGGATGATTTAACATATACGAATTAAAAATATGATTTATCACATTACCAGAATTAAGGTCAAAAACCTTATTATTATTTCCATAGATACAGAAATAGCATTTGATAAAACTGAGCATTCTTTCATAACAAAAACCCCCAAAAACTAGGTATAAAAAGAATATACCTCAAAATAATGAAGGCTATATACAACAAACCCACAGCTGACATCATACTGGAAGGGGAAAATTTAAAGCATTCCTTACAAGAATTGGTAGAAGACAAGGATGTCCACTTTCACCATTCCTATTCAAAATAGTAATGGAAGTCCTACCAGAGTAATCAGTCAAGAAAAGGCAATAAAAGGCATCCATATTGGAAAAGAGGAAGTCAAATTATGTTTGCTAATAAAATAATCTTATACTTAGAAAACCCTAAAGACTTCTCCAGAAAATTCTTAAATTTGCGAAATGCATTCAATTCCAGGATACAAAAAACAATGTACACAAATCAGTAGCATTTCCATACATTAATAATGATCAAGTTGAGAATTAAATCAAGAAATCAATTCCATTTACAATAGCTACAAAAAAAAAAATCCTAACAAGGAAGTGAAAGATCCGTATAAGAAAAAACTGTAGAACATGGACGAAATAAATTTTCGTTAACTCAAACAAATGGAAAAACATCCCATGCTCATGGATCAGAAGACTTAATATAGTTAAATGACCAGACAGCTCAATGTATACCAGGTTTTCAGCTGGAAGAAAAGATAAGCAGTTGAAAAAAATGAAAATGTCGGGGGTTGTGAATTATTATCTGTGATACTGAAAGTGTGGATACAGGACACAATGCATTTATTAAAATTCATAGAATTGGAGCATAAAGAGTGAAACTCTGGTTTGAATTTCAATATATAAAATATTTTTAAAAAGGAAAAACATTTGCAATAAGAGGATCGAGGATAAAATGAAGAATGTGAAAACACTATCTAATTGTATTAAAATTTCATGAAATAACCTTAATGAAGTGGTGTGGGGCAGGGTGTTGGCCTGAGTAACTTGGGAAATGAGCAAAGACTACAACATTTAGAAAAAAAAATTAGACATGACCTCTGTATTCTAGTTGATATTTTTTTCTATGGCAGTGTGCATGAATAGTCATAACACTACAATATATATTGAACAAATCAGTAAATGGATGGTAAATGGAGAGAGCCAGATTTTTCTCTTTTGGAGTTGAAGATTGCAAATAAACAAGAGGAGAAAGATAGAATGTTCCTTGTGGTAATAGATTAGAATTTAGGTCATCAATATGAACTTACGTGTAGCTTAATATAAATACAGATACATGTAAAAACATGTATAGTTTTTTTGTATATACCAAGTTTAGTATTCCTTTCTCTGTCACACATAATATTCCTTTCTCTGTCAGCTGACAATGCTTAGAAGCAAGGATATCCCAGTAGCTGTAAGCACAGATGGCAGTCAGATCTTGTCTCTTAATATCATTGTATAATACAAGGAACTGTGGCTTTCTATATAAATGATTGATTCTAAGACTGGGTCAAGAAATATACAAGAGAGCCTGGCACATCCTGTAGTGCTGGAAAGTAATGATTTGCTACACACACACACACACATGCACACGCACACACTGATAGTGCTTTGTCAAAGGGACACTGAGGCTAATTGCAAAAATTTCCATTGAACAAAGTTAGAAAACAGAACAACAAAATTAAATATTAGATTA
This sequence comes from Nomascus leucogenys, assembly GCF_006542625.1. NCBI lineage: Eukaryota > Metazoa > Chordata > Mammalia > Primates > Hylobatidae > Nomascus > Nomascus leucogenys. The sequence continues at coordinate 54,119,251 of NC_044400.1, forward strand.
TAACCAAAAATATAGAACATATTCATTATTTCATACTGATATAAAAGAACAAATAAACAGATGTAGGTTTGTGGAGTGATGTCAACAAAATGGTGGAAAAGAAGATCTCTAAGCATCACTCCCCCATAAAAAAATATAATGGAAACTGTACAAAGACAAGAACACTACCTAGAATTCACTAGAGCTCAAGGGAGAAGCAAAGAAACCCCTGTGCTCAGAGGATTAAAACAAGCCATGACTAGTCACACGAATATTCATTTGAAACTGTGCCACCCTTTCCCCAGGCCAGCCTAATGCCCCTTACACATAATTTAACTAGACCCATGTTTTTGAGATGGCAGGAGGGAATTGGAAGTGGATGTTTAATCTTCCCATTGATCTTAGAATTTTTGTGGGAAGCCCACTCTGGTCCTATTCTATGGGAATCACTGAGAGTATCAGGAGGACTGAACCAACTGGAGTGAATGCAAGACAAAGAGCAGGTACTAATCACAGCAATAGGCATGTGAATCTCGGCAGCTACTCTGCACTCTGATCAGTGGGGATATCACATTGAAGAGATTGGCCAGTTCTGTAGTGTGTCAGGAAGCACAATCCATGGCAAGACACAAATCCCTGGCCAGATTTTCCACAAAGACCAGATGTTTGTGGGAAGCCTTCTACTGACCAAGAATAAGCTGAAAGGTCAGTATTAAAATACAGTGCCTGCTTAAGTCACCCTGAATCAGAAAACAATGGCAGGGCAGTAAGTTCCAATGCAGCATTTTAGTTCCACTGTTCACAGTAAGTCTTCCCAGAATTAAAAGAAACAACAAGTCAGCATTTAAATCTCAATATTAACTATTAAAGGTCTAACATCCCAAAAGAACACCTAAAAAATCTGGAAGAGATGTCTGTCTCCTCAAATGCACAAGAATCAATGCAAAAATGCAAACACTGAAAAAATCCAGGGCCATAGGACACCACCAAAATAAACCAATGAAGCTCCAGCAATGGACCCAGAAGAAATGAAAATCTGTAAAATGTCAGAGAGATAACTCAGAATAATCCCTTTAATAAATTTAAGCGAATTGCAAAAAAAAAAAAAATGAACAGAAAACAGAAGAAAATTTGAAACACAATTCAAGAACAAAATAATACATTTGACAAATAGAAACAACTTTTAAAAAGTTAAGATATAAATAATACAATAGTTAAATTGAAAAACTCATTAGAAAATTTCAATAGCAGAATTAATCAGAGAGAGGAAAAAAATGAGCTTGAAGACAGAATATGAACAATTACAATGGCAGATATGATAAGATCTGCTGTCACTGGGGAGTGAATGTCCTGGGTCCAAAATCTGTGGCTCACATTGCCAAGCTGGAAAAGGTAAAGGATAAATAACTTGCCATTAAACTAGGTTAAATGTACACGGTTGAGTTTTCTGTATATAAAAATCACATAAAAAATAAACCTGTACAGACCAACAACAAGTAATGAGATCGAAGCAGCAACAAAATATATGCTAGCAACGAAAAGCCCAGAACATGATTGGCTTACTACTGAACTCTATGAAACATTAAAAGAAGAACTAATACTAGATGCTACTCAAACTGTTTCAAAATATTGAAAAGGAAGGGTTACTTCCAAACTCATTTTATGAAGCCAGAATTACCATTATAACAAAATCAGGCAAGCACACAAAAAAAGGAGAAAACATCAGGCCAATATCCCTTAAAAACATAGAGGAAAAATCCTCAACAAAATACTAGCAAACTGAATTCAACATTACATTAAAAAGTTTATCAATCACGATCAAGTAGGATGTATCTCAAGGATACAAAGAAAGGTGGTTCAACATACACAAATAAATATATCATATTAACAAAATCAAGAAAATAAGTCTTATGCTTATTTAAATATATTTTTAAGAAAGCATTTAATAAAATTTAGCATCCATCATGATAAAAATTCTCAAAACTCTGGGTATAGAAGGCATATAGTTCAAAGCAATATAGGCCGTATATGACAAACTCACAACTAATATCATACTGAATGAGGAAAAATAGAAGGCCTTTCCTCTAATATCTGGAACAGCTATTAGACAACAGAAAGTAGACAAGGATGCTTACTTTACCTCTGTTATTTAACATAGTACTGGAAGTCCTAACCAGAGCAATTTGAAAAGATAAAGGAATAAATGTTATCCAATCTGGAAAGAAAAAGGTAAATTATTATTGTTGCAGATGACATGATCCTATATTTAGAAAAACCTAAAGACTCAACTAAAAAAACTATTAGAACTTATAAATTCAGTAACATTATGGGATACAAAATCAATATACAAAAGTCAGTATCTTTTCTATACACCAACAGCAAACTATCTGAAAAAAAAAATCAAGAAGCTATCCAACTTACAATAACTACAAAATAAATACCTAGGAATAAACTTGACTGAATAAGTAAAACATCTCTACAATGTAAACTATAAAATGTGGATAAAATAAATTGAAGAAGACACAAAAATGGGAAGATATCCCATGCTCATGGATTGAAATTATTAATATTGTTGAAATATCCAGACACTCCCACCAGATGGATGACTAGAAGCAGCTAGTTTGCACTGTTCTCATGGAGAGGAGATAGAGTATTGAATAAACACTAGCTCTTCAAATGAATTGTTGAGGGGGGCATGATGGGATTCAGCAAGCAAGCAATGACAACCCACAGAGAGCAGAGAGGAGCGAGGCAGGACAGCCACCCACTTGGACTGGCACAGAGTCAAGGGAGGCTCCCCACTGCTGGGAAAGTTTGAGTAAGTGAGAGCTCCCAAGGACCCAAACTTCTGCCATGGATCTTTGCAGCCCTGGCCACAGAAGATCTCCACTAACCACCCCTTCACTGGAGCCTCCACATTGACAGGGAGAGTTGCATGGAGTATGGGCAGAGCCACCACTCAGGGCCACATAGAGCCCCAGAGGCCTTGGATTCCTGAGCACCTCAGCACCAGCTGTCACAGCTCTGCCAAAAGGAAGGACAGGCTATATTGTGTGCCCCCAGAATAGGGGCCTCATCCACAGTGCTGAAGAGTGGATGGACTACAGTCCTTGTGTCCATTGCACCTTGCCAGAAAAAAACCACTGGTCTGGGACTCCAGCACAGTTTCCCCACCCCCTTTTAGCACTCAAGCTGGTCACAGTTCTGCATTTCTCTAGGATGAAGCTCCCAGAGGTAATTGACATGCCCACAGCTTCTGCTGCTGCCATAACCCCTGCCCCTACTGCCCTCAGGGTAGGGAGGGAGCAAAGAGCTCAAGGACTGTTGCAGACCTCCAGCATTCCACAGCTGCCTTATAGAAAAGCAGCCAGACAATTTCCCATGTGAATCCCTGCCCCTGCTACTTCTCACTGGGCAGGGCCTCCTGACCTGGGCCCCTGGTACAGCCACCCTACTGACGCCTGAACACTTTGGTTGATGGTGTCTCTGCATTACTCTGGGGTGGAATTCCCAGAGACAGTCAACAGACCCTCTGTCATTTCTGCTCCAGCAGTACTGTCCTTGTTACTCTTGGCCTGGGGAAAGAACAAAGACCCTGCTCATTTTATTTGCACCTCCAGCACATCACAGCTGCCATACAAAGAGAAGCCCAGTCTCTCCTCCCTTTGATCCCCCACTCCCCTGCTCTTGACCAGGGAGGGCCTCCACTTTGGGCCCACAGCAAAGTCATCCCAAACCCAGCTGAACATTCCCATTGGCGGCAGCTCTGTGTCACTCCAAGCTGGAATTGCCAGAGGCAACTGAGAGCTCCTCTATCACTGCCACTGCAATGGTGCCTGCTCTTTTTGCCACCAGGCTGGAGAAGGAATGAAGACCCTGAGTGCTTTACTTGTACCTCCAGCATGCCACAGCTGCCCTACGGAGAAGAGGCCTCACTATCTTCCCTGCAAGCCCCTCTCCCCACTATTCACCAGGCAGTGCCCCCTGGCTTGGGCCCTTATGGCAGCTACCCCACCCCAAACTGATCATCCTGATTGGCAATGGCTCTGCATTACTATGGGATGGAGCTCCCAGAGATAAGTGACAAGCCCTCAGCCATTGTTACTGTCAGGGTCCCCACCCCTTCTACCCCCAAGCTGAGGAGGGAACAAAATGCCTGTGCTTATGCTAGGGCTGTGGTGCACAGGCTGGAGTGACAAGCTGAGATCTTTGGCTAGCATTTGATTAAAAGAGGAGCTGACATTCTCAGAGCACTGAGACAGCACAGCTGCAAACAGGAAGAAATACAAAGGAGCCATGCAGCTGAGTAAGAGCCTACTTACTGGCCATTATGCTTAAGCACCATCTACTAGACTGCAAGCCCAAACTACAACACCAAAAATACCTTGCTAATTTACTCCTAAATGAAAACAAGGGCAATAATTCAGCTACAAATAAAGCATCTGCACAAAGTCTCAGCCCTCTGAAAACATCCAGAAATGAAGCCAACTGAGTATACCCAAATTACACCACACTTAAAGGAACATCAGCCCATACAGATGAGAAAGAACCAGTGCAAGAACCCTAACAACCCTAAAAGGCAGAGGGTCTTCTTACCTCCCAATGATTGCACTAGCTACCCAGAAGTGGTTCTTAACCAGAGTGAAATGGCTGAAATAAGAGAGATAGAATTCAGATTCTAGATGTCAATACACATTATCAAGATTCAATAAAAAGTTGAATCCCAACACAAGGAATTTAAGGGATACAGTAAAGTGATTTCGTTTTACTAATTCATTATCAGCAAAATAAAATATCCATTTTAAGAAAGAGCCAAATTGATCTTATAGAAGTAAAAAACTCACTACAAGATTTCATAACACAGTCGGAAGTATTACTAGAAATATAGACCAAGCTGAGGAAAGACTCTCAGAGTTGAAAGATTCGTTGTTCAAATTAACTCAGAGAAAAGTAAAAACAAATTTTTAAAAATGAATAAAGCCTCTGAGAAATGTGAGATTATTTAGAGACCAAACCTATGACTTATTAGTGTCCCTGAAAGAGGGAGAAAGAGCTAGAAACATACAAAACATATTTGAGTATATTATCCCTGAAAATTTTCCCAACCTTGTTGGAGAGGTCAACATTCAAATGCCAGGAAATTCAGAAAACCCCTGTGAGGTACTATACAAGACAACCACCGCCAAGACATATATTCATTAAATTGACTAAGGTCAATATGAAAGAAGAAATATTAAAGGCAGCTAGAGAGAAGTGGCAGGTCACTGACAAAGGAAACTCCATCAGGCTAATATCAGACCCTTCAGCAGAAATCCTATAAGCCAGATAAGATTGGGGGCCTATATTCAGCAATTCGTAAAGAGAAGAAATTCTACATAAGAATTTCATATCCAGCCATACCAAGCTTCATAAGTGAAGGCTAAATAAAATCCTTTTCAGGTAAGAAAATGCTAAGGAAATTTTCACTACCAGACTTGTCTTATAAAAGGTCTTTGAGGGGGTATAAACATGGAAATAAGACTTTTACTGGCCACCACATAAACACACTTAAGTACATGGACAATTAAAGCAAGTACACAATGACATCTGCATAATAGCCACCTAAAAACATGATGACAGGATAAAATCTGCACATATTAATATTAACCTTGAATGTAAATGGGGTAAATGCCCCAATTAAAAGGCACAGAGTAGCAACATGGATTAAGAAGTAAGACCCAACTGTATGGTGTCTTCCGGAGACCCATCAACATGCAATGACACCCACAGGCTCAAAGTAAAGGGATAAAGAAAGATCTACCAAGAAAATGGAAAACAAAAAAGAACAGGGGTGCTATTCTTACTTTAGACAAAGCAAACTTTAAGCCAATAATGATCAAAAAAGAAAAAGAAGGGCATTACATAATGATAAAGGGTTCAGTTTAACAAGACGACTTAACTATCCTGAATATATATGCGCCCAACACTGGAGAACCCAGATTTATAAAATAAATTCTTAGAGACCTATAAAGAGACTTAGATAAACACACAAAAATAGCAGAAGTCTTCAACACCTCACTAACAATATTGGACAGATTATTCAGGCAGAAAACTAATAAAAATATTCAGGACCTAAACTTAATACTTGACCAAAGGGAGCTAACAGACATCTACACAACTGTTCACCAACCACAATGGAATATACACTCTTCTTAACTGCACATGGCGTATGCTCTAAAATCAATCACACACTGGGCCATAAAATAATTCTCAAGAATTAAAAAAAAAAAAAAATCATACCAACCACATTTTTGGACCATAGTGTCAATAAAAATACAAACAAGAAGATATCTCAAAATTATATAATTATATGGAAATTTAACAATCTGCTCTTGAATGACTTTTGGGTAAACAATGAAATTAAGGCAGAAATCAAGAAATTCTTTGAAATAAATGAAAACAGAGATAATACATACCAGAATCTCTAGGATACAGCTAAAGCAATGTTACAAGGAATGTTTACAGCATTAAACACACACACCAAAAAGTTATATCTCAAATTAACAACCTAAAATCACAGCTAGGGGAATTAGAAAAACAAGAGCAAACAAATCCCAAAGCTACCAAAATAAATGAAATAACCAAAACCAGAGTTGAACTGAACAAAATGGAGATGAGAAAAAAAATCATGCAAAAAATCAAATAAACCAGAAGTTGGTTCTCTGATAGAACATATAAGATTGACACACCACTAGCTAGAATAATAAAGGGAAAAAAGAGAGAAGATCCAAATATACACGATACTAAGGGGGACATTACCACCAACTCCACAGAAATAAAAAAAAAACCCTCAAAGACTATTATAACAACCTATTTGCACACAAACCCTAAAACCTAGAAGAAACTGATACATTCCTGGAAACATACATCCCCCTAAGATTGAATTAAGAAATTGAAATGCTGAACAGGCCAATAATGTCTTCCAAAAAGAATAGGTAATTTTTAAAAACCTATTAAGAAGAAAAAGCCATGGACCCAGATGGATTCAGAGATAAATTTCAATAGACATATAAAGAGCTGTTATGAGTCCTACTGTAACTATTCAAAAAAATCAAGGAGGAACTCCTCTAACTCATTCTATGAGGCCAGCATCATTGGGATACATAAAACCTGGCAAAGACACAATAAAAAAAAATAGAATTTCAGGCCAATATCCCTGATGAACATAGATGAAAAAAATTATTAGCAAAATAATAGCCAAGAGAATCCAACAGTACATCAAATAACTAATCCACCATGATCACATAGGCCTTATTCCTGGGATACAAGGCTGTTTCAACATATACAAATCAATAAATGAATCATCACATAAACAGAACTAAAAACCACATGATCTTCTCAATAAACACAGAAAAGGCTTTCAGTAAAATTCAACATCACTTCATGACAAACTAGGCATCAAAGAAACATCTCAAAACAGTAAGAGCTATCTATGACATACTCACAGCCAACCCCATTCTGAACATGAAAATGTTGGAAGAATTCTCCTTGAGAACCAGAACAAGACAAGGATTCCTTTCTCACCACTCCTATTCAACATACTACTGGATGTTCTACCCAGAGCAATCAGGCAAAAGAAAGAAATAAAAGGCATCCAAATAGAAAGAGAGGTAGTCAAATTATTTCTTTTCACAGATGATAATGATTCATACTTAGAAAAGCCAATAATCTCTGCCCAAAAACTCCTAGCTCTGATAAACAACTTCAGCAAAGTTTCATGATACAAAATCAATGTATTATACAAAAATCAGTAACATTTCTATACATTAATAATGTCAAAGCTGGCAGACAAATCAAGAATGTAATCCTAACCACAATAGTCACAAAAGGAATAAGATACCTAAGAATACAGCTAACCAGGGAGATGAAAGATCTAGAAAATTAGAATTACAAAGAACTGCTGAAATAAATCAGAGCTGTTGCAAACAAATTTTTAAAAAGACATTTTTTATGGAATTGGAAAAAAAATCTAAAATTTATACAGAACCTAAACAGAGCCCAAATAGCCAAAGCAATCCAAACAAAAAGAACAAAGCTGTAGGCATCACACTACTTAAATTGAAACTATACTTACAAGGCTACAGTAACCAAATCAGCATGGTACTGGTATAAAAACAGATATATATACCAATGGGACAGGTTAGAGAATCCAAAAATAAAACCACACACCCACCACCATCTTATTTCAACAGAGCTGACAATAACAAGCAACAAAGAAAGGATTCCCTAATCAATAAATGATGCTGGGATAATTGGCTATGCAGAAGATTGAAACTGGACCCCTTCCTTTCACTATATACAATAATCAACTCAAGATGGATTAAAGACTTAAGTATAAAACCTACAACTATAAAATCCCTAGAAGATAACCTAGGAAGTACCATTCTGGATTTTGGCTCTGTTAAATATTTCATGAGAAAGTCTTCAAAAGCAATTGCAACAAAAAAATAAAATTGATAAGTGGTACCTATTTAATCTAAACAGCCTCTACACCGCAAAAGAAACTATCAACAGTAAACAGACAACGTAAAGGATAAGAGAAAATATTTGCCAAACATACATCCAGCAAAGGTCTAATATCCTGTATCTATAAGGAACTTAAACAAATCAGCAAGCAAAAACCAAATAGCACCATTTAAAAGTAGGTGAAGGACATGAGCAGACAATTCTCAAAAGAAGACATACAAGTAGCCAAGAGACAAGAAAAAATGGCCAACATCAATAATCATTAGATAAATGCAAATCAAAACCACAGTAAGATACCATCTCACACCAGTCAGAATGTTTATTATTAAAAAATCAAAAAATAACAGATGTCGGCAAGGTTGCAAAGAAAAGGAAACACATATAGTGCCCATGGGAATGTAAATTATTTCAGCTACTGTGGAAAGCAGTTTAACATTTTTCAAGGAACTTTAAACAGTACTACCATTTGACTCAATGGTATGTGTCAAATTACTAGGTATGTACTCGATGGAATATAAATGGTTCTACTATAAAGACACATGCACATGCATTTTTATTACAGCACTATTCACGATAGCAAAGACATAGAATCAACCTAGATGCCCATCAGTGATGAACTGTATAAAGAAAACATGTTACATACACATTATGGAATGCTAAGCAGCCATTAAAAATAATGAAATTATGTCCTTTGCTGCAACATGAATGAAGTTATAGGTCATTTTCCTAAGCAAATTAATGAAGGAACAGAAAACCAAAAACTGCATGTTCTCACAAGTGGAAGCTAAACACTGCATACAAATAGACACAAAGAGGGAAACAACAAGCATCAGTGCCAAATTGAGGGTGGAGTGTGGGAGGAGGGTGAGTATCAAAAAACTACCTGTTGTGTACTATATTATTACCTCAGTGACAAAATAATTTGTACAACAAACCCCCTCAAAACGCAATTTACCAATGTAACAAACCTGCATATGTACCACCTCCTGAACTGAAAATAAAAGTTGAAAAGAAAAAAATTGAAAATAATGTCCATATTATATTAAACAATCTACATATTCAATGCAATTTTCATCCAAATATCAGTATCATTCTTCATAGAAAGAGAAAAATCATCCCTAAAATTCATGTGGAACCACAAGAGATTCTGAATAGCCAAAGCTACCTGGAGGAAAAAAAGAAACAAAGCTGGAGGCATCACACTATCAGACTTCAAAACATACTACAAAGTTATAGTAAACAAAACAACATGGTACTGGCATAAAAAGAGACATGTAGACCAATGAAACAGAACAGGAAACCCAGAAGGATGTAAAGGCATTTAATTCAACTCCTCTTTTACGAAGGTGCCAAGAAAATACATTGGGGAAGAATAGTTTTTTCAATAAATAGTACTGGGAAAAGTGGATGTTGTTGTGCTGAATTAAACTAGACACATATCTCACCACATACAAAAAATCAAATCAAAATAGATTAAAGATGTAAATGATACTCATGAAACTATTAAACTTCTAGAAGAAAACATTGTTAAATCACTTCAGGACATTGGTCTAGGCAAAGCGTTTTTGGGTAAAACCTCAAAAGCAGAGGGGACAAAATCAAATACAGACTAATGGGGTTACATCAAGCTAAATAGCTTCTTCACAGCAAAGGAAACAATCCACCCAGTGAAAGGCACCTACAGAATGGGAAAAAAATATATGCAAACTGTCAATTTGATGAGGGAATAATAACCATCATATGTAAGCAACTTTCAAACAACTCAATGGCAAAAAAACAAATAATTGAATTTTTTAAATGGGCCAGTGATCTGAATAGACATTTCACAAAAAAAGATATACAAATGGCCAACAGGTATATGAAAAAAATGCCCAACATCACTAATTATTAGGAAAATGCAAATCAAAACCACAATGAGATATCATTTCACTCCAGTTAACATGACTATTATCAAAAAGCCCAAAAATTATCAAATGCTGGTAATAATGTGGAGAAACGATAACACTAGTACATTGATGGTAGGAAGCTAAATTAGTACAATCACTATAAAAAACAGTGTGAAGTTTCCTCAGAAAAATAAAAATAGATCTACCACATGATCTACCAATCCTATTGCTGGGTATATATCCAAATGAAATGAGATCAGTATATTGAAGAGATACCTGAACTCCCATGTTTATTGAAGCACTCATCATAGTAACCAACTATGGAGGCCACATAAATGGCCGTAAGTGGATGAATGGATAAAGAAATATGGCATATGTACACAGTGGAATATTATTCAGCCATAGAAAGGAATAAAATTCTGTCATTTGCAGCAACATGGATGGAACTGCAGGACATTTTGGTAAGTGAAATGCCAGGCACAAAAAGACAAATATTGGAGGCTCTCACTCATATATGGGAAGTAAAAAAGTTTATCTCAATGGCAGAGAGTAGAAGGATTATTACAAGAGCCTAAGAGAGGTAGTTCAGAGAGGCATGATAAAGAGAGGTTGGCTAACGGGTACAAAAATAGAATAAACAAATTCTAGTGTTCAGTAGCAAAATAGAGTGACAAAAGCTAACAAAAATTTACTAGGTATTACAAAAGAGTTGGAAGAGAAGATGTGGAATGTTTCCAACACAAAGAAATGATAAATGCTTGAGGTGATGGGTATTCCAATGATCCTGATTGGTCATTACTCACTGTATGCATGTATCAAAATATCATATGTACTCCATAAATATGGACAATTATGTATCAATAAAAATATGAATGAATAAAAATAGATTAACAAATCTCTTGTACAACATTTCAAGTAATTTATGTAGATATTTCTCCCTTGGGAAGGCCAGGGGTAATTCCCACACTTTAAGTGTGGGTGGTGAACAGCAATATCCTTCCAAAATTTATAGGATGGGCAGGGCAGGAGGAAAGTAACTTTATAGTGAAGAAAACTGAAAAACACTATCTCCAGCCAGGTGCTCAAGGCCATAATCAATAGTGATAAGACATGTTGATAATATGTACTCTGTATGATGTGATGAAAATGGTACTTAACCTCTGTGGTTTTCCTCTTAAAAACCCATAAGCCGGCCGGGCGCAGTGACTCACTCCTGTAATTCCAGCACTTTGGGAGGCCGAGGTGGGCGGATCACGAGGTCAGGAGATTGAGACTATCCTGACTAACACGGTGAAACCCCGTCTCTACTAAAAATACAAAAAAAGAAAAAAGAAAATTAGCCAGGCGTGGTGGCGGGTGCCTGTAGTCCCAGCTACTCTCGAGGCTGAGGCAGGAGAATGGCGTGAACCCGGGAGGCGGAGCTGGCAGTGAGCCGAGATTGCGCCACTGCACTCCAGCCTGGGCAACACAGCGAGACTCCGTCTCAAAAAAAAAAAAAAAACCATAATCCAACCCTAATCATGAGAAAAACATCAGACAAATCCTAATTGAGGAAAATACTATAAATTTTCTGACTCATACTCTTTAAAACTGTGCAAGTTATCAAAAACAAGAAAAATCTGAAACACTCTCGTGGCCAAGAGGGGCCTAAGGAAACATTAAAGCTAAATGTAATGAGGTAATACAGATGGGAATTTGGAACACACAGACATTAGGTAAATACTAAGAAAATCTGAAAAACATATCAACTTTGCTTAATAATAATATATCAATATTGGTTTATAAGTTGTAATAAATATGCTATAATTTTGTAGGATGTTAATAATAGGGGAAGCTGGGTGTGGTATGTATGACAACTCTGTACTATCTTCAAATTTTCTGTAATCTGTAACTGTTCTAAAATAAAACTTACTAAATTTTAAAAAGTTATTCTAGTAATAATGCACTAAGTTGGTAATGATAATAACAAGCAACAGGACTTACCATGTGCCCAGCACATGTAAGTAATACCATAGTACGTATAATTACCACAACTAACTCATAAAGGAGATCTTAATAATTCCATTTTATGGATAAGAAAACTGGTGCTCAGATAAGTTAAATACCTTGACCAAGGTTACAGCAATTAAATTGCAAAGCCAAAACTCAAGTCCAATTGGTCTGTCTCTAAGAGCTAGGCTCTTAATTACCTTATTATTCTATCTCTTGAGCATACTAATTTCATATTTCAATGTTTAGTTGAGTTTGAAAACATTGATGTGAAATGTATTAGGAAACCCAAGAAACTGGGTCCTCTGAGAGACATCTGATAGAACAGTCGGTGCCATTCCAGCAAACTCTGGGTTTTGTTCTGTTTTTTAAAAATGTGCTATACTCCTTTCTTCCAAATCTGCTTACTTTTTTTTTAATCACATTCCTCAATTTCTGATCCTTTCCTCCCCTTTTCATTTCTCTGCTTCACTTTTGTCTGCTTAAACTTCATATAACTGACATTTTCCTTATTTTAAATTTTTCTTACTTTTTAAATAAATACAGTATAAATATAGTTGATATATCTCAGTGGCATATTGTTAATCTCTTTGGTGCCCCCAAAGAGTCATCATAGAATTAAGCAAAGTAACTGTTGAATTTCTGCTTGATGAATTATACAATCCTGCATTCGCAAACTCCTTTTTGTTCATAGTTTCCACATCTTCTGCATATCTACATTGCCAGCAATTTTTATTTTTGTTGATACATAATGTTGGTACATATTTATAGGGTACATGTAATATTTTGTTACATGCATAGAATGTCTAATGATCAAGTCAGGACAGTTAGGATATACATCACTGTGAGCATTTATCATTTCTATGTGTTGAGAGCATTTCAAGTCCTCACTTCTAGCTATTTTGAAATGTATAGTACATTGTTAACAATAGTCTCTCTACTCTTGAACAAGCATACAGTCAGAGAGAAGAAATAAGTTATAATGTCCTATGGCAGTCTTTGTTGATTAAACCATTTAGGCATTTTATCCTATCAAAAATTAAAATAATCTCTTTCTATGCAAATGAGAATGTGGAGCGTGAAAAAATTCTAACTTATCCTAAGGCCACAAAAAGTGATGACAGAATATTCATTCAAATGATTTGGCCTATATTTTTAATACTTTCATAGTTATACAATTTAAGAAATAGACTTAGTTTCAAATAAAGTTAATAAGACAGACTATTAGAATTTATGGTCATATTTGCAAAGTAACCCCATAAAGTTCTTTAGGTCAATTTTAGTAGAAAAAAAAATTCTTCTACCTATTATATTACTAAATTGTCTCAGCACCATCCTGAGACAAATACATAACAATATATAATATATAATCCATTTATATTTCCAATGCATATATATTTCCAATATAACCTCCGTGTCACTTATCATTGTTATATATTTCCTTTATAGGTTATATAATATAACCTTCGTGCTGTTTCACAATAATTTTCCAGAGTTATATGGTCACCAGATTGGCCATAGGATAGTGAACTTAGTATTTTAAACTCCATGTTTAGCCAATTTTTGTACAATAGTTTGGATGGGCTGTTGTCAAGGTCATGTAGCTCTTAAGGTAATCAAATAAGCTCTAACTTTAATTTTTTTTCACATTAAAATATTATTATTTGTTATTATTTCTTTGAGATGGAGTCTCACTCTGTTGCCCAGGCTAGAGTGCAATGGCACCATCTCGGCTCACTGCAACCTCCACCTCCCGGATTCAAACAATTCTCCTGCCTCAGCCTCCTGAGTAGCTGGCATTACAGGTGTCCACCACCATGCCTGGCTAATTTTTTGTGTGTTTTTAGTAGAGACGGGGTTTCACCATGTTTGCAAGGCTGCTCTCGAACTCCTGACCTCAGGTGATCTGCCCACCTTGGCCTCCCAAAGCCTGGGATTACAGGCTATAATATTATTTTTAAAAGTAAATAATTACATGATATTTGAAACACATATTATATATTATATATACTCAACTTTGAAAAAGGCTACAGATCATCAATGAACTAAGCTGAAAGGAACTATCATCAGCCCTTTTCCTCTCTCTCTCTTTCTCTTTTCCTTTTCCTCCCTCTCTAACCTAGATTTGCAAATGCCAGCAAATAGGACAGAGCTCGTTATGAAGGCCAGGCTGCCTATGTAATCAGTCCAATTAGATCTTTCCCACCAACAAATTCCTTCAAATAACAACATTCTGTATGAAAAATCAATGCAAGAATCAACAAATAATCATTGAATACCTAGTAGAAATGGCTATAAATACATGAGGTTATTTTCCTTCTGATGATCTGAAAGGAAAGAATAATTACTGAGAACTCAGGCCTGTTTATGGGCTGTAACTTCAGCAGAGACGCAAACCGACAGCTTCTCAGCAGGGAATTTCATGAGCTGTGCTCATGTTTCAGAGATGAGTGCATATCTTTATCACTGTTTAATAGAGTTTAATAGTGTTTAAACCTGTTACGGCATGTAGTCTGGTGAAATGAAGCAGTTAAAAGTGTATTGAATAGAAAAATAGTTCCCCTGGATATGTTTGTCCCAGATATATTGTCTATGGAATTCATCTCGTCATACCTTTAGTTAGAATTGTACATATCAAAATGGACAATCCAAAGAAGGCCTGTGCAATTCTCCAGGTGGACTGCTTTCCATAAAGATTTTCAGGGCTCATCTACTATGACTCACACTACTGTACTCTAGTAATCATTGCAACCATTTTCTTTTTCTTTCATCTTTGAGGTTGCTGCACACTTGCACATATATTCTTTTTCTCAGTCACTTTCTCCTGTCTTTTAATTTGGAAAAAAAATCATTCTTTTGTTTACTTCTCCTTTTGTGTGCACTGTATTCTGTTGGAACCTACACCATAACACCTTTAATTGTTCATCTACAGAAGCAGACATTTCTGTTGCCATCCTCAGCATTCTTACTTCTTTCTTGAGCATTAGCCACATTTTCATTTGGTTATTCATTTCTATAGAGCTCTGTTCAGGTGGGCCAAAAGAAAAGGTTTCACCTCCCACTATTCAGTTCCATGCATTGAGCATTATTTGACTGATAGCAAATCATAGTCCTCTAAACCCAACTGGTGGTTGAAGGTTGGGCATATCATGCAGGCCTATCAAATTGGAATTACTCTCAGAAATTTTACAGAAATTATTAAAAGACTGAACCCGTCTTTGCAATAGTTTTCTTTTGTTTTTTTTTGTTTGTTTGGTTTATTTTGTTTTTGTTTTTGTTTTTTGGGATGGAGTCCTGCTCTGTTGCCCAGGTTGGAGTGCAGTGGCTCAATCTTGGCTCGTTGCAACCTCTGCCTCCTGGGTTCAAGCAGTTATCTGCCTCAGCATCCCGAGTAGCTGGGATTACAGGCACCCACCACCACACCTGGCTAATTTTTCTATTTTTAGTAGAGATGGGGTTTCATCATCTTGGCCAGGCTGGTCTTGAACTCCTGACCTCATGATCCACCAGCGTCAGCTTCTGAAAGTGCTGGGATTACTGGCGTGAGCCACTGTGCCCAGCTTATGATAGTTTTATGGCAGCTATCTTCCTCCTACTACAGGATATGTGTTTCTTACTAATTGGTGATACTACATCATGCCTAGGAATGAAGAAAAATGTAAGAAGTAATAATATTTCAGAGAAATGAAGCCCCCTAATTAGCCCCCAATTCAGTCATGCCTATACTGCCCTTAATCTCAGACTCTGTTACTATTTAAGACAGCAAAATCACTTTTAACTCTAAACCATTTTAGGATGTGACTTGTTTCTCTTAAAAATTAAAGATTAAAAATTAAAGATAGCTGACCATTTAAATTTTTAGATTTTTAACATCTTTAACTTTAAATGAAATAATAAGCCCTGTCCTATATACTGTGTAAAGATGTGAGATAATGTCTGTACATTTGTTTTGTAAACAATGAAACACTATAGAAAAGTTAAGCATTATTATTACACTGTGAAATAAATATATTTACTATTAGCATTATTTGTTTGCCCTCAACACTAGATTTTTAGATACTAAGAATAACTTCCTCTGTATTCCAACATTTATAAATGCCTCAGCATTAACAATGCTTGTAAATTATACTAGCATTTTATTCTCTTCATTGCAAATATATGAAAACCTAAGACTCAGACAGACTATGTTGCTTTCCCAAACTCACACTATTATGAGGTAGAATTTTGTGTAAAATACCAGTCTTCCATACTTTGAATTTAATGATCTTAACTGGGCTGACTCTTCTTGGGATATTTTTTCACCTTATCATGACAACTGTTGGTGACTAGCTACCTAATGTAGAATCTATCATGGTATACAACATATACACTAGCCTCAGTTATCAGCTTGGACTTTCCACCAGAAGCCAAAACTGGCAATACACTCTGCCTTTTAGAACCATACTACAGTCTGAGCTTATTGATCTATGGTCTGGGCTTTTGAGAATTGCCCCAACTGATATCAGAAACCCTAACCAGCAAGCCTTGCTCATATTCCTAGAAATATTTCAAAGAATGTTCTTCCACATGTAGGTTATTTCAAATACATTACTGGATATCTTGTGAAACTAATCCATTTTTACTGACATGATTGGGAAATTCAACCATAAAAAGTCTATGCAAAAGATCATATAGATGTAGTTTTAAAAAGAGAAGGATAAGAAAAATGGCAGCAAGAGCTTCCTAAAACTTTTTGTCTTTATAAATTTAAAATATTGGTCTAAAATCAATATCTATAATTTAATCATTCTAAACAGAAATAAAGTCTTAGTAAATTAAAGACACATACTGGCACAATCCTCACACCCAGTGGAGTACCAGCAGTTAGCAACAAGCATGGTAGTTAGGGGTGGGTATTAGCCAGGCATACACAATGACAGCATCCTCAGAACTCACAAGACCAAGCATGTAAAGACATTCTTGACTACAACAGTCTTTAGGTCAGAGAACTTGTTCATCTTATGCCATAAGGAAAGTATTATTTTTCCACCTCGGACAAATTTCAGTGATAAAGGTTGCAAAGGCAAGCTATATACTAGAGAATGAAATGGGAGAAATTGAGGACATCTTTGTAAGCCAATTCCTTAGACAAAATGAAGACTCTCACAAAAATGGAAGGAAGATCCCAGAGAGAAAGACAGAAGACGAAACAAAACAAAACAAAATAGGCAGAAAAAGAAATAGAAACCACTGTTGAATTGTTAATGAGTGGAAAAAATTAATACGAGAAAAACTAAACAATAGTTATAGAACCTCTTTACAAAGCCCATTCACGGGCCTATCTTATTTTTCTTATCCTTCTGCCATTTTTCTTATCCTACTCCTTTAAAAACTATATCTACATGATCTTTGCATAGACATTTAATGACTGAATTTCCCAGTCACGTCAGTGAAAATGGATTAGTTTTATAAGCTATCCAATAATGTATTGGAAATAATCTAAGTGTGGAAGAACAGTCTTTGGAACATTTCTAGGCATATGACCAAGCCTTACTGGTTAGGGTTTCTGACATCAGTTGGGGCAACTCTGAAAAGCCCAGACCATATAGATTAATAAGCTCAGACTCTAGGATAGGGTTTCTTCTCATTGGTAGTTAATCTGGCCATTCTTGGTCATAGAGCTGACAGCCTGTTTAATGATAAATCATAGGGTTTCTATCCTTCAGGAATTCACAGACAGGTGGAAACAAATCTAAACAAGGAAGTTATACTAAAATGAGACTAAAGTATGCGTTGTATTCACAGGGACCACTTGAAAAAATCTTCAAGGATGTATTTCTCCAAATGGCCTGCATAGCACATTTTCTTATGTCTTTATACATTTTCACGTGCCTGAACCATGCTACCAATGCTTGCTGAATACAAATTTATGACCACAGTTTTCTACATTTTAATGCATAGCCAAGCCAATTAGAAATGCAAAGGAGACTTGAAATGGGAACAATCTGCATCTTGCAGCTATCAAAGAGAATTAATGTGATATGATTTCCTAGAACTTAACAATTGGCATGTATACTTTTTCAAAGATAAAACATAAAATATAGTAAGAGGTCAAGTTCCCTCATGGTATTATATCCATGTAGAATTCTAAAATGTTATATATTATTAATAGCCTTTTAACATAAAATATTTTTATGATATTATGATTATTGGTTTTATGATATTATTTTTTTCTTCTCTGATAGAGTGCAAGAAGGAAGCCATCTTTTCCTGTGTTGCTTACTTATGTCTGTCAAATACCAGAACAACACCTGGAACATGGCAGGCACTCAATAAATATTTATTGTTAAATAAAATAATACCTTAATTTGAGGGTAGAATCATGAAACTAAAGAAGGAGAAAACAAGGTGTGTTGATATACATACACGCACACACACTCCTCATTAAGGGGAAGATATGGTCGAATTTAATTTTTTCAAATATAAATTATAAAAGTAAAATTTGGTTGATGGTGTTTGGAGGCTAGAAAGAACAGTTTAGCCTTTTTCTTATTTTATATTTCTTGAACACAAATGTAAAAAACATTTATATTATTTGGAATGCCTATTTAATTTTACTATGATTACTTTTCCTAGTTCTACTTTTGCCTACTGCAATTCCCAACTCCTTGTCATTTTTATCATTATGTACATTAGAGTCATACTGCTACAAATTAGCAACCAAGAGAGCACATTCCATTTTATTCAGCTGCTGATGGATTACATATCATTCTACATCATAAATATATCTTGCACATCGTAGTCTCTGTCTCTTTATCTCACACCATACCCCTTTGCAGGTATATTTTTTTCCATTACAGTTGACTAAGGAATTGTTCTAATTACCTATTTTTACTGATGCTCACTTAACATTGAATGTTGTGCAATACAAACTCCCTGCTCTTAAATAGTGACTTTGTTTTTGTCTTTTTTTTTTTTTGGCTTAGTATAGAAAACAAATAATATTTTCTCCTTATGCTATCAGCCTTTAAGTGAGCCCTAATGTGATGCTAGGCAATTCATCAGAGCCATTAAGCTTTTCTGGATGCAGTTTAAGAGGTGACAAAGTTAACAAATATGTGCAACCAGCAGAATTTGAAGCAAATATATTACAATTCATAGTAGATGCTCACCAGAACGAGACTGGACATGATCATGATGATGATAATGACAATAATTATTATTTACTGAGCACTTATATGCCCAGTACCATTTTTTAAATAATAGGCTCATATAATACTTGCACTATCATTCTGAGGTAGGTGTTATTTTATTTTCATCTCCATTTTTGAATGAGAGACCTAAATTTAAGAAGATTAAATAATAAAGGCAAACATTTGCTGTGTATGTATTGTGTGACAGATACTATGCTAAGTACTTTACATGTATACATATCTCATGTAAACCTAATAACAGCTCCATAAAGTAAGTTCCACTTTAATCCCCATTTATCAATGAAGAAATATACACATGCAAAGGGAACTTGCCCAAGATCACACACCTAGTATTAGAGTAAGACTCAAATCCATTTGTGTCTTACTGTTGAAACTTAGCTATTAATGACTTCATAATGCCTTTCTTGATTTGTTTTTTATATGCCAAATTGACTTTGATGTCAACTACAACTGGTTTTGAATCTTGGTTCTTAAATCAAGCAGCTGTCATTTTAATGTCCCTGAGACCCATTTTCTTCTATAAAATTAAATAGCAATAATAGCTACCTTATAGGATTGTTTAAGGTTAAATGTAACACTGATAGCATAACATTTAGCTCAGGGCTTCGTACATACTAAATACTCCATAAAGAATAGTTACTATTATTATTTTTAAGATTTAAAACAAAAATATTTACCTTAATAAATTACTTAAGGTAAATATTAAAGCATGCTCAATACTAGTGCAGAAAATGACAATAATCATATCATAAAAGGAAATACAATTTTAGAAAGATAGTAAATTGTCTTACATCTGTATAGTGCTATGGAGTATGTACATTAGTGTTGTACAACTTTTTTCCACTTAATCCTAATTATTTTCCTTGGATTGAGTAAGGCAGTCTGCTCTTCCTCTACCACATGGGTAAAATAGAGGTTCTGAGTGATTATCCAAAGCAAAAAAATGACTAGCGGTTGAGCTGGGACTCTTCCAATCAACTCTCTCAATAAAAATCCGTAATTCCACCTATATTATGTACAGTGTACAAGAATACACACCACCCTACTAGTTTTATGTGCAGTTGAATTTCTAAGTACAAAATCATTTTACATACTTATGTATTAGTTTCACAATATAAAAACTTAATGTGTATACAAATACCAGTTCCCATCAAGAAACAGACTGTGTAGCACTAATACAATTTTACAAACACTCATTCTAAAAGTTATACTCACTGCTACTTAAGAGAATAAATCTGACACTATCATACAGGAAGGAGAAAAATATACATATTTAAAATAGGAGAGGTCTTTGAAAAGAACTATGGTTAGAGAAAGTTGATTTTCTTCCATTCATCTAAGTCAAAGCAATTGAAAATAACTTGCATCTAAAGAGAAAAAAATGATGTATATTAAAAAGCACAAGTGTATTCACTTTTAGGAAATGAGAGCTATCTTCCTTGAACAGACATCTTTATGTGGAATAATAAATCAAAATCAATTAGGTAGATATTTATATTTTAAAACATGATGCTTAGTTTTAGTTTCTGTATGTGCAAATGTTAAGTATTATTCCAGGACACTATTCTAAAAGTTTCAGATGTTTTAAAAATCAAAAATTAAAAAGAGACATGCCAAACTGTGTAAGTTACTTGTTGATTCTGGATATCAGATCTTTGACGCATAGTTTGTGAGGTTGTCACAACCCTGAAAGTTGCCAGTGTACTCCATTGATAGTTTCTTTTGCTGCGCAAAATCTCTTTAGTTTAATTAGGTCACACTTGTCAATTTTTGTTTTTGTTGCAATTGCTGCTGAGGATTTAGTCATAAATCCTTTGCCAAGGCTGATGTCCAGAATGGTATTTTCTAGGTTTTCTTCTAGAACTTTTACAGTTTGAGATCTTACATATAAATATTTAATCCACCTTGAGTTAATTTTTGTATATGGCGAAAAGTAAAAATCCAATTTCATTCTTCTGCATATGGCTAGCCAGTAATCCCAGTACCATTTATTGAATAGGGAGTCCTTTCCCATTGCTTTTTACAATTCAAGAAACAAAAACAAATGACCACCTTAAAAAGTGAACCAAAGACATGAGCAGACACGTCTCAAAAGAAGACACACAAGCAGCCAACAAACAGGAAAAAATGCTCAACATCACTAATCATTAGAGAAGTGCAAATTGAAACCACCATCAGACACCATCTCGTGCCAGTCAGAATAGCTGTTATTAAAAAGTCAAAAGATAACAGATGCTGGAGAGGTTGCATAGAAAAGGGAATGCTTATACATTGTTGGTGAGAATCTAAATTCGTTCAACCATGGTGAAAAGCAGTTTGGAGATTTCTCAAGGGTCTTAGAACTACCATGTGACACAGGAATCCCATTACTGGGTATATACCTAAAGGAAAATTAACAGTTCTACCAAAAAGATACATGAACTTGCATATTCATTGCAGCACTATCCACAATAGCAAAGACATGCAATCAACATACATGAATTGGATAAAGAAAATGTGGTATATATACACTGTGGAATACTGTACAGCTATCAAAAAGAATAAAATCGTGTCCTTTGCAACTACAAGAATGCAGATGGAGGCCATTATTCTAAGAAAATTAGGAGCAAGAACAAATTACCACATGTTCTCACTTATAAGTGGGAGTCAAACAACGGGGTACACATGGACATAAAGAAAGGAGTATACACTGGGGACTACTAAAGGGGGTACCAAAAAAGTGAGGGAAGGACTGAGAAACTGCCTCTTGGCTACTATGCTCCCTACCCAGGTAATGAGATCGTTTGTACGTCAGCATCACGCAATATTACCCATGTAATGAACCTGCACATGTATTCCCTGAATCTAAAATAATAGTTGACCTTATATTTTAAAAAGATATGCTGTTAATCAAACAAAAACAAATGAACAAACATCCTCTCCCACCAGGCTCTGTTAACTAGGAAATATTAACACTTGGCAACTTCTGAATCCCAACACTGAGGAAAGGTAGAAAATGGCCATAACACACAAAAACGCAAGTACATTGGTAGTAACTAAAAAGATAAAAAAGAAGTAACGCAAAAATACCTACTAAGTGTGTCATATTCTGCTTTTACTTTTTATTAAGTCAGGCTCATTGAAGATATTGAAAAATCCCACATGACGTTTTCTTTTCATTGCCACCTAATCTTTTCCAAACATACATGCCTTTCTGGTACTCACTCTGAGATTAATCAGCCCCTCACTCAGTACCAAAAATGGAGGTCTTTAATAAGAAATTCCTCTACTCTCTCTACTATGTTTCTCTCTCCACTCAAACCTTTTTCCTTCCCTTTTTTCAGAATAATTTTATTGATCCCATTCACTCAAACCTCCTCTGGGCTTTTAAAAAACTTTTCTTAGTGTTTTTACATATAATTTTTTATTTTTTCTTGAGTTTCGCGCATCCTAATGTTATGCTCAAATTTCCTTCATGAAAAAAACACGTTTTTACTCCTTCTTAATGCCTTTTCAAGGAACCCTGTGAGCTTAGACACTGTAGCATGATGAAATGATCAAAAGATAATTCTCTAGATATTCTGGACTATGTAATAGTTACTGGTCACTTGATATGTGTTGGGCATAGGGCTACATAATTTCAAGTACTTATCAAATTATCAGAAAACATTATGTATTTCTAATATTTAAGTCTTAGATTGGATTTCTAAATTGAATACATTTTTAATTTGCATTTTTTACGAATGTATACTTGAAAATATTATATATGCTAGTCTAAATACAAGGCTAAATAGGATTAGTATGTCAAAATTTTATTCTGTATCATTTTGATTTTTTCCACCTTAATTGGGCTTAGATAAAAAGTTTGAAATGTCCTTGCAGATAAATGTATAAAATAACTACAAAAACAACGATTACAACAACAATAATAAGTATCCCTGGAGTCCTGAATAAGAAAGAAAGGAAATCTAGAATAAAGCTAATGGATTAATAGAAGACAGATTGATCCAGAAACAAAAAGCCTCCATGAGGTTTAAAATGTACCTGTATTTAAAGAGAAAAACTGAGAGCTAGAAAAATGTCTGATCAGGTAACAGAATGTTGTAGTATAAGACTTTATTCATTGTTCATTTCTGGATTATGACAAAGTTCTAGGTGTGGCCTGGAAGTATATGAAGACATATGTGGCATGAAACTAAAGCTGTTGGAGTTGAAGAGGAGAAACAATTATAAAACATGGGGATTCAGGACGGGTGCAGTAGCTCACGCCTGTAATCCCAGCGCTTTGGGAGGCTGGGGTGGGTGGATCGCCTGAGATCTGCAGTTTGAGACCAGACTGGCTAATATGGTGAAACCCCATTTCTACTAAAAATACAAAAAATTATCTGGGCGTGGTAGCATTTGCCTGTATTCCCAGCTACTCGGGAGGCTGACGCAGAAGAATTGCTTGAACCCGGGAGGCCGAGGTTGCAGTGAGCTGAGATGATGCCGTTGCACTCCAGCCTGGGTGACAAGAGCGATACTCCATCTCAAAACAAAACAAAACAAAGCATGTGGATTCAATTATTATGAATTCCCAAAGACACTATTATAGCCTAGGATAATGATGGCTCCAAGGACAGCCATGAAGTCAGTGACAAAATCTTTTGGTGAATAACTGAGAGTGATTATAACAATTCAGATTATCTGAATTCAACAGTGTTTTTATCTAAGAATAAAGGATTTATAATTTGGAATGGTAATTATAACAAGGAAAAATATCCTTATTCCTGTTCTTGAAGGTTTCATTCTTACCATCAATGTGTGGTGGCTAGAAAATCAGCATAATTTTTCAGGGACCACAGGGGAGGCCATGTATTCTGTGGAGACCAGGATTTATTTAAGAAAAGAAAATAATGGGCAGAAAGAGTATTCATTGTAGTTAATTGCAGTGGAGCTAATTAATAGATTAAAGAGTCCAGACTTGGCAGAGAGGGCAGAAATAGGAGTGTGAGTTAAAGGCATACTGGATACCATTTCAAAGAGAATATATTATTAGACTAGCTTAGCATCTCAAGGTAGTGAGTTGACAGAAACAAGAGGTGTGTTGACATTGTCTGCTATCAAGATACTTATAGGGACTTTCGGCAAAGGTCCATTCAAACTGGTAATAACACAGCCAGAAGTTTTGGTGCTGTTTGATGGTAAACAATGTTTTTTGCTTGTTGGCCAGTCACACTTATCATTTTGCTTATATTTTCACATACAAGTTTTGCTGGAAAGATTGTGAATTTCCTATTTACTTGTCTTCCAAGGAGAAAGACATTTATTCCAAAAAGGAAAAGGGAGCAGAGAACAATGATTAAGTCCCTTAAATAATTTTTTTATCTATACGATATTCTTTATAAAGCAACTGTAAATTATTTTTCAAGTGGAAGTGTATTTTCTTTATTATTTTGATACTTCCATATCTATTTTCCCATATTATTTTCTACTATTTCTGTAAATTATCCAGAAGCAGCTTATATTTGTTACTCTAAGCCGCACATGATTCT
Source organism: Nomascus leucogenys (assembly GCF_006542625.1). Classification (NCBI taxonomy): domain Eukaryota; kingdom Metazoa; phylum Chordata; class Mammalia; order Primates; family Hylobatidae; genus Nomascus; species Nomascus leucogenys. Next base: position 54,144,316 of record NC_044400.1, read on the forward strand.
TATTATTGAATATTATCCTTGATCTTTTTCTGATAAAGCTAAATTGAACTGATATGACAAAAAAACGCACCTCTTACTGGAAATATTAATTATTCACAGACAGCATTCCAGTATCATGCACCAAATAAACAAAGAAAAAATATCCCTAATTCTGCACAAGGCAATTTTGGGGAAAACAACATTCACAGTATTAGTCATGTTAATAGTCAGAACTCTGAGCAGTTTTAAAGGACAGACGTTATTCTTCTTTCTCCAATGCTGTTTAATGATTTCTCATAGGCATCCTTATAAGGCCATAGAGGTTAGAGTGGGGCAGACATGGGCTCTTCAGTCAAGCAGTCTTGAGTTGGCTTAACTCACTGATTGGCATTTATTGGTGGTATTCGACTGTTTAATTTCAGAGCCTCCACTGTTAATACTACACTATATTGCCTCTCATAGGATCAACTCACTTGGCAGTGATGAGAAATAAATGAAATATTTATCTTTTCTATGCTTTTCATTTATTTTATAGTATAGGACAATGAAGCAATTTTTTCAGGGTCCTGAAGCCATCAGGTGGTAGAACTGAGATTAAAAACAAATAAGCAAAAACAAAAACAAAGAAAAAACACTGTCTTAACTTCATATCGAGTGCAATGTCTAATATAACATTTTTTCTCATCCTTGAGAACATGTTTTAAAGTATAATTGCTTTACTTAAGAAAAAAAATCAATGAGGTCTATAATCATTCTGTTTTGAGTCCTGGAATTTTTTTTTTCATAGTCGAAGAAACTAGTGATCTTGAGAATGGTATTGTGCTTATACTGCAATCTGATAGTAATTATATGTATATTGCAAATTCATATAATTTTTCTCTATTTTTTGTTTCACATAATTTTAAATAATATACAGAAATCACAGAGGCACATTATTGCTAAGATATAAAGATCATCTATTGAAATGATTATTAATGTATTCACATGCTAGCTGATTAAAAATATTTAGTGTAAGTGTATGTATTAGTCAAGGTTCTCTAGAGGGACAGAACTAATGGAATATATATATATATATGAATTTGTTAAGTATTAACTCACACAATCACAAGGTCCCACAATAGCCCATGTGCAGGCCAAGGAGCAAGGAGAGACAGTCCGAGTTCCAAAACTAAAGAATCTGGAGTCCAGTGTTTGAGGGCAGGAAGCATCCAGCACAGGAGAAAGATGTAGGCTGGGAGGCTAGGCCAGTCTCTCTTTTCACATTTTTCTGCAGGCTTATATTCTAGCTGCGTTGGCAGCTGATTAGACTGTGCCCACCCAGATTAAGGGTGGGTCTGCCTTTCCCAGCCCACTGACTCAAATGTTAATCTCCTTTTGCAACACCTTTACAGACTCACCAAAGATTCAGTACTTTGTATCCTTCAATCCAATCAAGTTAACACTCAGTATTAACCATCACAAGTCCACCCCTTGTCAACTTGAACCCACACACATCTCCTGATATCAGACATAATCTTCAAATGAAGACAATTAATAAGGTTGTAATTATGCCTACGGTAATACAACTATCCTTCATACAACCAGAAACGCACCAATCCCCAACCCAAATACTATTACATAAAGTTAACAATACATAAATGCTAATATGAAGTCAATAAATCTTATGTCGCATGATAAAGGAGAAAGGAAATAAAAATATTTTTTAGTAAAAGTGTATACTTGCACAGACATGTTTTTAACAAAATGAGGAAATACTCATGACAATTACAGTCCTCATTGCTGCGGCTGGTCATGTGGTCATAGCTGGTATTGATGACTACCTTCTTCTACTACCCATTCTGTATTCCCTTTGCCTTCAACAAGAACCTCAGCAGGTCGTGTTTTTTTTTTCCTGGTGGAGTGACCCAAACCTTCATTCCTGAAAGATCTGAGTCATTTGTGGTCCTGCCTGGATTGGACTATTGTAGTTTCCCATTGACCTTAATCACAGGGTGTGGTAATACTAACAGACGCCCTAATGGATCTCCTGTATTCCATGCATACTCTTCCTTACCTCTGTTGTGCAGTAGTAGACTGATTTCATCTTGATAATCTGGTTCAATCACCCCAGCCAAGTAACTCTCTTATTAGCCTGTTGACTTAAAGGTAGGAGAAGCCCAAAGTTTCCAAGTGGCAATTTTAACTTCCAGTTGAATGAAATCGTTGTTGTGTCTCCTGGCGGCAGTGTTTCTCCCTCTGGAACTAAGATCTCTAGGCCAGCAAAATATAATGTCATGGGAACAGGAAGCAAAAATTTTGCCAGTGGATCTCTAGGGGTGTTGGTGAGTGGTGCCACTTCCATTTCCACCCCTTGATTCCTGGACTCGTGAATCTTGGCTATGGGAGAAACAGTACCGTATATCGGCCACTGATTCAGAGCATACACAGCCTTCTGGAGTACTTTGCCCCAGCCCTGCAAAGTATTGTCACCTAGCTACCATTGTGATTGTGACTTCAAAAGGGCATTCCAGCGTTCTGTCAATCCAGCTGCTTCAGGGTGATAGGGAACATGATAAGACCAGTAAATTCCATGAACATGAACCCACTGCTGCACTTCTTTACCCATAAGTGAGTGCCTTGGTCAAAGGCAATGCTGTGTGAAATACTATGACAGTGGATAAGGCATTCTGTGAGTCCATGGATGGTAGTCTTGGCAGAAGAATTGCGTGCACGATAGGCAAACCTATATCCAGAGTAAGTGTCTATTCCAGTGAGGACAAACCTCTGCCCTTTCCATGATGGAAAATGTCCAATATAATTAACCTGCCACTAAGTAGCTTACTGATCACCTCAAGGAATAGTGCCATATTGAGGGCTCAGTGTTGGTCTCTCCTGCTGGGAAATTGGGCACTCAGCATTGGTCACAGCCAGATCAGCCTTGGTGAGTCCATGTTGCTGAGCACATGCATAACCTCCATCCCTGCCACCATGGCCACTTTGTTCATAGGCCCACTGGGCTATGACAGGGTGGCTGGAGAAAGAGGCTGAGTGGTGTCCACAAAACTGATCATCCTTTTCACTTGATTATTAAAATCCTCCTCTGCTGAGGTGACCCCTTGGTGACCACTCACATGGGATACAAATAACTTCACAATTTTTGACCACTCAGAGAGGTCCATTCACATACCTCTTCCCCAAATTTCTTTATCACCAATTCTCCAATCATGCTTCCTCCAAGTTCCTGACCATCCAGCCAAACCATTGGCTGAAGCCCATGAACCAGTATATAATCGCGTATCTGGCCATTTCTCCTTCCTTGCACAGTGCAAAACCTGGCGCACTACTCGAAGTTCTGCCCACTGGGAAGATTTCCCTTCATAGCTGTCCTTCAGGGACGTCCTAGAAAAAGACTGTAGTGCTGCAGCTGTCCAGTTTCGGGTGATGCCTTTAGATTGTGAAGAACCTGTGAACCAGGCCCTAGTCTTCTCTTCCTCTGTCAACTGATCACATGGAACACCCCATGTAGCTATCGGTGCAGGCTAGGGAAGAAAAGGCAGAGTGGCAGGAGTGCAGACCATGGGCATTTGAGCCACTTCCTCTTGTAACTTACTTGTGCCTTCAGGACCTGCTCAAGCCTGATCACGCATATACCGCTTTCATTTGATGATGGAATGCTGATGTGCACAACCAACTTTATGGCTAGATGGGCCAGAAAGCACCGAGTTCATGATAGGCAGTTCAGGTTGCATGGTGACTTGATGACCCATAGTCAAATGTTCAGTTTCCACCAAAGCCCAGTAATGGGCTAAGAGTTGTCTCTTAAAAGGAGAGTAGTTATCTGCAGAAGATGGCAGGGCCTTGCTCCAAAATCCTACAGGCCTCCACTGTGATTCACCTATGAGGGCCTGTCAAAGGCTCCAAACAACATCCCTACCTGCAACTGACACCTCAAACACCATTGGATCTTCTGGGTCATATGGCCCAAGTGGCAGAGCAGCTTGCACAGCAGCCTGAACCTGTTGCACAGCCTTCTCCTGTTCTGGACCCTATTCAAAACTGGCCACCTTTTGGGTCACTTGATAAATGGGCCAGAGTAACACACCCAAATGAGCAATGTGTTGCCTCCAAAATTCAAATAGACCCACTAGGCATTGTGCCTCTTTCTCGATTGTAGGAGGGGCCAAATACAGCAACTTATCATTCACCGTAGAAGGAATATCTTGGCAGGCTCCACACCACTGGACCCCTAGAAATTTCCCTGAGGTAGAAGGTCTCTGAATTTATTTGGATTTATTTCCCATCCTCTGGCATGCAAATGTCTCACCAATAAGTTTAGCATGTTTGCTACTTCTTGCTCACTTTATCCAATCAACATAGTGTCATTAATGTAATGGACCAGTGTGATATCTTGTGAAAGTGAAAAACTATCAAGGTCTCTCCAAATAAGATTATGACACAAAGCCAGAGAGTTGATACACTCCTGAGGTAGGACAGTAAAGGTATATTGCTGGCCTTGCCAGCTGAAGGCAAATTGCTTCTGGTGAGCCTCATGGACAGGAATGGAGAAAAAGCATTTGCCAAGTTCTTACTCCTTATAACAGTAGGAAATTGAAGCATTGCCAAGGTCATCTCCTGGCCGACTGCCTCTTTTCTATAGTCCCATAAGCGGGGTTCATTGACCTGTCTCCTAGATACAGTTTCCCCAGATTCCAGCTTTTCTTGTTTTCTCTACTTAACAATAACCTAAATTTACACTTTGATAAATATCCTTCAGAAATTGGATTAGGACAGGAATAGGAATTCTGGTACCAGAATACAATTAGCTACTGTATATCTTGAATTCCAAAGAGATATTTACTAAATACAATCAGATAAATGTAAGACTCTATTATCATACAGTGGAAATCTCTTGAGTGCCTACTAGGTTACAGGCATATGTTCCTAAAGATGATCTATTCATATTTTAAAGCATTAATCATCTAAATGTTTCTGCATTGTCTCATCTTCAATTAAATGCATCCTTTACTCTCCATCGAGAGGATACAAATTCTACTCAGTTCTATTTACTTTAGAGATATATTAAAAAGATATGAGGAGGGGGGAAGGATCTCTGTTTTGAAATTTTGAACTCATGGGCTCACTTCCAACCATATTATTGTCACTTTGTGTCTGCTGAAGAAATTAATACCGTAAAGTTACAGGACTATTTAAAATGTAATTAATCTGTGAAATGTTCCTGTATAAAAATACATTAACTAATTTCATGAAGTCTATCTGAAAGCTTCATTTTCTGACACCATTCCAAGACTCATTAATAGTGTGCTCTCTTTAGTATATGAAAATGGTACATTGGTGCCTGTAATGCTCAGCATTGTTTGTAGAATATTTTATCCCACATCACCTTATTGGCAGTGAACATCTACTAAATTATTCTTCTCTCTAACTTGACATCTTTTATTTTTAGCATTAACTATTTAACATGCAGTTCAATTGATGTATTTTCAATTTTTGGAAGCATATATGTATATATATATATATATACAATTACATATAACAATGATATTTATCAAATATCAGTAACACATTTTCATTAGAAAATCATTATGTTCTTTTTTATTTTTGTATTTTATAGTTTTTACAAAACTGAAAGATTTACTAGTATACTAAGATTGTTATAAATGGACAAAGATTCATAAATATTAAAACAACATTACCACTCTCTGGTTTGCAAGGTAAGGGAAATGTCCTCAAAACAATAATAGTAGTAATATTAATGATACAATTTATGTTTTTACTGGTACTTTTCAATTGACAGGTATTTATAAAGACATTTGGAGAGGTATTATCAACATTTTATAGAAAAGGACCCTCATCCTGACTATGCTATGTGAGTACATAAAAAAATTGAATCCAGACATTCCAACTCTAAGTCGAGTGCATTTTCCACTGTAATGAAAAGACAACAGATGCTGGAGAGGATGTGGAGAAATAGAAACACTTTTGCACTGTTGGTGGGAGTGTAAATTAGTTCAACCATTGTGGAAGTCAGTGTGGCAATTCCTCAAGGATATAGAACTAGAAATACCATTTAACCCAGCGATCCCATTTCTGGGTATATATACCCAAAGGATTATAAATCATTCTACTATAAAGATCCATGCACACGTATGCTTATTGTGGCACTGTTCACAATAGCAAAGACTTGGAATCAACCCAAATGCCCATCAATGATAGAGTGGATAAAGAAAATGTGGCATATATACACCATGGGATACTATGCAGCCATAAAAAAGGATGAGTTATTGTCCTTTGTAGGGACATGGATGAAGCTGGAAACTATCATTCTCAGAAAATTAACACAGAAAACCAAACACCGCATGTTCTCATTCATAAGTGGGAGTTGAACAATGAGAACACATGGACACAGGGAGGGGAGCATCACACTCCAGGGCCTGTCAGTGGATGGGGGGCTAGGAGAGGGATAGCATTAGGAGAAATCCAATGTAGATGACGAGTTGATGGGTGCAGTAAACTACCATAGCACTTGTATACCTATGTAAAAAACCTGCATGTTCTGCACATGTACCCCAGAACTTAAAGTATAATAAAAAATTTAAAAAAAAAAAAGAGAGACTCAACCTCTGTCTTGCAACACAGCTAGGATCTGGGTAAACTGGAATTGGAAAGGGTGGACAGGTGGGTGGGTTTCTGGGCAAAAGAGTTGGAACCAGGAAAGAGAAAGCTATGGGAAAAATAATAATAATATTCAAAGTACAAATGATTTTCATTTATTTTAGTAATTTTTACCATAAAGACTCTTACATTGAGGAAATTTGTACTTCAATGACTTCATAGTTAAAAAGTATTATAACTTAGTTCTAAATGTTCATTAGAAGTACTTTTTACTATCACTATATAATCTTTGTAAATGTCATTTGTGTATAATCTAATAAAGCAGGTTATGTAAAACCAGAGTATTACTTTGCAATGTAATCCATATAAAAACCTTAATTAGAAAGTCATGTAAATTTCCTTGTTACTAATTATCAAAAATTTGCTTCTTTAAAACTCTCAGCTATTCATACTTGCTCTTCCAAAAAAGTCAGATATCTTGGTTTGGGAAAGTTCAGTTACTACTATGGTAACCCAGGACCAGGAAATTTTGTGATTTTTCTTTTTAAACACACCATACATATTATTTATTCACAGCTGTAACTGTAAATATCTAATACCTTCAGCTATTATCAAAAGGGTTTGCAAGGGGAATACTGGAAAAAGTATTTGTGTTTTCTGTTCCTTATTCAACATATATAGCCACCTGATGTCAAGTGACTGAAAATAAATCTGCATAGTATGTTCAATATGAAATTAAGACATGAGTTTGAAATTAAAACACGCATCAACATTGTAATTTTAAATTTTGCATTTCAAGTTTGAATGTTAAATTGCTACAACTATAAGTGACTAATCTTTTCATTTGAGAATGGTGCCTAATAACATTTAAAAAACAATACATAGCTCAATAATATATAACTTATTTGACCAGAAACTACTAGAGAAAAAAAGAATGTATTTTAGTGCATTAAAAAATAGAACATTTTAATCATTTATTTCAATATTTTTACTCATATTTAACAAATATTTTATTGAATAACTTTTATTGAATACAATGCACTAGGGATACAACAAGCAACACAGAAAAATCTACTCTGATAAAGCTTACGTTTCTGAAACAGACACAAGGTAAAAGTCAAATATATGGGAAAATCAAGTAAAAATAAGCATTATGAAGAAAAATAAAGAATGAAAGAAAGAGAGAGCGAGAGATGCATATTGTGTGGCTAGTTAAATATAGTGGTCAGGGAAGACACTATTTATAAAGCGACATTTGAGCACATACCTGAAGAAGGGAGAGAACTAGACAAGGAGCTCTCTGGGGAAAGATTTCAGACAATAAAAGCCAAGGTACAGGGGTGACTGACAAGGAGAGAGTAAGTAAAGGATTTGCGGGAGATAAATTATTGGCTATGATTTTAGTTTGAAATTAACCTGACCTGTGTAATTTTCAGATACAGGTAGTGCACTCCTAATCCAAAAATTCAAAATCTGAAATGCTCCAAAATCTGAAACTTTATGAATATCAACATGGTGCCACAGTGGAAAATGACACACCTTACCAATGTAATAGAACAGTCATAACTGTGTCACATGCACAGAATTATTAAAAATATTATATAAAATTATCTTAAGGCTATGTGTATAAGGTGTATATGAAACAAATGAATATTTGAACTTGGGTCTCATATCTAAGATATCTCATTACATACATGCAAATGCTCAAAATTTTGAAAAATATTTAAGTCTGAAACAATTATTGTCCTAAACATTTTAAATGAGGGATACTCAACCTTTATTTCTGAAAGTCAAAATAAATAATTTGAACAGAAAAGAATCATGGCCTGGTATTAAAACAGGTGTTAGCCAAAAATAGCAGACTCACCAGAAAATTCTCAAAGCCAAGTTTCACACTGACTGTACAGATCTCAAGACAATCATGATTTCGGATTTTTACATGTAAGATATGAGTGCTTATGTAACAAACTCCAGTTTGAAATTACTTTCTGGGTTCTAGATAATGTGATCCAAACATTTTTAATACCATGATTCTGTAATATTGAGTAGAGCTTTAATAGATATATATTTATCATGTGTGATCTATATGTTATATACATTTTTATACATGTATTAAGACAATTGTGATAATCAATTATATACAATACATAAAACAAAAATAAAAATAAATATATAAAATATATGATATATTGTATCATATATGTATATATATCTATATATATGCAGTATATAGCAAAACAAAAATAGAAATAGCTATTTTAAGTATTCTACATTTCATATGTAACTTTTTCACTAAAATATAGCATTAATCACATATTAAAGAGGAAATTCTGTCTGTGCTTCATTTTAAAAAAAAAATTTCAATAAACATGCAATCATAAAGCAATTTAGAAGCCTGACTCTAAATTGTCTCTTTCCATATTTGATTATACTGACTCTCAGAGCTGAAAAGAAAACCACTTCAGAAAATTATAGTTTTGATGAAAGAATTATAAACTAATTCTTTTTAAATTATGGTAAAATAGACATAACAAAATTTACCATCTTAATTATTTTTGAGTGTACATTTCAGTAGCACTGAGTACATTCACATTATTGTGCAACCATTCTCCAGAAGTTTTTTCATCCTGCAAAAACTGAAAGTCTGTACTTATTAAACAACTCCTTTTTTTTCCTACCCAGCCCCTGGCAATTATCATTCTACTCCGTACTTAGAAATTTGACTATTATACATACCTCACATAAATAGAATTATTCAAAATTTGTCTTTTTGTGACTGGCTAATTTGATTTAAGGTAATATTCCCAGGCATCATTCTTTTCATTGCTTTTGTCAGCATTGTCTTTCTGTTTAAAGGCTGAATAATATTCCTTCATATACATAGACCACACTGTGTCCACTCACACATGAATGGACATTTGGGTTGTGTCTACCTTTTTGCTATTATGAATTATGCTACTGTAAACATGGGTGTACAAATATCTTCTCAAGAACCTGCTTTCAATTTGGGGAGTATACACCCAGAATAAAAATCTGTAAATTCTATTTTGAATTTTATTTTATTCTATTTTTAATTTTTGAGGAACTACCATATTGTTTTACACTGAAGCTGTAGCATTTTACATTCCTACCAACAGAACACAAGGGCTCCAATTTTTCCACATTCTCACCAACATTTGTTATTTGTATTTATTATTTTTGATAGTAGCCATACTAACGGTGTGAATTGCAATCTCATTACAGTTTTGCTTCGTATCTCCCTAGTATGTGGTGATGTTGAGCATTTTCTCATGTGCTAATTGGTCATTTTGTATATCCTCTTTGAAGAAATGTCTATTCAACTCTTTCACTCATTTAACAAAATATTTTTATTTTTTTAAGAGATGGGGTCTCATTCTATCACCCAGTCTGGAGTGCAGTGGCATGATTACAGCTCACTGCAACCTTGAACCTCTGGGTTCAAGTGACCCTCCCATCTCAGCCTCCGAAGTAGCTAAAACTACTGTGTCACCACATTTGACTATTTGCAGAAATTTTTTGTAGATCTTATGTTGCCCAGGCTGGTCTCAAACTCCTGGCCTCAAGTGATCCACACACCTTGGACTCCCAAAGTTTTGGGATTACAGGTATGAGCCATCATGCCTGGCCGTACACCCATTTTTCAATCATGTTGTTTGTTTTATGGTTTTTGAACTGTATGAGTTCTTTATATATTCTGGATATTATCCTCTTATCAGATATGTCATTTACAAATATTATCTCTTATTCCAAAGATTGCCTTTTCATTCTTTTGATTTTTAAAATTATACTTCAATTATTTAAAGATTTTATTCAAAATTCAGGTTCTTACTTATTCAATTTCCCTGATATCCATCCATTATTTCTTCTCACTAATTGAATTTTGTTGCATTTTAATATTTTTATCAAATGCATTCAAAATCTAATGACACTCTTATTTTGAAAGATTTTTAAACAGGTTGAAAATCTTTTAAGAGTTGTATGTGGACAAAGAACTTCACAAGTGACGCATTTCTGGAAGAAAATTAAATAATGATAGAAATATTTCCAAATATTTATTTCAAAAATATTCTCTCCATGACATTTGTTTTATCAAAAAATAAAATACCTTATTTTAAAACTTTATCTTAACTTCAAAGGAATTTATTTTATATTTTTTATAGCTGTCTGCTTAATGGTGCCTAGTAATGGCCACTTGAAGGTCTGCAAATTTCTGACACATATTTTGGAAAACAAAATCTCAACTTTATATTTGACAACTCTTAAGAACATTACCAAGAACTATGCAGTGAAGTCCTATGTGCTACAAATACTGCTCAATATAAAAGTATTTCATGAATTTCAAGATCTATATTATTTAAGATTATTTGTCTTAAATAAAATGGATTTGATGAAATAAACTTTTAATGCTTTCTGTGGCGAATGATGATGCAGTGCATGCATTTTATATGTTGTATTATATCTATAAGCTTACCACTGTGATATGGTTTGGCTGTGTCCCCATCCAAACCTCATCTTGAATCATAACTCCCACAATTCCCACGTGTTGTAGTAGGAACCCAGTGGGAGGTGACTGAATTATGGGTGAAGGTCTTTCTTCCCCTGTTCTCGTGATAGTGAATGAGTCTTACAAGAGCTGATGGTTTTAAAAATGGGACTTTCCCTACACAAACTCTCTCTTTGCCTGCTGCTATCCATGTAAGACTTGACTTGCTCCTCCTTACCTTCTACCATGATTGTGAGGCCTCTCCAGCCATGTGGAACTGTAAGTGCATTAAATCTCTCTTTCTTTTGTAAATTGCCCAGTCTCGGGTGTGTCAGCAGTGTGAAAACAGACTAATATACACTGTTTTTCTTCTTTGGTTCCCAAATACAATACCTCATCAATGACAAAAATGGTTAAACTAATATGGCTTTTATTAAAGAAAAAATGTTATTGAGAATATAATTTATGGTACATAGTTTCTTTGATATTTCAAAAAAAAAGTGACCTTTTTGTATTTCCTCACAGAAGTAGAATCTAGCAAATACTGTATGGTGAGGCATATTAAACACCTGTACTTCCATCCAGTTGTATATATTTGCCATCACAAAAAAGAAATTGATTTATCAATGGCATTTGGATTATATTTCTTACACCATTAAGTAAGAAATTGAAACTATTATTTGATAGCGTATCTAACAACTGAAATAGTTCAGTTACCACACTGGTTAGTGCTTTTCTACCAAAATAAAACACTATCAATAAGTTTAATTACCACCAAATTTTTGGTAATTATAATTAAAACATCTTTTTAAAATAAACTGATAATTATAGAATTCTATATTATTAAAATGTTAATACCATTAATTCAACTTGATAGATTTGTCAACTTATATGGATTATTTTTTAAAAGTACAATTCAGTTAGCTTAGTTAATTTTGACAGTTTTGTCCACTTCCTTGATTTAATTTTGACAAGTTTGTCCATCACAAATTTGCAAAATCTAATGAAAAATTGTGACAATATGATTTCACAAATGAAATTTATTTAAATATTAATCAATGTAAATTTTTTAAGTAAATACAAAGCTATTCTATTAGAATATATGTTTGTTTTTTAAGACTTAGAAGTACTATTTTGGTCTATAGCAACTGTTGAATATCTTTAAAATAGAAAGTGCTAGGGTTTTTTAAAACTCTTTTTCTTATTCAGATTAGGAAAAAGTGATTTATGTAGGATGAACCTAATCTATTGAAACATCTATTGTTTAACTACAATATTGTACAATATTTTATAATATTAGATTTGATTGACTATTTAAACCTAACTGAATCCAGTCACTACAAAGTCTTTAAACTCTGGTAAAATATTCAACATACCACAAAAAATCAATTCTAATCATGACAGTATTTAAGTAGACTTCAATTTTAGAATATTTTTAAATTTACAAAAATGTTGCAGATAGTACACATAGTTCCCACATGCCCTATATGCCCAATTTTCTCAAAGGTTATTACCTTATATAACCATAGTAAAATTGTCATAACTAAACAACTAATATTGGTATATTACCATCACCTGCATTCCAGAATTCATTCAGATTTCACTGGTTCTTCAACTGATATCTTTTTTCAATTCCAGGATTTAATTTAAGGTACCACATTGAATATTCATTATGCCTTCATAATCTCCTGTGTTCTATGACAGTTCCTCAATCTTTTCTTGTAAAACATGTTTGAAAGCAAACGATCTAGAATTCCCCAATTTGCAGATATATGTTAGTAGTTAGTTAATATCTTTATTTACCAAAGCATTTGAGTCTTGTCAAATCAGCTTATTTCTTCAAACAATGTAGAATTTCCTGCATTGTCTATAGCAAGAAGTAAAACAATTAAAATTTATGCACAAATATATAAACTTCTAACCTGATAACCTGATATGAGAACAGACATAATTTTCAGATTCAAAAATACGCAAAAAATAGAGTTTGAATCAGGCATGTAAACGAAAAAATCCATTTTTCTGGTGAAAAAATGATGAAAGGGGAAGAAGTAGTCCTACGGGAGATTATAATTTTAAGATAGGTTTTAGTAAATTCTATGCTTTCCCCCCTCAAGAAATGAATCTAAGAAAGTCAAAGTAAGTTTGCTTTAGAATGGACAAGACTTTTATAAATTTTTATTAGAAATCATTGTTTTTTAAAATAGATCTCTTTCCTGTGTCTTTCTCGATTTGAAAGGAGCAAGCAATCAAAGACAATAATTATAATTTATAAAATTTATCTTGAAGTAATATTTTAAATGGAATTATAGAAATGAGCAGGAAATAATTTTAATTATCACTAAATCTATTTTTTTATTTTATAGATGAATAAATCGAGATCCCAGAAATCTTAGTGACTTTAAAACTAGGAACACCAAAAAAACTTAGTAAAGACTTCAGAAAATACTCAGTTTTTTGTTGTTTGTTTGTTTTGTTTTTTATTGACAAGGAAAGACATGGTGCTCTTTATCCTTCTACCAAATGAGTAGCCTTGCAGGTTTTGAAAACACAGAGCCAGAGTAATATAAATTGCCCAAGTTGTTAGGAATAATACTGAAATATGTGTGGAGGCAGAGAACTAGCTGAATATACAAGGAAAGAATACAGATCCACAGAGAACAGGTAGCAATTTATGACAGTTGAGCAATAGACACAGAAATGAGACTTAGCTTAAGTGAACCAAACCACAAGATACGTGTACTCAGCATACCTTCTTTTCTTCAGAATTGGCTTGTTGCAAAATGTGACTCTTGCAGTGATAAAAACTATTTTTGTTTGAACTGTTTGAGAGAAATGATTTACAGATTCACATATTAGAAGTTTGTTACTGTGGAGCTTATATTCTTGTTATTTAATTCAATTTTGGTTGGGTTAATAGGTTGGTGATCATTAAATCCCTTGAGAAAGTCAAAGATGAAAAGATAGAATAAACATTTCCCAAAGAACACTGTGGAGTCATGCACACTCTTAAAATCAGAAAGAGAAGATCTTTCTGAGGCCAGCTCTACCGCTCTTCCAACCAAATGCCTGGATTGGCAAGATGGAAATAAAACAACAGGCTTGTAATTATTCTGAGATCTTGTTTAACAAAGAGTAAAGCTGGGAAAGAAAATATGGGGAGAAAAAAGAGAAAGACAGCCAAATACTCCAATTAACCCAAGAGCAAGGGAAGGAAGAGAAAATGAAGAAATTCTAATTTTGGTCTATCCATAAATAGGTGGCATCTCAATTCATTTCAGAAGGGACATTAAACTCTGTACATTCTCTATCCAATTATAAGGACATTTCAGACCAAGGACAAACCTCCCAGGAGGATACCAAAAAATACTTGCTCATGAAAATCAGCAGTTGTTAGTGGGGTGGTGGGGGTGGCAGTGGGTGGAAGAAAAACATGGTATGTTGCAGAAATAACTCAACACTATTCCTTATCCTGAAGACAAATTAATATTTGGTTTTTGCAAGAATAACTCTATGAAATTGGAACATCTTTGCCGTGTTTGCTTCACAATTTCTCCTTAAGTGTGAGGAATCTACATAAATTATTTAGAATTTTTCTGCACCAGAGATTTGTCTATTCTCACATTTTATTTATGTAATAATTTATTTATGTTAGCATAATTGTTTTTATTTAGTTGGATTATAATCCAATACTATTTTATTTATTTTCTTTCACAAATTATTCCAACTTAACCATGGGGAACACTTTCATTTGGCTCCTGGATCTCTTTGACATGCTAGATCATTGTGGAAGTAGAGCACTTGTGTGTGGACATCTTCATTTTCTGTCACTAGAAGATGTCCAGGCCTCTGGTAATTTTGTTGGAGAATGGTATTAGAACCCAAGATCCTGGGGACGATGTATGCCAATTGCTAGTGAAGTCTCATTGTCTCTAGGTGCTTGCAACTGACATACACATATCCATAAATAATTCCATATGAAAATTATATCTAGATTAAGCTAAACATGAGTTCATACTGATTACACCTCTAATCTATTACTACAGGTATAATTCTAGCCTCTTCCTCCTGCTTATCCGTAACCTCCCATTAAACCAGTGAAAAACCTGGCTCCGACTAGCCACTATTCATTTACTTAATTGTTTAATTGCAATATGCATATACATTGGTAACAGAAATGTCAACCTGAATCCACATGGAGAACAATTTTTCAACTAAACTATGCTGATTTTGTAACACTCCATTTATCTCCAAAGTTACTTAGATTAGCACGTTTTCCCCCAACCCTTCAGTGAGCTGTTTCATTCATTTAATACAGTGAGATTATGTCAAATCCTTCATTCCCAACTGGAATCTCTGAATTCCTAAATATACTTTTAAATTTACATACACTGAGGTTTACTTTAGCGCTGTAATGATCTATGGGTTGTGAAAAAAATTACTATTGTTTATACACCGTTATGGTATCATGCATAACAGTTTCAACATCATAATAACAATCCTGTGCTCCCTATATTCAATCTATTCTGCCTTCTGCCTTAAACACCCATCACCTCCGACAGGAGGTACCTCCTGTGTACCATCTGTATAGTTTGCCCTTTTCAGAAGGTCATGTATTTGGAGTTATAAAGTATAGCTTTTTCAGACTGGCTTCTTTCACTTAGATATATACATTTGAGATTCATTTCTTTTTGCATCTGGATTCGGCACGTACACTCTTTATATGCCATTAAATATATCCTGATTACTATAGCATTGTATGGATGTACCACAGTTTGTTTATTCACTCACCTACTGAAGTACATCTTGGTTGCTTCAGCTTTAGGAGATTGTAAATAACACTGTTATAAAATGCATGTGTAGGTTTTTGCATGGAAATAAGTTTTCAAATCATATGCATAAATGCATTATGCAATTGTTAAATGTCTTACAAAGTGCCCGTACCATTTTGTGTTTTTACCAGCAATAAATAAGAGTTGCTGTTATTTCTCAAACTCACCAGTAGTAGATACTCAGTTTTAAGATTTTTGCCATTTTATAGGTATATAGTAATATCTCATTTTCATTTTAATTTACAATTTCCTAATGACAAAACACATTGTGTATTTTTTGTATGCTTATATGACACCTGTATATCTTTTTTGGTGAGATGTCTGATCAGATTTTTTGCTCATTTCTTAATTGGCTCTTCTGATTTTGTATTGTTGATTTTTAAAAGTTATTTGCATCTTTTGGATACATAGTTTTACATATTTGTGTTTTCCAAATAATTTCTGATCCAAGTTTTTCACAGAGTAGAAAATTTTAATTTTAATATAATCCAACTTACCAATTATAGAACATCTCAGCCCTGACTCTTTGGATTCATCTATCTTTCCAGATGGAGGGTGCTAGCTCTCCCTACTACAAAGTCATGTATTTAATGGATCCAAGAAAAGTTGTTAATTTTCATTTCATTTACACTATTATTTTCACAAGGACAGGACTGACGGCTTCTAAGCCTCCACATGTTGGAGCTGAAATTGGAAATAAATTTTATGGATTTGTATTTAAAATTGAAAACACTAAAATAAGTCTTTTCTGCTATAAGGTGTGGACAAACTAAGAACTGTAGTGAAATATTTTGGACTATAAGATTCTAATAATAATATTGGAAAAAAATTATTTGATATGGCCTGAGTTTTAAAAATGATGGTATAAAACTAGCTTGGTGAGAGCTCCATGGAAAGTATCTTCATAGCCATTCTGGTCTGCTTTCCATGTGGCACTTAATTACATGCTTTTTTTCATAATGAAATTTTATAATGGATTGTTTGCTGAACATAGCATATATCTGCCCATGGAATTATACCAACAGTGCTTGTACACTCCTTATCCACAATGTTGCTTACATATGTTGATATAAAAAAAGATTAGTATTTGTGCTCATAGCTTTTAAGTCTTCACAAAAAGACAATACTGAAGTGGCACTATAAAATTACATTTTTCCCAATCTCTAAGAAATTTTATAACTGAATTGTGCCTGAAAAATAAAAAGTTTATATGTTTATTTACTCAGTATTTATTGAGTAACTTCTGTATGTCAAGACTAGTAAAAATATAAACAGAGGATTTATAAAATGTAATATTAGAGAGAATATATCTATGTCACCAAATTCTTCTAAACAACTATACCTCTAGTGGTCGACAGTAGAGTGAAATAACTAATTACCATCAAGGGGATGTTATGAGTAATGCTTAATAGAAAAATTATTCTGAAAATAATTTAATATTATCATATATGTAGAGAGAGAGACAGAGTTCAGATAATCATCTAATATTTGGACAAACTGGGACACTTTGGATGGTGAAAAGGTACGTCTTTTAATAATTATTCTGATACAACAGGCGTAACCAGAGAATGTCCTAGTAAATGGGGATGTTTTGTCATTCTACATATAGGAAACACCATATTTCCTTTCTTAATCTTAATCTTTAAGGGGGGAAAGCATAGAATTTACTACAACTTAATCTTAATCTTTCTTAATCTTAATCTTTAAGACTGTGCATGACTCTACAGTGTCCTTTGGTCATTGTATTAGAATAATGAGAGAAATAGCACCAATAGGAGATATATTCTCATTTAAACAGTTTTTGGTACATATTAAAAACTGAGTAGATGCTTATTCAATAAATAAATAGAGAATAATTACTCCTGTAATCCCAGCACTTTGGGAGGCCGAAGCAGGTGGATCACCTGAGCTCAGGAGTTCAAGACCATCCTGGGCAACTTGGTGAAACTCCGTCTCTACTAAAATACAAAAAATTAGCTGGGTGTGGTGGTGCATCCCTGTAGTCCCAGCTACTTGGGAGGCTGAGGCACAAGAATCACTTGAGCCTGGGAGACAGAGGTGGCAGTGAGCTGGGATCATACCACTGCACTCCAGCTTGGGCTCCAGAGTGAGATTCTGTCCCCCTCCAAAAAAAAAAATCAGTTAAAAAAGGTGTTATTTGTGAATAGGTATTAGATATTAAAAAATAAAATGTATTGCTACTCTAAATATTTCAGCTAGGTAAATAATTTTAACCACCTCACTAAGGAATCAGGCTGAGTTTCACATCATTTCTTTCTTAAATTCTTTTTTACCCTTAGTAAACAAGCTAATGTGGAGAAAAAATGATGTAAAGTAGGAAATTACGTGGAAAATGGTCTGAATAGTTAACAACTAGAATAACACTCCCAGTAGAGATGTCAATATCACTTGCCTTTCACGTTAAAATTTAGATAAACCATAGTCAAGAAGCTAGCATATTGCATGGAATACAAGTGTATCAACTATAAGCTTCAACCTACTTCATGCAAGAGTAGGAAAGAAAAAATACTGACTAGTATACAATAATGTTTTTATGTGATTTTTACATTTTATTTTATCGAAAGAGTTTTTAGTTGTTAAAACTACTGTGATGGTTTCTAAGACTGTGTATCATTTTTATGTATGCACAAAGAAGAAAATAAGAGCAAAATAAATTTGTTAATTTATTCCTAGGTTGTCTTTGTATCCAACAGTAATTTTTCTGAATCTATTTTTTTTGTTTGCTTTTTTCTTTTTCCTTTTTTATTTTCTTGCCTCAGCCTCCTGAGTGCCGGGATTACCAGTGCATGCCATCACGCCCAGCTAATTTTTGTATTTTCAGTAGAGATGGGGTTTCACCATGTTGGTCAGGCTGGTCTCGAATGCCTGACTTTGTGACCTGCCTGCCTTGGCCTCCCAAAGTGCTGGGATTATAGGCATAAGCCACCATGCACGGCCTCTGAATCTATTTTTGGTGGAAAATTATCACTAAATTACAACACATAACATTGGTTACTGTGCCATCAAGAGCGTTAGTGATACAGTATTTCTTAAGAGTGCTCTTCTCTTGTCTCCAATATTTTCTTCCAAGCCACCAATAGCTATTCTGTACTTTTTTTTTCTTTTTCTTTTTCTTTTTTGAGATGGAGTCTTGCTCTGTTGTCCAGGCTGAAGTACAATGGCTCGAGCTCGACTCACTGCAACCTCTGCCTCCCACATTCCAGCAATTCTTCTGCCTCAGCCTCCTGAGTAGCTGGCATGAATCACCACGCTCAGTTAATTTTTGTATTTTTTAGTAGAGACAGGGTTTCACCATGTTGGCCAGGCTGGTCTTGAATCTTGTGATTCACCTGCCTCAGCCTCCCAAAGTGCTGGGATTACAGGCGTGAGCCACCACGCCCGGACTTCTATACATTTTTAATGCTAGTATATTTATGATCTATTGAAGATCTCAATTGAAGCTTCTCATACCAGGGTTCTCATTCCTTTCTCAAATAGACTTAAATAGTTTGTTGACTGACGTAATGAGGCTCCAATTTTCCAATTATGTCACCAAGTACAACAAACAAGTTATTACACATGTAGGAAATGACAAAAAAAATTCCAAGACAACTACAGCAGTGATTTTTCATCTATCTTAAAACATGTCTCAATTTCAGAGATATTTAAATATTAAATGTTTATGTTGGTGAATGTGTCTACATACATTAATATGTGAGTTATATATGTATATATACATATACACCTGCATACTTTTTGTATTTTCCTTTAATGCAATGATATATACAGTAAATGAAGTAAAACACTATAAATCTCTGCAATTATGTTCATCTTCAATACCAGAAAAGCTCTAATTCACTGTATAGGTATGAATGATTGGTTTCAAAAGTAGGATATCTATTGATTAATTTCAAATTCATGTGTTTATCTAAAAAGCAATATTTAGAGGGGAAAAGCACCCTTAAAATATTCCTAAAATATATTTAAAAGCATGTTGCATTTTAGATTATCCAGAGGAAAGCTCAGGTATTGTGTTACTTGTTTAGTTATGTACCATAATAAAACTGATTTTAATACAATCTTATTACAAAGAGAAAAAATATCCCATTTTGCAGCATTGGCTTTCTATTTCCTATCTACTTGGCCACATGAAACTTGGGTGCCTGTAAAGGCAGGATAATAACTAATCCTCTCTGGTGTTTAGCTTCACTTAATCCTTTCTGGTACTTATCCTATTAACATTTTTTTTTCCTCTTGTATTTAAATGCCAGTGCAGAGTACTCAAATTACTAGCATTTATTTCTGTGCTTCTGAATTTCCCAGTTAGAGAAAGTACCTTCAGAAATGTTAGACTAAATATATGCATTTATCTGAGTCTATATTCATTTTCAAATGCTTTTTCTAGTTTAATGACTTTTAGCTTGGATATTTTTAAGCTACTAGTTTATGTTTACCATTATTTTCTAACTAAAATTCATCTGCAAGGTAATGTAAGCTCTTTAACTGGAGTTTCAAAATTTTTTTATAAAACTTTTGCATACTTTTCAATTTTAGTTAAAATCCCATTTGAGGTACATGAATACTTACAACATATTACTGGGCATTTATAATATCAAAGGATGCAAAACAATAAATCTTATCTTTTGAAGAACTGTAGTAGTCAGACAAGGCTAAATATGCTGCACTAACTAGCAAGAACAAAATCACGTTGGTTTGGAAAAATATAAGCTTATTTCTCACTCAATACTCATCTCCGTTACAGGTTGCCAGAAGAGTCTGTTTCAGATGGAATTGTACATCCAGATTACCAAGGCAAAAGAAATAGAATGCGGCAAATCATGCCTAGTTTTTTGAACTTTGGTCTTTAAGTATCACATTTTACTCCCTTCTCCTCTCCTCTGGCAAAGCACTTCATGCCACAGCAAATAATTGCAACATGGTTGAGGAAGTAGAGTTATATTATGTGCCAGAAAGGGAAAAGGGAATATTTGTAATTAGCCAAAATGACTACTACATTCACATTAATGAAGCTTCCTTTAAAGGAATAGAGTAACAATAATATAAAATCAAAATGTTAAGGTACCAATATGTTTATCTTTCTTTGGCAAAAAAAGGAAATATAACGTATATACAATGTTGTTAGTTTATATACAGTGAGGAAATGATTACATAAGTGTATGTGTTTTGATTGTGACTGTGCATTTTTATGTCATTTAATTTGGTACTTCAACAAACATGTATAAATATTTTTGTTCTCTTTCAGTGTTGTGATTCAGGAAGCTTAGATCAGCAAATTTAAGTAAAGTTTTGTAAGTTACACAACTACTAAGTCAACATGTTAAAAACTAGTCCTACTGATTTGTGCTTTTCCCACTACAAAATGCTACCTCTTCCAAAAGTACCATTTAATTAGTAAGGAGACATTTGTTTTTGTAGGTATAGACTTTAAAATTATGCTCGGTTTTCTCCTACTTACCTGCCTTCAAGTGAGATTCAAATATAAAGTATCAAAAATTGGGCACTGTCAGTATGAAGTAAAAAGTTTGGCAAATCCTTTTCCTGTAGCACAACTATAAAACAGTATAATTGTCAACAACAATTTAAGGGCTCTGGCAATGTGCAAAAAGTATATAACTTATGTCATGTACATACATACATTTATGCATTGCATAATAGGGTTATACTGTGGAAATGCATCATTAGGTGATTTTATCATTGTACAAACATCATAGTGTACCTACATGAACCTAGATAGTACAACCTAGTACACAGCTAGGCTATATGGTCCAGCCTATTGTTCCTAGGCTACAAACTTGTACAGCATGTGACAGTACTGAATACAGTAGGAAACTATAACACAGTGGTAAGTTTTGTGTATTTAAACATATGTAAACATAGGAAAGCTACGGTAAGAATATGGTAGTATAATCTCAGGAAACCACCATCATAAATGTGGTTCATTGTTGACAGAAATATCATTATGCAGCACATGACTGTATCTTTCTATATACATTTGCAATCAATGAAGGAATTTATATTTTCTTTTCCTGCTACTCTGGTCTAACTATTCCCTCCAAATGTATATGTTAATATTCTAACCCCAAGGTGATGGCATTAGGAGACAAGGTTTTGGGGAGGTGATGAGAACATGAGGATATAGTCCTCATGAAGTATATTACTGCCCTTATAACAAAAGGCCTTGCGGAAGGCCCCTGGCATCTTCCACCATGTGAAGACACAGCAAGAAAACACTGTCTGTGAGGAAGATGGCCCTCACCAGGCACTGAATCTACCATCATCTTGATCTTGGACTTTCCAGCCTCCAGAAATGTAAGAAGTAAGTCTATGTTATTTGTAAGCTACTCAGTTTATGGTATTTTGCTATAGCAGCCTAAATGAACTAAGATACTAGTTGAGAATTTACTGACATTCTATTTGTTGATTTAAGGTGTGCAACTGTTGTTATTTATAAATTATTTTAAACATGCATGAATTTTGCTTTGCTCTGTGGCTTTATTTTCCAAGCCCATACCAACAGTGAATAATAGGATTTTTTCTGAAGAGTTTAGGGTAACCCAAAAGCTTTTGGTGCTAAATTCACTGGATAATCTTTCATAGCAGTCTTTCATTTTATTTTCCTACAGGGTTAAAAATTGGTGTCTTCATTATTTTCCCCAACATAACAGGTGTATTACTCAAGCTTTTTTCCAAGATGTTTAATGTCATAAATTCCAAAACAAGAGATAATCTTAAACTACTGTTCTTATTCTCATTTAGTCTCATATTAAAAATCAAGTTCCCAACCAGGTTTTGACCCAGATTGGTTGTCTAGACCTTATTCTAGCTCTGTCCTTAACATCCACTTATTTGTTTTCCAACAGCATTCAAAGAGATTTTCATATAAGGCCACTTCTAGGTACCAAATGGCACAGTTTCTTTGCAATCTGACACTTGTGTAGTTTATATTTTTCATTTTGTTAAGTCTTAATCAAAAGAAGTTTGCACATATATATTGTGATAAGGATTTAATTCAAGAAAAAGAGATTTTTTTTAAAAGGCCAAACTCCCCTTTCAGGCCAAAGAGTTACTTGGCAGAATTTTATCACATATCAATAACATGATAGAATTGAATGCATATGCATTTGCTTCTTGTACTCATGAAAAAGTCTATCACTCATAAGTAATGTCACAGATATTTTATACTCGAGTACCTCTTAAATTCATAGGTCTATGAACAAATTATATTGGTAGAATATAAAGTATGAAGGACATTTTGGCATAACCTTATGCTTTGAGTAAAAACGTTCTAACTAGTATTCAAGGTTTTAAGGCAATGTGTAATTGAAATCTTAAGTATAACCATGTGCTTTATCCTAAGTGAAAACATTAATATTGGATATTTGGCAGATGAAAAATCTGGCTGAATGTTAAGTTTATATTAGTCTGAAGAGAAAAATAAAGTGAGGGAAAAAAGTGTATGTAGTTTTGATAATGTAGTCTACTTCTGTAAAATGATAAGTGGACCAAATAATTTTGAAGGATACCTACATCAAAAAAAAAATGCTCACCTTTTCGGTAGTATTTTCCAGATTTAATTCCTACATACACAATTTACTCTAATATTTCAATGATCTACAATCTCTCCATAAAGCCCAACTGTTCTATCCAATTAAGAATTATACCTATAGAGAAGCCATAATTATGTGTGAAACTGTATTTTAAAATATTTTCTGTAGAAGGCTTACAATATTACAAATATTTATTATAAATAATGGCTATCAGAAGGTGAAAGCTTTTAAAACCACACTTTTCTAATTATTTTCCTGCCATGGTTTATGAATTTTGTGAAAGTAGAAAATGTGATACCACTTCTGGACCTGTGGTATGTAGGGGGGTTCCCCAAGACAAAGTAGGATCAAGAGTGCAGAAAGTGAATTTGGGTTTATCCAAATAGACAAAAGAGAAATCAGACTATCTCTTTTTGCTGATGATATGATTCTATACTTAGAAAATCCTAAATACTCTGCCAAAAGATAACTGGAACTAATACAAAATTTTATCAAGGGTTAAGGATACAAAATCAATGTGTGAACATCAGTGGGATGTCTATATACCAACAATGTCAAAGTAAGAACAGAATTCCATTTACAATAGCCACAAAGAAAGAGTCAAAGTAAGAACAGGCTGAGAGTCAAAGTAAGAACAGAATTCCATTTACAATAGCCACAAAGAAAATAAAATATCTTGAAATACAGATAATTAAGGAGGTGAAAGGTCTCTCTAAGGAGAACTAGAACACACACTGAAAGATATCAGAAATGACACAGCTAAATGAAAAGACATCCCACGCTCATGGATTGAAAGAATCAATGTGATTTAAATGGCCATAATGCCCAAAGTGATTTACAGACTCAGTGATATTCCTGTTAAATCACCAATGTCATTCTTCACAGAATTAGAAAAAAAAAAAAACTATTCTAATATTCATATTGAAACAAAATATCCAGCATAAACAAAACAAGCCTTAGAAAAAAGAACAAAGCCTGAGGCATCACACTACCCAACTTCAAACTATACTCTAAGGCTATTGTAACCAAAACAGCACATTAATCGTACAAAAACAGATACATTGATCAATGGTACAAAATAGAAAACTCAGAAATAAAGCCTCACACTTAAAACTGTCTAATCTTTGATAAGGCTGGCAAAAAAAGCAATGGGGAAATGATTCCCTATTCAGTACATGGTGCTGAGAAAACTGCTTGCCAGATGTAGAAGAATGAAACTTGACTCTTACCTTTCACCATATGCAAAAACTAATTCCAGATAGATTTATAGATATAAATAAAGATTAAACCTCAAACTACAAAAATCATAGAAGAAAACCTAGGAAATAGCCCTCTTGACATCAGCCATGGCAAATAATTTTTGACTATACCCCCAAAAACAATTGCAATAAAAAAAAAAAAATCAACAAGTGGGACATAATTAAACAAAAGAGCACTGTATAACAAAAGAAACTGTCAATAGAGTAAACAATCTACAGAATGGAAAAAAAATATTCACAAGCTATGCATCTGACAAAGGTCTAATATCCAGAATCCATAAGACACTTAATAAGCAAAAAACAAATAATTCCACTAAAACTAAGCAAAAGACACGTATTAGTCCATTTTCACACTGCTGATAAAGATATACCCGAGACTGGGCAATTTACAAAAGAAAGAGGTTTAATGTACCTACAGCTCCATATGCCTGCGAGGCCTCACAATCATGGCAGAAGGCAAGGAGGAGCAAGTCAAATCTTACTTAGATGGTGGCAGGCAAACAGAAAGCTTGTGCAGAGAAACTCCCATTTTTAAAACCATCGGAGCTTGTGAGACTTATTCACTATCATAAGAACAGCGCAGGAAAGACTAGTTACCTCCCACAACATGTGAGATTTGTGTGGCGACACAGAGCCAAACCATATCATTTATCATTCCTCTCCTGGCCTCCTCTAAATCTCATATCTTCACATTTCAAAACCAATCATGCCTTCCCAACAGTCCCCCAAAGTCTAAATTCATTTCAGCATTAACTCAAATGTCCACAGGCCAAAGTCTCATGCAAGACAAGGCAAGTTCCTTCCACCTATGAGCCTGCAACATCAAAAGCAAGTTAGTTACTTCCTAGATAAAATGGGGGTACAGGCATTGGGTAAATACAGCCATTCAAAATGGAAGAAATTGGGCAAAACAAAGGGGCTAGTGGCCCCATATAAGTTCTAAATCTAGAGGAGAAGTCCAATCTTAGAGCTCCAAAATGATCTCCTTTGACTCCATGTCTCACATGCAGGTCATGCTGATACAAGAGGTGGGTTCCCATGGTCTTGGGCAGCTCTGCCCCTGTGGGTTTGCAGGGTACAGCCTCCCTCCTGGCTGCCTTCACAGGCTGGCGTTGAGTGTCTGCAGCCTCTCTAGGTGCACAATGCAAGCTATCAGTGGATCTACCATTCTGGGGTCTGAAGAACGGTGGCCCTCTTCTCACAGATCCACTAGGCAATGCCCAAGTCGGGGGCTCCAACCCCACATTTCCATTCTTCACTGCTCTAGCAGAGGTTCTGCATGAGGACCTTACCCCTACAGCAAACTTCTGCGTAGGCATCCAGGCATTTCCATACATGTATGTTCCATACATCTGAAATCTAGGCAGAGGTTACCCCAGTTCTTGACTTCTGTGCACTCACAGGCTCAACACCACATGGATGCTGCCAAGGCTTGTGGCTTGCACCCTCTGAAGCCATGGCCTGACCTCTATGTTGGCACCTATCAGCCACGGTTGGAGTGGCTGGGAGACAGAGCATAAAAGTTTGAAACATTTGCAGCCTGACAATGCAATAGAAAATAAAATTCCATTTTCTGAGGAGAAATTCAAGCCAGCTAAAGAAATTTGCATAAGTAACGAGGAGCCAAATGCTAATCCACAAGATAATAGGGGAAATGTCTCCAGGGCATATCAGAGACCTTTGCAGTATCCCCTCCCATGACAGGCCTGTAGATCTAGGAGGGAAAAGTGGTTTCATGGGCCAGGCCCAGGATCCCCATGCTGTGTGCAGCCAAGGGACTTGGTGCCCCATGTCCCAGCCACTCCAACCATGACTTTTTAATGATAGTCATTCTAACTAGTATTTCATTATGGTTTTGATTTGCATTTCTTTGATGATTAGTGATGCTAAGTAGTTTTTAATACATTTGTTGTCCACTTGAATATCTTATTTTAAGAAGTATCTGTCTATGTCCTGATATGGTTTGGCTCTGTGTCTTCACCCAAATCTCAACTTGTTGCTCCCATAATTCCCACGTGTTATAGGACAGACCCCGTGGGAGATGAATGAATCACAGAGGCAGGTCTTTCTCGTACTGTTCTCATGATAGTGAATAAGTCTCACGAGATCTGATGATGTTAAAAATGGGAGTTTCCCTGCACAAGCTCTCCTTTCTGCCTGCTGCCATCCCTGTAAGATGTGACTTGCTCCTTCATGTCTTCTGCCATGATTGTGAGGCCTCCTCAGCCATGTGGAACTGGAACTCCAATAAATCCCTTTTTCCTGGGTAAATTACCCAGTCCCAGGTATGTCTTATCAGCAGTGTGAAAATGAACTAATACAGTAAATTGGTACCAGCAGAGTGGGGTGCTGCTGAAAAGATACTTGAAAATGTGGAAGTGACTTTGTAACTTGGTAACAGACAGAGGATGGAACAGTTTGGAGGGCTCAGAAGAAGACAGGAAAATATGGGAAAGTTTGGAACGTCCTTAGAGAACTGTTGAATGGCTTTGACAAAAACACTGATAGTGATATGAATAATAAGCCCCAGGTTGAAGTAGTCTCAGATGGAGATGAGAAACTTGCTGGAAACTGGAGCAAAGATGATTCTTGTTATGTTTTAACAAAGAGACTGGTGTCATTTTGCCCCTACCCTAGAGATTTATGGAACTTTGAACTTGATAGAGATGATTTAGGGTAACTGGTGAAGAAATTTAAAAGCAGCAAAGCATTCAAGAGGTGATTGGGTGCTGCTAAAGTGTTCAGTTTCAAAAGGGAGACACAGAATAAAAGTTTGAAACATTTGCAGCCTGACAATGCAATAGAAAATAAAATTCCACTTTCTGAGGAGAAATTCAAGCCAGCTGAAGAAATTTGCATAATGCTAATCCCCAAATGCTAATCCCCAAGACAATGGGGAGAATGTCTCCAGGGCATATCAGAGACCTTGGAACACTACACAGCCTGAAAAAAAAAAATGAAGTCATGTCCTTTGCAGCAACATGGATGGAACTGCAGGTCATAATCCTGAGTGAATTAATGCAGGAACAGAAAAACAAATATCACATATTCTCATTTATAAGTGAGAGCTCAACATTGAGCATGCACAGACATAAACATGGGAACAATAGACACTGAGGACTCCAAAAGAGGGAACTAGGAAATGGGAATGGGTCAAAAACTACCCGTTGGGTATTATGCTCACTACCTGAGTGCAATATACCCATGTAGCAAACCTGTACAAATGCCCCCTATCTAAAATAAAAGTTTGAAAAAGAAAAAAAGGAAAAAGAGAGAACAAAGAAGATGTTGGTTTTAAAGAGGGCTACCACGTGGTCAATAAATGTTAAGAACTTAGCCATAAGCTAGGAGAAAGTAAAGCCAAAGAAATCTAATTAAAAATAAAAAGTATAGTTTTGCATGTTGGCTTGGCAATTTGATAGTTACCTCCTTCAAATTTTCTGATTTTAGGACACTCTTAAGTAATGGAACTAATGGCCTCACATATTTGTTCAGATTAATTATGCCAAATAATATACCCTAGAGCTCAGCACTAGCACAAAATATGTACTGGCTAGAACATGTGATTGTTTTGTTAATGGGTTGATCTTTTCTATGGTAATAGCCACTCCCCTACTAAATGTACATGATTAACATGGGAGCTTTCATTTAACACATTATCTCACCCAATGCCTACAGTTGATTTGTTCTGGTACAAACACCTGGGTCAACCTAGACAATGAAAAATTTTTCTATGGATTTTTAGACTCCAAAAAGAGCCACAACATTCTCTTTATTAACATTTAAATTGTAAGATGTAATATTCTGCAGCTGATAGCAACTATACTTTATGATACGTGAAAAAGCATAAACCAACCTCCACAGAGAATGAAAATAAGAAACAGGGAAAGATTTGCATTCTATGCTCCACCCCTGACTTCTAGAAGTTTGTAAAACTCTTCCTTGCATTTCCAGAGATGCCCTAGTTTCATTCACATAAAGCTCAAGTTCCTTTTTCCTTGGGTTGTTACCCTTTGAACTTTTGTAAAGTTCAACCCAAATTTTCTCAGCTCATGGATGAGTTATTTATGGGTAAAGAGTACATACAACTATGGGTTTGCAATTTTTTTGTCTTAACTCATATTTTTTTTCCTAACTCATAAATAAAAGAACTAAAATTATCTTTTTAATATGTCTTTCCATAGGGAAACCAGGGCAAAAAATTGTGAGACACAAGAAGAGGCTTCTTATTATGCTAAAACAAAACAATAGTTGTAGAAATACTTAAAATTATCCTTGTATCATTACCATTACTGATGAACATCTTTAGTAGTTCTCATCTCATCTCTACATGAACTTGCCTACCTTTAATCTGAGAGAATGAAGGAGAGAAAATGGGCAATGAAAAAGAAATTCAAGTCATAATTAATATAATGGGATGAATAGGATATAAGGAAGTGCATTTCTGCCTGGTAGCTACATATAACGTAAGGAGGACATCAGTGAGTACTCTAAAATCAATAGTCATTACTTCTGGGATCCAAAACGTTATATAACTAGGAACTGTAGTAATGCAACCTGGTTATAGACACTACATGTTCAAAACGTGCTTCATATTTAAAGTGAAGACTCTAATAATGTATTTCTATTAAGCTGTTGACAACATTATAGAATATAATATTCGCAAGACAAATAATATTTGGGCCAAATAATACATGATTTGGAAATAAAGGTTTTCCTTTTCTGCAGAATCAAAACTGTTGTGGAATGACACTAATTCTGGGATTATTCAAATTTTATTTTTTCTAGGCTTCCTTAGAGGTAGCTTGCATGTGATCTTGAATACATAGGCTTAGTCTACACCAACTGCAAATCCTTTCACTGCCCATAAAGATACAAAGATGTCTCAACACTGTCATTAAAACCAGATATTAAGAAACATATTGCTGATGTTTGAGACAAGAAATGTATCCTCTCAAAACATGTTGATGCTATTACAAGTGCCTCCCTCTAATCTTAAAACAGTTGTTACCTAATCTATATTCCTGCCACATCTGACTGTAACTAGACATGTGGATCTTATACACGATGAAGTTGCACCCAGTATATTGGGTGGTTATATTTCCCAAATTTGAAGTCTCACTCAATGTGAGGTTGAAACTCAGCTCTCTCTAGCTGCTTGACTTTGAGCAAGTCATGTACCCTGTGTGTTCCATAGGTATTTCATATTTAAATTAAAGACTTTAATAATGTGTTTCTATTGAGCTGTTGATGACATTAGAGCATGCAATGTAATGTAGCATACAGTGGACTAAGCCATACTGTGTTCCAAACAGAAGTGAGAATAGTATATTATATTTTCTACAGTTTCACAGTTACTAGTTTGTGAAACTATTTGTCCATTTTAACATGCCTTCATTTGCTTATATACTTATATGTTTATTGAAACAGGTATCCATGGATGTAGAACACTGTTGAGTAAGTGACAGACACTATGTTTTGTTTTATTAAGAACTGATTTTGCACTCATATTATGAGCCATTATATTTTGACTATGTCTCTGTCCCATTAGGGGATTGCATTCTTTGTTCTTCTGGTAAAAAGCCTCATGGATACTGTTTCACCTTACAAAACACTCATTATCACCACAACTACTATCAGACCGACATTCCCCTTCACACACACACACATCTGACATCTCTATCACAATCAAACAACCATTTACCAGATGTACCCCTAAGACATCTAAATCTATATGAAAGCTTCATTTTAGTTCAAGCTGGGACACGTATATATAAGCACACATGCAATTATATGCATACAAATTACGTGCTAAAATCCTGAATGGCCTCATCTCCTACCACAAACAAACAAAAATATTCTCTATGACAAAGAAAGGCAGTATCTCATCATCTCACATTTGGGAAAGATCTGTCAGGATCAGGAAATGCAATTCAGTAATTTCATAAGTGCTGATAGCATTCCACTCAATATCCCATTAGAACATCTTAACAATTAAATTAACACTCTTAAAATCCCTAAATTATTTTTTGTCCTAAACGGCTTCTTATCTTGGAACATTTCTTTATTGGGCTGCAGATTACAAATGGGATGCATCTAAAAATTCCACAGACAAGTAAATCGAAACCTCTTGTTTGAAACAGTAACTACTGCCTTTGCCTAGCAATGATGATTTGGTATTCTACACTTCGAAAAAAGTTTTATGTAATACGAGTATATATATACTTTAGCAGGAAGCTGGAATTGATAGGAAATTTCTGTGATCTGGCTGCTTGGCATGGCTAAAGGTGATTAATAAAAAATTTTAAAGGATTTTTTTTTTTTAAAGAGTGCTATGGTTAAAAGTCAGTTTAATTAAAAGTGGATAAACAAGTTTTAAGTATATTTAAAAGGCCTATATCGTTTTCTCTTCTTAGATCGTGTTTTTTTATTTTTATTTTTTTTTCTGGAAAGAGGTTTTTTCTTCTCAGTCAACTGGATTATTTTTTTCCATTTTTTTGTTTGTCTTGCCAATCTTAATGCAAACATGAAAGGCCCTGAGATAACTTCTGGTAGCCTGGGACTCCTTGGAAAAAAACAGGAGGCACCACAGACCCCATTTTGGAAAAAAGCTCTGTTTTCCTCATGGTACCCCAGGAATTAAAAGCGAATAGATCCCTCTCAAAATCAAAAGCTGTTTTCTGTTTTGCATTGGGTTATCTGATGGTTTTGAGTTTTGGGGGTATCAAAAATTACTGCTCGTATTACTTAGGTGTGTAATAACTATGTAGGAAATATAATTTAGTGGATGGCAAATAGTAGTTATGGAGGAATACTTGACTGTGCACACTTGAATCAGAGAACCATGCTCTTGGCCACCTGGAAGATGAGGAAACATCTCCACTCCCCACTGGGAGATAAGACTCCCATGGGGGATGGGCTGATTACAAATGGGCTGCTTGGCTTTCAGTGGCCTTGGAATGAAAATCAGTGTAGAAGCACTGCACTGTCTTTTCCCATAGTATTTCTTTGGGCTATATTTGGGTCAGTGCATTATTGGCATATATTCCAAAATTATGTAAAACTCCTATAATTCTAATATGACTTAGTATATCTTATCAGTAACAATTATAATTATGTTAAATGCCTGTGTGCCACAGAGTTAACAAATTTTCTGGTAAATTGTGTCTTTAACTGTAGCTACCCTAAAATGTTTTTGTTATCCACAGACAATTGTTGTCTCATTTTGATCCTCCTAAAAGATGGTTTTATAATCAGCTATAAAATTTAACAAGTGCTCTTAAATGCAGGTTTCTGATTAATAACTCTGGAGATTGTAACATTAGAATAGAATGAAAACTTTCAAATACAAGAGTGAATGATGTTTGATTTTCTTTGGGCTGTATTTGTATAAATATGTAATCCCACAACCTTCCAGTACGGGCATTAGGGCCATTATGAACAAGTTACAGTGCTGCAGAGATCTTGTTTATGGCCAGTTTTGGGGCCAGTTTATGGCCAGATTTTGGGGTGCCTGCTTCTAACATAAGGGTACAAATCCATGGCTGGGCTCAGCTTTTAAAAAGTCTTATCTGAGATTCTTCATGGAACAGAGTTTCATCAAAGCCAATTTCAAAAACCTAAGTGAAAAATAATTTTTCTTGCTGTACTTTATGCAAATAATCAGGCCACATATAGTAAAACTAAAATTTATTTTGTAAACTGTAAATCAGTTCTATCATGATTTGTTTTTAATAAAATTGGGAACTGGAGAGATAAAAATAATGCTTCCAAAGAAAAACTATGGTACGCTGCTGTTAGCTGTTCTTGAGGTTTTTTTCTGCAGTTTACACTAAATTCTAAATTCTTTTTGGGTTAAAAGTCCCCAGACTATTGCTTTCAAATCTTTGCTTTTAAAATTGGGAATTGTACTCCTCATCTTAGGACTCGTTATTTACCTTATAGTGTACTGCTCACGTAAATACTGCATTAAAACTATAGCTGAGAGTACGAATGTTTTTGCCACGTGAGTCTTGGAAGCCCAGCCAAGCCTGCATGAGTATACTCAAAAGACAGTTGAAAAGCAGTTCCATTCTTCTCACTTTGGGGTTCACTCCCATTCCCACTACATCCCCTGTCAGCAGGAAGAAGCCAGAGTGATCAATGGCCTTTTCCCATCTTTATAGCCTACACCTTAAGGTTAAGGTGTTATAAAACCGAAAAGGAGGGATTGAAATTGCCTTTGCAAAATTATGACTGAGACAGTGAAAGAGATCTAACTTAACTGACTGTCTTGCTTCTAACCTGGAAGCTGTGTCTGTTCATTCTTGGGCATAGGCTGAACTAACGTTGGGGAAAAACTTAATTTGTAGTTTATAATTTAAACAAAGGCAGTAATAGCCCTTTCCAAAAGCAGACCTCCTTCTTGCCTGGGGACTAGATTTCCTTTGTAGGACTAACATCAGCCACAGGATTAGAAATTATGTTTTGGGATTCATGCAGCTGGAGGCTACAAGATTCTGACCTGTCCTAAGCTGCTCCTAAGATAAGTGCTTGACATATTATGCAGACCCTGCACTTGATGAGTCAGCTGGCCCCACCCATATATATAAACTGGCTCATCTGATCTTGTGGCCCCCACCCAGGAACTGACTCAGTGCAAGACATCTTCAACTCCCTAGGATTTCATCCCTGACCAATCAGCACTCCTGGTCACTGGCTCCCCACCTACCCACCAAGTTATCCTTAAACCTCTGTTCCCAGAATGCTCAGGGAGACTGATTTGAGTAATAAAACTCCAGTCTCCTGCAAAAAGAGAAAAAAAAAAAGAACATCGTATGTATCCTCCCATCTGATACTAGAATCCCCTCTTTACTTAGTAGGCCATCGAGAACAGTTTTCTATTGCTAGGGTAACAAATTACCACCAATTCAGTGACTTAACACCAATGTATTATCTTACAGTTCTAGGGATTAGAAATCCTAATATCAAGTTGGCTGGGTTCTGTTCTTTCTGGAGATCTAGGAAATAATCTGCTTCCTCATCTTTTTCAGCTTTTCAAGGGTCCTGAATTTGTTTTTTATTTATTTATTTGAAACGGAGTTTTGCTCTTATTGCCCAGGTTGGAGTGCAATGGCACGATCTTGGCTCACCGCAACCTCTGCCACCTGGGTTCAAGTGATTCTCCTGCCTCAGCCTCCCAACTAGCTGGGATTGCAGGCATGCACCACCATGCCGGGCTAATTTTGTATTTTTAGTAGAGATGGGGTTTCTCCATGTTGGTCAGGCTGGTCTTGAACTCCCAACCTCAGGTGATCCACCCACCTTGGCCTCCCAAAGTGCTAGGATTACAGGCATGAGCCACCATGCCTGGCCGGGTCCTGAATTCTATGGCTTAGGGCCCTACAAACCTACGACCTCCGATTCTCGGTTACAGCTTCTTCTCTATTTCTTATATGGAGGCTTGTGATTGCATTGACCCACCTGTATAATCTAGGATAATCTTCCCATTTCAAGATCCTTTCTATCACATGTGCAAAGTCCCTTTGGCCCTGTAAGGTAACATATTCACAGGTTTGGGGGTTAGAACGTGGGCATATTTTAGGGCTATTATTCTGTCTATACATCATCTTACAGATGAATATTTGGAGTGATGATAGTACAGGTCTCAGCTTGTAAAAATTTTTCACACTAAACTATTTTAGGTCAAATTCCTTCAAGTCCATATAAAATCTAATAGTTCTTAAAATTTGAAGAATGCCAGTCTTCTATTTACTGGGATAAACTCCTTCAGAGAAATTACTTGCTTTACCACCAAAATAATGTTTTAAAGTTGGCATCAGTTTTTATAGATATTTCTTTTAAGTATGAATCTCAGAACACAATATCTTCCAAGTATGAGCTTTCTTTCTAAAGAAATATCCCAAGTTTGAATTGTCTTTTTTTTCTAGCCAAATCATGATATTAGTTTATATTGAGTTTCCTGTTGACTATGGAATTCAAAGTTATTTTATTAGATTCTCAACTAATCTTTCTTCAGCTTTGTTTTTGAATCCTGAGTCCTACATTTGCAGTTTTGTTCCTTCAGTTTTTAGATGGCCCTTAACAATACTAGTGTCATAGGACAATTATGAAAAGTAATAGTACTCTATGTACATTGCCTAGTATTGACAACATTAGCTCTTTCTTATCCCCCAGTCTGAACATTCATCAGTCATATATTTCTAATGTAGCTAAGTAAAAAGCCATACCAGAATGGAATAAATTGGTAGCTTGTGGGTTAAGGATTTAAATGTTTACAGGAGCCAGTCAAGGGCATTTATATATAAAACCCGGACTGGCTTTAAGGTGGCACACAGAGGAAGGACTCTGGCAAACCATAAGCAACTACACTCAGATGCATGAGCTTCCCACAGCTCAAGCAGGCATCACAAAATCAGTCAGGCTACAACCACATTACCTATTGTTTTAGGTTGAGTTCCCCAGAGCAGAGCCTGAGACAAGGATTCTTGTTAAATGGATACATTAGGGGTGTGCGCTCAAGAAAATATAAGTGAAAGAAACAAGATAGTGGACTAGATCAAGAGTAAGCAAGAACTTGGTCTCAGTTGAAAACTCACTTCATTCCGATCCAGGCAAAGGGACTTTGCACCTGTGACTGATTCAGATGAGTCCAGCACTGGGCTCACCTCAGGACAAAGGGTTGACTTTTAGACCACATTATCTGTTAGTTACAGCTGAAGTCAGTGCCCTTCTGGGCAGAAGGGCACACGAGGAAGAAACGGTTCATAGCCTCCAGGATGAGGGAGCTCCACTTTGGCCAAGGACAATTCACCAAAAGGGTGTGGCTGTACCCTGTTAATTGCTAATTCTCCCAGGGCGTGGGGGTAGGCACATAAGCCAGACAGTGGATCTGGATGGAGCATCACGTATCCAGTATGATTTTACTCTACCCTAAAAGGCTGGCAAGTCTGCCCCAGCAGCAAGAAATTGGGAGTATACTGCTGGAGGTGGTTGTTTACAACAGAGAACCAAAAAAAAAAAAAATCTAGGAAATTTGTCAGTGGGGAAACTCCTTAGAACCCTCTCAGGAATTCTCACATGTGCCCAGTGGGAGAATTAGAGCATGACTAGCCATTGTACAAAAAGCAAAGAAAACAATTCAGCGTTAGCCAAGAGAAGCAGAAACAATCAACAGAAAGGATTTCAACGGTAACTTACTAGCCTAGAGAGCTTTGTCATGTTCACACAACCAATTCCCTGTCCCATCACTGTTATGAAGCCAAGTCCGCAGTGAGAAAATCAAAGGGGGCAGACCAGCTTCAAAGTGAAGGATGAGGAAATCTTCAGTTTCTGAGCCTCAAGCCTGATGGAGGAAAAGAAAATTAAACCAGACACAATATGGACATTTTAACTGCATGAATGTTTAATAATTTTTTTTTAAAGAAACAGGAAGGTAAAAAACATCAGGAAATGGAGACCTGGAACATCAGAAAGTAGTGGAGAAGAATAAACTCTGAGTTCTGTATGCTTCATCAAGTTGATATTGCTTAGACAAATATGATGCCTCATTTCCATGGCTGGATTTAGAGCCAGCCATGCCATAATGCCTGTCCATACATTTTAGGGAAGCAAAATTTATCTATGCACCTATAATCCAATTAAGCCACAAGTAGGTTTAGAGGGAGAAAAATCCACCTCATGAAGGCCTGTAAATGTGGCCTAGGAACACTAGTAAGCCATTCAAGATGCTGGTTTATTTTTTTTTTCCTGCATAACACTTTGAAGAAACATAGAAAAGATCACAAATCATAAAAAGAAATAACAGTGTGCTGCCAAAAATTTCCCTCCAAACCTGTTCTTGACTTTGATGGAGGTATTGTGTTTTATGTCTGTACATCACTGTATTTCTAGTAATAAACACAGTACCTGAAATTCCATAGAATACATTTTCAGTAAATGAACAGGTTAACTTTATTTTAAATCTTTTGCATAAGATAATTTCACTGTGTTGTAGCATTATTAAATGTAAACAGTGCTAATTTTAAGACAGCAAAAATTGGGCCATTCAAAGTGAACCAGTAAAGAAATGTGTATAGCTGCAATAATGCAGCTATTAGAAACCTGTATTTATTATTTATGTTCTTATGAAAAGTACTATTAATAGACTATTACTAATAGTGAACTATTCTATGACCAAAAAAAGAATATTTATATATTTACATTACTGAGTTGCATGCAACTTTTCAATGAAATTTAGAAAGCACTCTTTACATTATTCTATTAAATTCTTACAGGAATCTCGTGCAATTAA
The DNA here is from genome assembly GCF_006542625.1 of Nomascus leucogenys. Classification (NCBI taxonomy): domain Eukaryota; kingdom Metazoa; phylum Chordata; class Mammalia; order Primates; family Hylobatidae; genus Nomascus; species Nomascus leucogenys. Next base: position 54,181,359 of record NC_044400.1, read on the forward strand.
TATTATTTACTCCATTTCGCAGTTGATAATACTAAGGCTCAGAGAAGTTATATATCATGTTTAATGTGACAGAACTTATAAATGATAGAAACACGATTCTAACGCAGGTCCATCTGTTGTCAAGCATAAGAAATCCTTAAAAGTCCCGTTTTTTGGATAAGCATGAAAATCACACACTCCCACACTTTAGCTTTCCCAAAGAAACTTCTTGGTTAGTGTAAATTCACAGACTTTCAATTAAACATTCGAAACACATTTTTTTGACATTTCTTTTCTGTATTTGGCATTACAAAAATAATCCGGGTTTAAAAAATTATTCACATATAAATAGAACATGCTATTCCAAACTATTCCTAACTTGGGCTTCAGATATATGTCGCTACCACTGCAGAGATGAGAAACGCTTTAAGCAAACTTCCATGATTCTTGGGCAATGTTGGGTGAAAGCTAAATGGAGGGATGGATGGATGGATGGATGGATGGATGGATGGATGGATGGAAGAAAATGCATAATTGTTCGTAGTGCCTGGAAAAGAGTCATAAATGCGTTCTCCTTAATAAAATTTAGGACAAAGTTTATCACACTTACTACAAATAAAGAAAACAATTGTCTCTTTCAGAGGTCTCAGACTCTGGTTATTTGTTCTACTTTCAACAGCTGTGGCTACCAAATGAGAAATTTAATTTCCAATTGATAGAACTCACTTACTGAACTTGTTTTTCATATAAAGATATTTTCTGGAAACACAAAACTTTCTCTTAAAATAATCTTCTTATTTTTCTTAAAGTCTGAGAGAAAAAGCAAGTATTTCTGGGGGAACATAATAGGAAATCTTCTATAGATAGCATCCTCAACAATAATGTCCTTTCATTATCATCTGCTAATTAACACACTGTATTTGTCTATCTTCATTAGAGTTATCACTTTTGAATTATCTGGAGAAAAGCAAGTGGGAAATGTATACCGTATATCTGAATTTGCTAATTAGGTAACGATGTCTTTTCTTCCATGAAATAATTATTCTGGAAAAAAATCATTATTTATAAATGTGACACAGATATTTGAGCAAAGTGTAAAATCATGTTAATTTATGTATGTAAATAATCCATATATATTAAAATTCAGCTTCTACCATGAATTGGCAAGTCCGGGTAATGCTAACTTCAAATATATCCAAAATTTATCATTTCACATATACCCCACTACTAACTGAGACCAACACATCATCATTTCTTGCTGAGACTACTGAAAAAGCCTCCTAATTGGTGTCTCTGCTTCTCCCCATGCCCATCTGCAGGTGTTCTTCCACACAGAGGTTACATAGTTTCTTTGAAAATATGTCGTATTCCTCTTCTCACCCCAAAGCTTCTAATGGATTCCCAATTCACTCTTAGTTAAATCCAGAGTATCATAGATTACAAGCTTTAATGTGGCCAGACTCCGTCTAATACCTCTGACTTTGTGTCCTACTCCTGTCAAGTATAACATGGCTGGACATTAGTTAAAGCAAGCAGTGAAAATCAACTTTATTCATTAACTACTGACAGTAGAGGGAAGAGCTGAGCTCCATTCCAATTTGTCCAGAGGTGACTGAGCATTTAAAGAGTTAATCAAGACGTATGCAGCGACAAGAACTGAGTCAGGGAAGTGAACAGTTACAAAAAGCAGGGAGGAGGGGTTGGTTGAGTGAAATCCGTCTGGATTTGCTTATTGGCATGCTTTGAAGTTAAGCTTGTATCCTCCCATCTCACACAGGCAGGGAGACAGGAGCTCTCGCTTCAGATGTTAGCTCGAACAAATAGCAAATTCTTTAGGTAGCCTTGACTTTTCTCAGGCAGGCATTTTAATGGGGGTGATGTGGGGCTGGTGAACAGGAGTGATCCTAGGGATGCAGCCTTGAACTATTATAAACCTGAGCTATTATAATAGCTTTGAGCTATTATAAATGTTAGTGTTTGTTCAGGTCTTTACAAGCCAAGTAAAGGTCTTTACTAGATCTTTACTAGGCTTTGTTGAGAAGAGGGGTCAGAGGAGCCTCGCTAGAGTTTGGTGAAGGACAGAATCTTTGTCACTGCTCTTATTACTATGCTCTTTCACCCACACTGGCATCCTGCTGTCCCTGGAATATGCCAAGCATACATGTTTGCCTAGGGTGCTTTCATGAGGGCACTTGTTCTTTCTTCCACCTAGATTGCTCTACTCACAGATAACTATGCAGCTTTTCTTCACTCTCATTAAAGTCTCTGCTTATTTTTAAACTTCTCAAGTAGGTGCCTTCACTATGACAGGATCATACCTTTGCTTATATTTTTACTTTTATGGTGAACTTTTAACACCCCACCCCTACCTTAACCCATATTCGAAGCAGGCTAGTTTCTTTTCACAAAGGAGATCTATTCATACTCTCCTCCCTTACTCTCTCACCCTCTCTTCTTCTCCAGATAGCATGAGTATCTTATGACTAGAATAAATATTTTATTTTGGATTGACAAATCATAATTGTACATATTTGTGGGGTACATAGTGATGATTTGATACATATAATGTATAGTAATCAGATCAGATTAATTAGCTTATCCATCATCTCAAACATTTATCATTACTTTGTGTTGGGAATGTTCATACTCCTTCTAGCTATTTGAAACTTTATAATACATTACAGTTAAGTATCGTCATTCTATAATGGTGTCAAACACCAGAACTTATTCCTCCTATCTAGCTGTAATTTTGTAAGTTTTATATATTGTAAATTCTAATATCACCACATTTGTGTCTTTCTTAGCACATTAGTCACTGTGGAAATTTTTCATTAATTTAGAATTTTATCCTATTAAAATTTGCTTTATTTTTCTCATGTAAAAGTCTGTAAGAATCTGACCTTAACTGATTTTTTTTCTCATAGCGCCGCAGTACATACCTGACTTGACATGTTTTTAAAAAATTTATTAATGGCTAAGTCTAAATTATATTGTAAAATTATAATATTTACAAAATACTAATCAAACTTTCATCTCTTGGCTCAAATTGGGATGCAGGCTCAGAAAGAATAAAAGGTTATATAAGTGGATGTGGGTATGTATGAATATACTGAAACGTGTTCTAGTCCTCTAAGAAAAAGGGGTGCTGTGGCTTAACTGTGTCTCATTTATCCTCTTTAAATGTAGCTAAGAAAATATCCTATTTTAAAGGGTACATATGTAAACTAACAAAGTGTTAACAAATCAGTTTACAGATTTAGTTCTATTCAGTAACTAAACAACAAAGACATCAAATGGTTCTGATTTCCATCATTTACTTTGAAAGGCAATGACTTCCTGAGGATCAGTCATCTTGCAACTTGTTACCTTGATTTTCCCCACTGGACAAACAACAACAATAACAAAAAATGCCATTATGCCATGAAAATTGGCCACCCCTGTCTTATCAAATTAATTCTAGTATGTGCCTGAGGCATTTTCACACTTTTCCTTTTCTCAGCCAATAGAAGGCATATGTAGATGTTTGCCTAAAATAGGCAGTAAGTAGTACATCTAGAGAAATAAGTGGGGCATTGTATAGAACTAGAATAAGAAAAATAGGGAAGAAGAACTTTCTGTTTTTATTTTTCAAATTAACTCTTAGTGGTATTAAAACCCGTGAATACATTCTAATACTGTAAGGTTACATGTGCCTTAAATGATTCCCAAATGAATATAACATTAACAAACAGAAATGGTTTAAAATTGATCAGAATGTACAGTCAACCAGTTCTTAACACTTCATATATTTGATTTAAAACCTCACCTAAGACACAAGGAAAGGAGACAAGTGCCTGTCATTGCAGCTAAAGCATGGTGATTGGCCTGATCTTATACATTAACATAGGATAGAAAATTAATTTCCCTGACAACCCAGCACAGCAAGAAGGAAATGCAGCAGCACAGCCAGGGAAAGATGATGGCCTCTGTTTTGGTGGCCTTGCCCAATTTCTTCCATTGTTATCGTTTACATACTTTTACAGTGGGAGCAAGCACCAACTCTAGAGTTCGCTGTGTGACCTTAGGCAAATTAATCTTGGTGTGCTTCTGCTTCTACATTTGTAAAACAGGAATAATAACATTAAAGTAGCTCCCTCTTATCCACAGGGGATATATTCCTGTATATATGCCTGAAGCCAGGGATAGAACCAAACTCTGTCTATACTATTTTTTTCTACAAATATGTACCTATGACAAAGTTGAATTTATAAATTCGTCACAGTGAGAGATTAATGAAAATAACTACTAATAAAAATAGAATAATTATAACAATATACTTTAATAAAAATTACGTGAAAATGGTCTCTCTCCTTCTCTTTCTCTCCCTCAATATTTTGTGGTACTATATATCAACCTATTTTGAACCATAGTTGACCAACAGTAACTAAACCCACAGAAAGTAAAACTACAGATAAGGGGGAACTACTGCATATTACAAAATAATAAATATGTAAGATTAGTGACCTAAATTTCACCTTAAGAAAAAAGGAAAAAAGAGCAATCTATACTCAAATCAAGCAAAAAAAAAAAAAAAAGGAAATAAAAACACTAGAAAGGAAATAAATGAAATTGAGGATACAATCAAAGAAAATTTGATAAAAACAAAAGTTGTTTTTAAAAACCTCAGTAAAATTGACAAAAAGACATATTAAGTCTTTTACTTAGACTTACCAAGAGAAAAAGAGAGATGAATTGAAGTATAAAAACCACAACTAAATGAGATGTCTCACTATCAATTTCACAAAATATAAAGGACTACAGGGGGCCAGGTGCGGTGGCTCACGCCTATAATCCCAGCACTTTGGTAGGCTAAGGTGGATGGATCACTTGAGGTCAGGAGTTCAAGACCAGCCTGGCCATCATGGTGAAACCCTGTCTCTATTATAATAAAAATATAAAAATGGACAGGTGTGGTGGCACATGCCTCTAGTCCCAGCTACTCAGGAGGCTGAGGCATAAGAATCACTTGAATCTTGGAGGCAGAGGTTTCAGTGTGCTAAGATTTTGCCACTGCAAAAAAAAAAAAAAGGACTATAGGGGATGTATTCATTTGTTCTCTCACTGCTATAAAGAAATACCTGAGACTGAGTAATTTATATACAAAAGAGGTTCTATTGGCTCACAGTTCTGCAGGCTGTATAGGAACCATAGCAGCTTCTGTTTCTAGGAAGGCCTCAGGAAGCTTCCATGGTGGAAGGCAAAAGGGGAGCAGGGCATCTTGCATGGCAGGAGCAGGAGCAGGGGTGGTAGGGGAGGAGCCACAAACTTTTAGATGACCAGTGCTCATGAAAACTCAGGAAAGCTTACTATTGCTAGGACAGTATCAAGAGGAGATGGTGCTAAACCATTCATGAGAAATCTGCCTCCATAATCCAGCCACCTCCTACCAGGCCCCACCTCCAACATTGGGGATTACAATTCAACATGAGAGTTGGGGGGGACACAGATCCGAACCATATCAGAGAATAATATAAACAATTATATGTCAACAAATTAGATGATGTAAATGAAATGGACAAATTTTTATAAAGACACAAATTATTAAAGCACCAAGAAAAAGTATAGAAAATCTGAATAGGCCTATACTAGTTAAGAGACTGAATTATTAATCTAAAACCTTTCGCAAAGAAAAGCCCTGGTGCAGATGCTTTCCCTGGCAAGCTCTACAAACTTCCAACCTCATTCTGAGAGGCCTGTATTACCCTGACACAAAACCAGACAAAGATAGTGTAAGAAATCTTCAGACCACTATCTCTTTGAATAAAATGACCAAAATCACCAACAAAATACCTACAAACTGAAGCTAGCAACATATTAAAAGGATTATACACCTCAACCAAATGGGACATTTTCTGGGAATGCCAGGTTGGTTTAACACACACACACACACACACACAAACACACAATCGGTGCAATATACCATATTATATTATAAAGGGCAAAAAAAAAAAAGATTATATCTGTAGGCATAGGAAAAGTATTTTGCAAAATCCAAAAACCTTCACCACAAAATCTCTCAATAAGTTAAGACAAGACAGGAACTTTTTCAACTTTATACAGGACTTAAAAACAAATCCACAGCCAATATCACGGTTAATGGTTAAAGACTGAATACTTTCTATGATCAGAAACAAGGCAAAAACGTTTGGTCTTGCAAATTCTATATAAATTTCATAAAGTTTCCAGGCAGGGAAATTTGGAAAACAAAATTGAAAATAAAGATTGAATATCCCTTACCCAAAATGTATAGTACCAGAAATTCTTTGGATTTGGGATTTTTTGAATTTTGGAATATGTGCATATATGTAATAAGATCTCTTGGGGATGGAACCCAAGCCTAAACATGAACTTCATTTGTGTTTTATATGTACTTTATACACAGAGGCTGGAGGTAATTTTATACAAGATTTTAAATAATTTTGTACATGAAACAAAGTTTACATACATTGAACCAACAGAAAACAATGGTGTCACTGTTTCTGCCATTCACACAGACAGTCTGTGGTTGTTTGGTGTCACTATCATTCCTGACTTTGAGTTCATATGTTACCATAAGCAATTATTTTCTGATACCTATTCACACTTAAGTACTTAACACTAAAAAAAGTGGCATACCATTAACATAGTGACACAATAGAGTGTTCAAGATAACTAAGCAGCACAGTAGCATCACAGATTAGGGATGCTCAACCTGTAAAAGGTTTTGAGATTGGAAAGGAAGAAGTATAACTATCTCAAGTTACAGATGACAAGTTATTATATATAAAAATTATAACCTACAAAAAAACTGCTATTAGACTCACAAATATTACTATTAGGACTAAGAAATAAGTTCCGCAAGGTGACAGGATACAAGATCACTATATAAAAATTAACTTTATTTCTCTATAGTCACAGTAAATATTCTGAAAACTAAATTGAGAAAACAATGTCTTTTACAATAGTACCAAAAAAATGAAAAAAGTTAGGAAGAAATTTAACAAAAGAGGTGCAAGACTTGTATATTGAAAATGATAAAACATTATTGATATAAACTAAAGAAGGTCTAAATGTATTTAAAAATCTTATACTTATGAATTGGAACACATACTATTGTTTAAATAGCAGTTGTCTTAATTTGCTTTGGCTGTTATAACAAAATACCATAACTGAATATCTTGTAAACAACAGAAATTTATTTCTTACAGTTTTGGAGGCTGTGAAGTCCAATACCAAGATGTCAGATTTTGTGTCTGGTGAGGGCCTGTTTTCTGATTCACAGATGGCAACTTCTCTTTTTAACTTCCAAATGCAATGTGTTCTCACAGGATAAAGGGGATGAACAAGGTCCCTAAGGCATCTTCTATAAGGGCACCAGTCCCATTTGTCAAGGTTGAGCCTCATGACCTAATCACCCACCGTAAGTCCCCATGTCCTAACAATGTTGCACTGGGGATTAGGTTTCAACAAATAAATTTTGGAGCGAGACAAACATTCAAGTCATAGCAGTAATACTCTGCAATCTTATCTACAAATTCAACACAATCCCTATGAAAATTCCAACTGCCTTTTTTCCCAGAAATTGACAAGATTACTCTAAAATTCATATGGAATTTCAAGAAACCCAGAATAGACAAAATAATCTACAACAAGAAGTCAAAGTTGGAAGACAGACTTTCCTATTTAAAAATTTACTGCAAAGCCAGGGCAATCAACATATTGTGAAATCTGCAAAACAACAGACATATAAATTGATGAAATAAAATTGAAAACTCAGAAAAATACAACCTTAAATCTTATGGTCAATTAATTTTCAATGAGAATATCTAGACAATTAACTAGATAGTCTTTTCAACAAATGGTGCTAGGACAACTGAATATCCACATGCAAAAGAATAAAAGTGGACATTTCTCTCACACCATATATGAGAATTAACTCAAAATGCTAAAGACCTAAATGTAAAAATTAAAAGTACAAAACTCTTTAAAAAGTACATAGTAGTACATTATTCTTACCATGCATTAGCCAATGGTTTCTTAGATATGACACTAAAAGCACAAATCATAAAAGAAAACAAATAAAACTTGGATTTTATTACAAAATTTTACTTCAAAGGACAACATCCAGAAAATGAAAAATAACAAAATAATATAAATATTTAAAATCATGTATTGATAAAGGTATCCAAACTGGTATACAAAATACATAAAAAACTTAAATCTTCATAATAAAAAGAAAATCCAATTAAAATTTTTCAAAAGATTTGAATAAATATTTCTCCAAATAAATACTGAAAAGGTCAATATGCTATTTTATACAGTGGCCAATATAAATGATGTTTAACATCATTCATCATTAGGGAAATGCAAATTAAAACTACAATGATATCCTACTTCACATCTACCAGAATGTACTGGCAAATGTGGAATAGTTTTAATATTCATAAACAACTGTGGGAATGTAAAATGATGTAGACATATTAGAAAACTGTCATTTTCTCAAACACTTAGGCAGTTACTATATGACACAACAATTCCACTACTAAGTGTATACTCAGGAAAAATAAAAACGTTTATCATCACAAAACTTGTACATAAATATTTGTAGAAGTCACATTATTTATAGTAGCCAAAAAGTGGAGGAAAACAACCGAATATTCATCAGTTGATGAATTAATGAACAAAAGTACCCTGTCCATACAATGGAATATTATCCTTCCATAAAAGAAAAGAAGTACATGCTAGAACATGAATGAACCTTGAAAACATCATGCTAAGTGAGTGAAGCCATTCGCAAAGGACCACACATTATGTGATTGTATTTACATACAGTGTTCAGAATAAGCAAAACCTTGGAGACAGAAAGTAGATTAGTGATTTCCAAGGGTTAGGAATTTCGATGAAAAATAGGGATTAACTGCAAATGGGTTTGAGTTTTCCTTTATGGATGATGAAAATGTTCTAACAGTAAATAATAGGAGCGGTTGCACTAAACTGCATTCTTCAAAAGGTTGATTTTTATGGCATGTGAATGATGTGTGGATAAATGTATTATATATTTTCATGTATTACAGCTAATATACCTGCATTATTGTTACATATATGTATTATATCTGAATAAAACATTTTTTAATTGATAAAGCTTTTATTACTAGAAAATAGCTGAGCTTAAATCTGAATGCAAGCCTATTGATTCTAAACTCTTCAAGATCCACGGCACCAAATCACATTCTTGGGCTTACAAAAAAAAAATACAAAACCCCCTGACAATTTGTCAGCACCAAAAATTTAATCACATAAAAATATTCACAGAATTTGTGCATATGCATCCTAGGTCCTCAACAGCTATTAGTACTTGACACATGAGAATTTTCCAAATAATGGTATTAGTAATGAGAAATAAAAAGAGAAACACTAAAAAAACAGGAAACTCAAAACTAGAAAAAAAATCTCTCATTTTTTTCCATACCAGGCAATTATACTATAGCAATAGATTACACATGCTACTCTAACGTCGTAATTCAATAGCTAAGGTTTCTCATGAAGTGCCTTAGGTACATCTAGTGTAGAGTGGCAAAATACAGATAAATCCTTTGAAACAAATATATTATATTGCCTGATTTGATTCGCATCTTTATTAAATATTTTAAATATGGGTCATATTTTAAAGGATAATTTATTTGTTTGTCACCTCAGTGTCTCTCTATCATTTTTCTCTCATTTCCTCTCTTATACATGCATTCATATACAAGGACAGTTGAAAACAGCTTCATAATTTTGATATTTATTTTAATTATTGGGAAAAGTTATAAAAATCACATAAATGTATGCTTAACATTTTGGATTTGATGACTTGCCAAATTTTTAAGTGAAAAAATAACTTGCATAGCTGTTTACTGGAATTGCAGGAAATAAAGGAATGAAAAAAGTCAGAAGTTTATATATTGATAATTTTCATATAAATCTGTATTCAGCCAAATAATCAAAGGTGAAGGTAAAATAATACATTTTTAGACAGGCAAAGACTCAGGGATTACCTCCATGTACCCTTTCTTGGGAAGCTATTGGAGAAAATACTCCAGCAAAATGAAGGAGTACACAAACCAGAGAATGACATGGATCCAGCAAATAGGATCCAACACAGGCAATATTCCAGTTATGGAGCTGGCTTTAAAAAGAAACACTAAAAATATTAATAAGTTAGCTGGGTGGAGTGGCCCATGCCTGTAGTTCCCAGCTTCTCAGGGGGCTAAGCAAGAGGATGGCTTGAGCCCAAGACCTCCAGACCAGCCTGGCCACCATAGTGAGATCCTTCTCTTAAAAATAATAATGGGTTATTGCCAGATTGGGGGCATTTAGAAGGAAGTTCACTGAAGATAAAGCAGAAATAAAAAAAAAAACAAGGGGGAAAGGTTGGTTAGGCAATCATTAATTTTAGGGCGGAAAGAAGTACAGGATAGGAAGTAAGAGCATAATATGCTGTTTTCCTGAACAATAAGCAATGTGTACATTGTCATAATGATGTGGTGACTGCTTAGCTCCTAAATCTGGTAACTACTTTGGGACAATATGGGAGGAAAAGTGAAGATAGTGATGGCATAAGAGCTAAATCCTCAACTGTCATATCAAGAAATCACTATACAATGTATAAAATAATCAAGAAATGACTAAGTCGTAATATAAGGAAAAAGATAGAAGACATTGCTAAAAGAGTTAAAAGTCATTGCTCTGGAGAATTAGGAGGGATGGGGCAGGGTACTATTATGATGCATTATAAGCTGAAGAGGCTTTTAAAAATTACATGTATTAATGTATGCATTCACTTGAAAAACCCTTGAAGGTAACTACCAGAAGGAAAAACTAAGAGAATGAAAAGTGCTTGCCTCTGGAAAGAACAACCGGCCGGACTGTTGTTTTCACTGTAAGACTTTTGGAGCCATTTGATTTTACTTAACCATTTTCATACACGTCTTTAATGAAAATAATTCTATCTTAATAAAAAGTTACACTCATAAAAAAGTGGTCTCTTTTTGAAAAAAAAAAAAAAAAAAACCTTAAGAAACATTTAGCTGTAAGATTAGAACTCTAATCTGAACAGATATTAAAACTTTTTTCCCAAGATGATCTTTAGCACACTTCTTTAATAGAAAGTGTTTGGCTTAATAGAAAATTTGTCAAATAACTTCCTAATTTTGAATGAAAATGAGAATAAAAGATTAAACTAACTCCATTGTCAGAAAATAGCCCATACGAATACTTAGTTCTCTGATCGAAAAGACCTGTATATCCCAAACCACTGACTTCTCACTTACTAGGAGACCCTTAGGAGATGAATGTTCACACAGGGTATCTAGAAGCAAATATTTCGGCATTTCAATAATAAACAGATAAAATTAGAAGATTTGAATGCTTAGGGAGAAAAAAAAGTAAGCCATTCAGAAGACGTCTCTCAGTGTAACATTCCACAACAGGTAAAATAAAAGTAAATATGCTCCTTGTTTAACTTCCAAATGCAATAATGTGAAGATCTTGAACTGAATCCCTTAGTTGAAGATAGTTGCATATATCATCCCATCATTAAGTCTTAATATTTGTTTCACATTTTGGCAAACATTGGGAACATCTGATCAATAATTTACTAAGGAAAAATGACTATGAGCTCTGCCCAAGACCCATTTTTTGGAGAAGCTAACTGGTTTATTTGTAGAACTTTCTAATCATTCATGTTTCATTCTGTGAATTTAAATAAGCTTTGATGCATTTGTGTTTATTGAAATAAAAATGAGCTAAAATATGACTTAATAAATGAGATGTTACAATTGCTCCCATAGGAAATATATATATGTAGCTTTGTAATTACATTTACCTTAAAACATGTTTATCGACAGTCATCTTTGCAATTATTGCAATTAAACTCCAAAGTAGTGCCAAATGTACAAGATAAAAGCATAAATAAAAAGATAGAAAATGAAAATTCACAAAACATATAAGAAGTAGACTTTGGAAGTAGACTACATATCCTTAGGCCAGCCAACCAGTAAGATGAGGAGGGGAATATTGAGCCATTGGGAAAACAGACGTTGTCTGGAGGGACCATAGTATTGAAAGGAAGATAATCCTTGATGGTCTAATGGTCTTTACTTAATCCTGAGTATACTTTTCTTATGGAGTTAATTTAATTCCACTTAAAAAAATCAACCTCATAAAATCTTACTTAAATGATATCAGGTGAAGTATTTTTAGTGATATTCAGTAGGACATTTCACCACAGACGAAATGTTTTGCCCAGGGGTAAAAATTCTGAGAGCCTGATCCTGTATTATAAATTCTTTAATACAAATTTAGACTTTGCCAAGTAAAAAAATTGTTCCCCATGTTGAAATTTTATTTGTAAGTCTTTGGGACAATATGTTTTTATTTTTCTTACCATATTAACAAAGAGAAAAAAAAAGATCAATTAAATTGTTACTAAAATGCAGTTGGTTTTGTTATAATGGGTTATGGAGTTGTACTTTTTCCAGATGGAAAAGTATATATAAAATCATCACGTTTGAAACTTTTAGTACAGGTATAATCATGAAACCAACTAAAAATTCACTTTGACTCCAAATATGAATATTCCTCTTCCCTCCTTGTAATCTTGCCTCAATCTTTGCAAAGGTTTGGGCATTTGGTAGAATCCATCCCTGCCTGGGCTGTTTTGTTCTTCAAATGATTTCTCTGTATAGGATACAGGTATCTCTGGAGGGAGGTTTTATGAGACCCCCTCCAGAGATGCCTGTATCCTATGCAAACAAATCAAAACTCCTAATGCCTTCAAAGTTTTTAACAGTCTGGTCCCAATTATACAGCTTCTAGAGGCCCTACCTCAGCTATCTGCTCACACATGCCCCAGAAGACCATGAATTCTCAGCCTTCTTAAATTTGCATATAATGTTCCCACTGCGTGACCCATTCTACTACCCTGTTCTCTGTCCTCCAACTTTTTTCATCATCAAGGCTTAGCTCAAATTCTCTCTGCTCTGAATCTTTTCCCAATCCCTCTCCAGGCAGAATTCATTGCTGCCTTTTTTATGCTTCCATTACACTATCAGAGGTGAGTTGGAGGTCAACTTAAACCCACTTGTGAGGGCTCATTTTTAAATATCCAGGAATTTCAAGCCAATTTTTAAACTGGTAGGAGCTGGAAATCAGCCATGGTGGAAATATTTACAACATAGAAATGGACAAATCCGGGCTCTTTCCCTCACCCTGCCAGAGAGCCAGCTTTCCAGCTCCTCAGTGCTTTGCAGGTGATGTTAGTATAGCATATATCCTATTCCCATTTATGTTACAGTTAGAATATCAGTCTCTCCTATAAAGTTGTGGGCTCATTGAGGTCAGAGTCACTATCTTTACTCATTTTTCTATCTCCCAGAACTTAGAAAAACTGTTTGATAAATGACAGATGATCAATGAACAACTTTTTAAATAAAAAATAAGTATTAAAACTAAACTGTTATTCTAACTCAATGAGAAATTAGGCACATGGCACAACTACTCTGAATATGTTTCCCATTCTACAATAGGCAGAGAGTATATCTCTGTAACCTAGTTATTGTAGGAATTAAATAAGATAATAGTTAGAAAAATTATTTGTAAATAATGAGAAATGAAAAATTCTTAAATAATGAAAAAAGGTCATGAGCTCTTGTTATTTTCATTGAGGCATTTCCTCAAGTTCTAGCAATGTCCTCAGAGTATAAAAATCCTCAAAAGGTATTTATAAAATTAATTCAATAAGCAACAATGAAATTAATAACCTTTATTAAACATGTCTTAATAAAATAATAATTCTTTTTATTTCATTTATTTATTTTTGGCCAAAGAAATACTCTTACTTAGCTCCATTTTTTTTGAAATTGAATTCCTCAAGTTCTACTGGTTACATAGCCCACTTTGGGTCATTGAGGGAGGGTTCACTGTGATAGGGAAGGAAGCAAATCAGTGATGATCATTTGGTGATATCATCTTACAGCCTTTGAGTCTGAGCAGCTCCAGTCTTGTCTACTTTTTAAAATAGGCATTTATGTGTGATGTCTTTCAAATACTCTTTTCCACAGCCAAATTAAAGTTTTAAAAGTTTGAGATAACTGGAACACACACATCAGTAATAATATCACTTTATTATTTTTTACATGTTAAATTGCTGTAACTTAATAGCATATTTTGAGTTGATTTCAAGTGATTTTACATTAAGTTTCAGCTTATCTACCAAAGAAGTGTCTACACGAAATTTATAATCAAATTAGAAATAACTATTTTAATGCCAATTGAAACATGAATAAATGGGATTATTCAATATGAATCCAAAATTTTAGTGAACAATAAAACTTTATTTTTTCACAACTTCTCACTGACAATTTGTTAAATTAGGTCAAGCCTACCGACATAAGGAAACATTTCTGTCTTTTTATATGGAAAATAGAAAGACTAAAGAACTGACACTCAAAGTTCAAACTGTGTAAATGAACTGCAGGGAAATGTTAGGCAATAAAGAGAAGAAAGAAAAATTAAATATGAATTAATCTATCTGATTTTATCTAATAACTTTTTTTTACAACTAAATTTTTAAAACTATATATTTTAGGCCTTTGAACTAAAGAATCACTCATATCTGTGTCTATTTTTGATACTTCACTAATTTCTGTTAGTGACTTTTAAAAAAAGTCACACCTGAGAAAGAATAGGAAAACTGCAATTCTGCAATAGAATCTTAAAACCATGTGATGTTTATGGTACATATTAATGTAATGATATAGCTATAGTTCAAACAGAAGAGAGACAAAGTTAATATAAGAAAACTCCTTAAATATTAGGTTAAATTAATATTTCCGTGTGGCAGGAGAAAAATTAAGGGCAGTTTAACAATTTGTGAGTTGAGACTTTTAAATACTTATTGATTTGCTGTAAAAACATTTTTGGATTTTAGAATCAGGAGCTATGGGGATGACAGATTGTAAGGAAAAGATAAAATGAATCTGTCTACGTCAATAAACTTGATTTTTAACATGAACAATAGATTCAGAGTGGTGTGATTTCTCTCTAAAGCATTAATTCATAACATGAAAACTATGGACTCTTTTTCCTTAAACATGTACAGAAAATCAATATTCATAAGTTTCAAAGAACGCTTTTTTGGAGGTGGTTTCCTAATCGCCTAAATTGACTTACAAAATGGTACTAGAATCAGGAAGCTTCAACATCCTGTTTCAGAGAAACAGTGCTGCTGAATGGAAGGTTCTTTTATGGGTTGGAACCCTGAAAGCTCGCCAACAGACAACACGAGGCGGTGTGGAACAGCAAATGCTGTCTTAATGAGCACCTGGGTGCAGGAGGGCTAAGGCCTAAAATGGCATCGGCCCCAAGTAAGGACGGGGCAAAGGTTTTATAGTCTCCTCTAAACAGGAAGTGTCCTCGTCTTGAGAGGTGACAGCATGCTGGCAGTCCTCACAGCCCTCACTTGCTCTTGGCGCCCCCTCTGCCTGGGCTCCCACTTTGGCGGCACTTGAAGAGCCCTTCAGCCCACCGCTGCACTGTGGGAGCCCTTTCTGGGCTGGCCAAGGCGGGAGCCGGCTCCCTCAGTTTGCAGGGAGGTGTGGAGGGGGAGGCGCGAGCGGGAACCGGGGCTGCACGCCACGCTTGCGGGCCGGCTGGAGTTCCGGGTGGGCGTGAGCTTGGCAGGACCCCTACTCGGAGCAGCCGGCCGGCCCTGCCGGCCCTGGGCAATGAAGAGCTTAGCACCTGGGCCAGCGGCTGCGGAGGGTGTACTGGGTCCCCCAGCAGTGCCGACCCACCAGCACTGCGCTGGATTTCTCACTGGACCTTAGGTGCCTTCCCGCGGGGCAGGGCTCGGGACCTGCAGCCCGCCATGCCTGAGCCTCCCACCCCCTCCACGGGCTCCTGTGCGGCCCGAGCCTCCCCGACGAGCGCCAACCCCTGCTCAACGACGCCCAGTCCCATCGACCACCCAAGGGCTAAGGAGTGCTCACTCTTTGGGTCCACACTGCTTTTTATAAGCTGTAACACTCACCGCAAAGGTCTGCAGCTTCACTCCTGAAGCCAGCGAGACCACGAGCCCACCGAGAGGAACAAACAACTCTAGACGCGCCGCCTTAAGAGCTGTAACACTCACCGCGAAGGTCTGCAGCTTCACTCCTGAGCCAGCGAGACCACGAACCCACCAGAAGGAAGAAACTCCGAACACATCCAAACATCAGAAGGAACGAACAACTCCAGACATGCCACCTTAAGAGCTGCAACACTCACCGCGAGGGTCCGCGGCTTCATTCTTAAAGTCAGTGAGACCAAGAACCCACCAATTCCGGACACAGTCTGAGGTAACTGCTGTGTTGTACCTGGATGGCCTCTTTCTCAATCTTCAGGGATACGTGTCTTCCGGCCATGGTAGGTGTCTTCCGGTCGGCTCTCTTCCTGCTTCTGGTATCTTTTTTTTTTTAATTATGCTTTAAGTTTTAGGGTACACGTGCACAACGTGCAGGTTTGTTACATATGTATACATGTGCCATGTTGGTGTGCTGCACCCATTAATTCGTCATTTACATTAGGTATATCTCCTAATGCTATCCCTCCCCCTTCCCCCACCCCACAACAGGCCCGGGGGTGTCATGATCCCCTTCCTGTGTCCAAGTGTTCTCATTGTTCAATTCCCACCTAGGAGTGAGAGCCTGCTATCTTGCTGGCGCACTCTGCTGACACAAGTTGCACCTTGGGACTGGGCCTGAGAAGGGAGGAGTTACTCATCTCCTTAAGCTGTCAGGCCCCGGGGAGAATTACACTGACCAGTATATTTTTTATTCCAAAGGAGCTGAAAATCCATATTTTTATATGAAGCATCATGATTTTTAAATGTTGGTAACTAAAACAAAGACACATCTGTATGAACAAAAACACAAAAACAAAAACAAAAGTATGAGCCTAATAGAACATGAGCACCACCAGCTTCTGACTCTCCTTAAATCCCTTGTATGCAGATTGTACAATCTTACAACCTTCCTAAAGGAAATTGCATAAACATGTTAAGATTAGTGCAAGAGTAAATAATTATTTTTAAAACCTAAATAAGTTGTTCTTTTCATGTTTGTGGCCCCAAATATGTATAGGGGTTTGCTGCTTTTCTGAGGAAATAATTTTGAACTCCACGTATGGCCAGGTTATTAAGCTTAAACACAAGACTTTATTTAATTATTTATTTATTTTTGCAGTTAATGAGAATGAGACAAATTAGTAACAAACATAAGTAAAGGGTTAGAAATATAATGATGTGCTAAACAATGCTCTTAACTCCTCTGTCTAGAATAACTTAGAGTAAAACAAAGCAAACAAAAGCAGAATTTTGTATTTGTGGTCTAGTCATAAATACATTTTTCTAAAATTGTACATGCTGCCCATTGTTACCTAGAGGCATCTGAAATGACCTGTCAGGCATTTTCAAGACTAGGATTTTAAAGATTCATTAGAAATCTACTGACTCCCAATTTTTTTATCAACTTCAAATCAATCTTAATCTTGCCCATTAAGTGGACATTTTTCACACCTGGTTTCAACACAAGAAATATTGAAATTAATATGAAGGGCAAAATGATCCATTTAAATATATTTTTAATCAATTCAAATCAGTAAACTTTTCAACAGGCTTTACTTGAATTTTACCAATTTTGGCCAAGTTGCCTGTCTATAAGATAGAAGTGACATGAAGGACTTAAAATTAATGTCTACTTATTTCTTCCCAGACCTATGTGGAGCCCAAGAAATGTAACAGAATACTTTTTGTTGGTTTTTTAAAAACTTTATTTCTGCTTTGAATAGATATTTCTCCAAAGAGTCCTCTCATCATATTTGCCCCATTGGTCTGATCTTAAAGACCATAAAAAAAAAAAAGATGGGTAAGCTTACAGTTACTGGAATTTGAGCAGTTTCAGAAATGTTCCAAATATTTTTAAAGGTATTTGACAATGGTTATTTAAAATGTTTACCGTGTTTCCTGTATATTGGCCCTGCTTTTGAAGATTGACTCAATATATTTTAAATTATATTTTAACTTTATGTTGGAAGTAATTTCTTAAAAACAATTAAGATATTTATATGATTTGAATGTTTTTGTTCCCTACAAATTTGATGTTGAAACGTAATCCCCTCCAAAATTCAGTTGTTTCCAATATAATACTGTGAAGAAGTGGGACGTTTAAGAAAAGATTAGACGAGGCCGGGCGGGGTGGCTCATGCCTGTAACACCAATCCCATTACTTTGGGAGGCCAAGGTGGGCGGATCAGGAGATCAAGAGATAGAGCCCATCCTTCCAACCTGGTGAAACCCCATCTCTACTAAAATTACAATAATTAGCTGGGCGCGGTGGCGCACTTGTAGTCACAGCTACTTGAGAGGCTGAGGCAGGAGAATCGCTGGAACCCGGGAGGCGGAGATGGCAGTGAGCCGAGGTTGCACGACTGCACTCCAGCCTGAGTGACAGAGCGAGACTCTGTCTTAAAAGAAAAAAAAAAAAGGTTTTTAAGCTTTTTGGGTCATATCATCAGTCTAAAGTAAAATGACATTTCTGTTTAGATAGGCTTTTTTTACTATTAAGATTGGCTTATTAATTATACACATTAGGTTGTTTTATTTGGCCTTATTTTACAATAAAACGAGGCAGAGGTTTGTTGATGAGATATCGATTTGTTGAATGTTATATATAATTTTACAGGAAAATGTTAAATAATCATTTTAAATGTTTACCTATTTATCATATATTAAATGCCAAGCACTTCTCACGTATTGTATTTTTTTCTTCTATATATTCTGAAATTTCTACAATGTGTCTTTATTACATCTATTTAAATATATGTTTTTAAATCAATGCATCTCTTTGGTAAAATAATCATCAAATGTAAGGTGAATTTTTAAAAAATATATTTGTTTATTTCCTTTTTATCTTTTTTGAGAGAGTCTCACTCTGTCGCCCAGGGTGGAGTGCAGTGGCATATCTTGGCTCACTGCACCTCTGCCTCCCATGTTCAAGCAATTCTCGTGCCTTAACCTCCTGAGTAGCTGGGATTACAGTGGTGTATCTAATTTTTGTATTTTTAGTAGAGATAGGGTTTCACCATGTTGGCCAAGCTGGTCTCAAACTCCAGGCCTCAACTGATCCATCTGTCTCAGCTTCCCAAAGTACAGGGATTACAGGCATGAGTCACCAAGCCTGGCTTACATATTTTAATTTTTAAATAAACATTTTATTTTGAAGTAATTTCAGATTTGCGGAAAAGTTGTGAAGACAATTGATAGTTCCCATAAATGTCACTACCAGTTTTCCCTATTAGTAACATCTTATGCTAGTGTCAGTTTATAAAATATTGATACATTATTATTGACCAGACTATACTCTTGTTCATATTCTCTTAGTTTTCACCTAATGTCCTTTTTCTGTTTTGGGATCTCACCCAGGATACCTTTACAACTTTCAGTCATGATGTCTAACTTAGACTCCTTCTGGCTGTAGCAGTTTCTCAGACTTACCTTGTTTTTGATGTCCTGGACATTTTTAGGGGTACTGATTAGATATTTTGCAGAATTTTCCTCATTTTAGATTTCTTGAATGTTTTTCTCATGATTGGACTGGAATTATGGTTTGGGGGGGGAAAAACACCACAGTAAAATGCCATTTCCATCACCTTATATCAAGAGCACATGACTCCTCACAGTCCATGTAATCTTGGATCATCTGGTTAAGGTAATGTTTGTCAGGTTTCTTCCCTGTAAAGTTGCCTTTTTCCTCCTTTACTCAACGCACTCTGTGGAAGGAAATCACTATGAGCAACCCACACTTAAGAAACTGGGCGTAACGTCCCACTTGTGTGAGAGTGGAGTATCTGCATAAATTATCCGGAATTATTCCCCAAGGGAAATTTGTCTCTTCTGATGTATTTATTCAATCTTTTTTATATCAGTATAATCTCATGAGTGTTAACTTTATATTTTGGGTTATAATTCAGTATTACTTTATTTTGTGGTGATTTTTTTTTCAGCTTTAACCTTTGGATACTTGTAAGCACTCCCTCCCACCCGCACTTCCAATTGTATGTGTGTACGCTTGAGCACTTCCTTACTTTCTGACATTACAGAAAATTCCAGGCTCATTTTATGTATTTCTTGCTCTAGTCCTAAAATCAGCCATTTCTTCAAGAATCTTTTCTTTCTTTAATTGTAAAATGTTATTAGAAACCAAGAATTGAATGCTAAGTTTGCTCTTTGCTACTTTGGTATGGTTGATTCTGGTACCTCTTAGCTTACAGAGCAAAGAAATACATGTTTGTATACTCACATCTTTACACACACCTATAAATAGGTATATATGTGATCGTTTGTATCTACAGTAAACTACACTTTTACTTATCTCTCCATCTCTGATCCATTACCAACTCTACAAGTTTTACTTATCTCTCCATCTCTAATCCATTACCACATGGATCATTCTTATGTCTTCTGCTTTCTTATTTGTAACTTTCCTTGACCTCCATTCTGGCTCTCACCATTTTCCATCCATTTAATTATTTGTTTAATTCTTTTTTTTTTTTTTTTTTTGACATTGAGTCTTACTCTTGTCACCCAGGCTGGAGTGCAGTGGCACGATCTCAGCTCACTGCAACCTTCACCTCCCAAGTTCAAGTGATTCTCCTGCCTCAGGCTCCTGAGTAGCTGGGATTACAGGCACCCAACACCACGCTGGCTAATTTTTTTTATTTTTTGGTACTTTTAGTAGAGATGGGGTTTTGCCATGTTGGCCAGGCTGGTCTGGAACTCCTGACCTCAGGTGTTGTGCCCACCTCGGCCTCCCAAAGTGCTGGGATTACAGGCGTGAGCCACCACGCCCGGCCTGTTTAATTCTTTTTACATGTGTATTGGTTACAGAGTTGTAAACCTACATACTCATGGAAAAACACCTCAGCAACTAGAGTACAAAGCTCATGTATGGTTTCTTTTGTCTTAAGTCTTGTGGACTATCCCTTTACTTTTATTGAGAGTCTTTGTATATAACTGTGTATCTTGTATACAACAGACAGCTGGTTTTTTTTTTTCTTTTTTTTTTATCCACTCAGACAAGCTCTGTCTTTTAATTGGTATATTTAGGCCTTCACATATAAAATGCTTATTAACATGATTGGATTAATATGTACCATGCTTGTAACTTTTTTCTATTCATTACATTTGTTCTTTGTTTCTTTATTTCCCACTTGGTTTCGGCCTTCTCGAGTTTTGATTGAGAATTTTATATAATGCTATTGTATCTCCTTTCTTAGCATAATTACACTTTTAAAATATTTTAGTGATTGCCCTAGAGTTTACAATATACATTTTTAACTGAACCAAATCCGCCTTCATATAGCACTATACTACTGTGCCCGTAGAACACACACTTCATAACAGAGGATTCCCCACTTCCTCCTTCCTATCCCTTATGACACCAATGTCATTCATTTTGCTGATTGATGTGTTCTAATCACTGAATACACTGTTACTATTACTATTACTGTTTTAAAGTATTGTCTTTCCTGTCAATTAAGAATGAGAAAAACAAATGACTTTGTTTTACCTTCATTTTCTCGTTCTTTGATATTCATTCTTTCTGTAAATCCAAGGTTTTGGCCATTTTTTGACGCTTCTTTCTGCTTCAAGACCTTCTTTTGTTAAATTTATTTTGTATTGTACATTGAAAAATTATAGTTGTATGTATTTACGGATTATGAAGTGATATTATTTATGATACAATGTATAATAATTAAATCACGCTAATTAACATAGCCATCTCCTCAAATACTTATCAATTTTGTGGTGAAGACATTTAAAATTTACTTAGAGATTCTGGAGTACACAATTAGCTGTACTCATCATGCTGTGCAATAGATTCTTTATAAAAAGTGATTCTTTCTGTGTATTTGAGGCTTTGGACCTTTGAGCATCATCTCTCCCTTTCCCCAAGTTCCCCAGCCTCTGTAACCACCATTCTACTCTTGGTTTCTTGATTATTTTAGAGTCCACATGTAAGTGAGAACATGCAGCATTTGTCTTTTTGTGCCTGGCTTAATTCATTTAGCATAATATTCTCCAATTCTGTTCATGTCAAAATGACAGAATTTTTTCTTTATGGCTGAATAGTACTCCATGGTGTACATACACCACTTTTCTTTATCCATTTATCCCTTTATAGACATTTAGGTTAAATCCATAACTTGTCTACTGTCAATAGGGATACAATGAATGTAGGAGCACAGACATCTCTTTGATACACTGATTTAAAGTCTTTAGGGTAAATATCCAGAGATGGGATGGCTGGGTCATATGATACTTCTACTTTTAGTTTTTTGAGAAACTTCCATACTGTTTTTCATAATAACTGTATTAATCTACATTCTCCATCATAGTGTACAAGGTTTCTGTTTTCTCTCCATCCTCACCAACACTTGTCTTTTGTCTTTTAGTTAACCTTTCTGACAGATGTGAGGTAATATACCATTGTAGTTTTAATCTGCATTTCCCAAATGTTTAGTTATGTTGAGCACTTTCTGATAATATCTGTTGGCCATTCTTATGTTTTGGGAAATATCTATTCAAGTCCTTTTCCCATTTTCTATTAGGATTATCTATTTTCTTTGCATAGAGTAGTTTGAATTCCTTATATATTGTGGATACTAACCGCTTAACAGATATTTGCCTTGCAGATATTTTCTCCGAATCACAGATCTTCTTTTCATTTGGTTGGTGTTACTGTTTCTCCCCAAAACTTTAAATTTTTTGCTCCATTCTTTTCCTGTTTTTATGGAAAAGAAGGCATTTGACAAGAAGTCAGCTATAATTTTTGCCCTTTCTCCTCTATTGAGAAGGTATATTTTCCACTGGCTTTTTTGAAGATTATCTTTGTTTGCATTTTAAATATGATATTCCTAGATGTGTTGTTGCTATTTGTGTGTTTTGCGTTTATCCTGCTGGTGTTCTTTTAGCCTTTGGACTCTGTGATTTGGGGAATCTGTAGGTAATTCTGGAAAATTCTCTGCCCTTACTACTTTAAATATTCATTCTGGGTTATCTTCTGCTCCTGGTGTCCCAATTAAGCATATTTTACATATTTTTAATTGTCTCACAGTTATTTTATATACTGTTGAATTTTTTAAATTATTTTTTCATTCCATTTCAATTGACCTGTCTTTATGCTTACTGATTTTTTTCTTCATCTATGATGTGTCTACTGATGAGTCCATCAAAAATATTCCTCATTTTTGTTAGTGTTTTTTTATTTCTAGCATTTTCTTTTTATTCTTTATTAGACTCATCATGCACCTGCTTCAATTGTCCATCTGTTCTTGTGTGATAGCTACTGTTTACAATGAGCCTTTCAAATATTAATCGTCATCATAATTATTTTAAATTCCTTGTGTGATAATTCCAACATCTATGTTAGATCTAGGTTTGGTTATGATGATTTCTTTTTCTTTTCAGACTTTATTTGCATTTTTGCCTTTTGACATGCCTTGTAATTATTTCACTGGAAGCCAGACATGTTCTATCAGTTAATATGAGTGAAGTACTTAGGTCTTTATTGTGAGATTTTATGTTAATGTGGCTAGGAGTTGAGCTGTGTATAATGTTTGCTGTAGCTGTAGGTGACAGAGGCTTCACACTCCTTTTTCTTTTTTCTTCTTTTCTTGTTGAGATGGAGTCTTGTTCTGTTGCCCAGGCTGGAGGGCAGTGGTGCGATCTCAGCTCACTGCAACCTCCGCCTCCCAGGTTCAAGCGATTCTCCCGTCTCAGCCTCCTGAGTGGCTGGGATTACAGGCATGCATCACCATGCCCAGCTAATATTTGTATTGTTAGTAGAGACAGGGTTTCACCATGTTGGCCAGGCTGGTCTCAAACTCCTGACTTCAAGTGACCTGCCTGTCTCAGCCTCCCAATCTGCTATCATTATAGGCACACTCCTTTACTCTTCCTGTTTGTGTCTACTCTGTTGACTTTAGGTTTCCCTAAGTTCTCCTCCTCAGGTTTGCAACTTGAAAGTGTTACAAGTTATAGAGACAAAATATAAGTTGTGGCACTTTCAAATATAACCCAGTGATCTGGTATATTTGATATAACCCACTACTATGATGCAGAATTTTTTGCTCCTTAGCTCAGCTAAAATCTGGGTTCTTGTCTCTCGACCAGAAAAAATTAAGCACATGGACACATTGAAAGATAAGAAGAGTAAAATTTATTAAAAGAAGGCTCTCATCAAAAAGGAGAGGGTCCTGCCAACAGGCTCCCACCTCACAGAACGAACACCAGGCCACCACACATGAGCTGAAATGGCCAGATTTCTCCTTACTGCATAAGGCATGAATTCCTAGTGCGCAGGCAGGCCCCCAGTCCATTGCAGGCATGTCCGGACAAGGTCCTAGGTAAGTTCCCTCATCTGCACAAAAGCATATGATGTAAACACTTGTGGGGTAGGTCAGAGATTCTCTAGGGACACTCCCTTACCTGCCTTCTGCATCTATCAACTATACTGAAGCCCTGTTGGTGTAGTGCTAAGGTATGGGAAACTAGGGACATTCTACAATCTGATTAAATCTTGGTCTTCACAAGGGAAGTGTTCGTGGGCTGTAACCTCCCCAGTGTTTCTCCAGTATTATAGCTTTATCCTCCTGTTCCCTATTCCCTTCCCTGGCTTAGGTATTCCCAATCTACTTCCTTTAACCTATGACCTCTGTGGACCATGCTTAATTTTGTTGTTGTCGTTATTGTTATTTTCCACTCAAGTAAGACAGGAAGCCTGGAGGCAACTGGAATGGTAGGAATTCTCTTCCTCTACCTGAAATAAAACTGAGGCAAACTCCTTTCCCTCAGGGAGTAAAATGTGTTACTGAAAATCATTTGGGTGTATTTCACAATGGTTTATTTTCCCTTTTCCCCTGCTAGAGTCATGAGGGAATCTTTCTTGGATATTTACCGTGAGAACCTGGTATGATTCCTGGAATTAAAACCCACACAAGTAGGACTATAGTTCCCAGCATCCTCCCACTTTCAGGCTAGTCCACACTCAGTTTACAGCAATTACGCAAAATTTACCTAATTCAAGTGTTTCAATCACTTTCGCTCTCCAGGGACTTTTGTACCAGATTAGCAGATTAGGCTTTCTTTCAGCGGATAAGTCTGTCTCTCCACATTTCGGGGTGGCAGTTTGTCTTGTGACCTCAGTTCTCTAACGGTAGAAGAAAAATCATTGATGATCTGTTTATCTAACACTTTTATTGCTTGTTTTAAAGATGAGAATAATGACTCTCAAGCTTTTTTACCTGTTGAAGCTTAAAATAGTAAAACAATTATACTTTGCATATAAAATCCTACTAAGCTTATTGTGGGTTATTCCATATTTATTGGAGAAAGCAAAAATACAAGACTACACTACTTCCTAAGTAAAAATATAACACATAAAAGTATAAATTCAATTTTAAAAACCTCATATTAATACAGAATATAAAGTGAGTATTTCTGTGAAGGGCATCACATTTTTAGTACTTGCTTTAAAAAACAGAACACTTTCTTAAATCATTGACACATTTATTTCAAAAGCATGTAAATATATATGTGTTCACCTAACATCAACCTATAGAATTCCCCAAACCTAGGGAATATTGAGTCTGATAATTTCTACACTAATTATTAGATTTATACTTAAGCTAAGGAAAGAGAATTCAATTTTAGCTTTTAGGACATTAGCTGATTTATTCAGGGGTCAAAATGGGAATGTTTCCCTGAAAAGCAGTGAATTCGACTCAATGCATTCCATACACCATATATTACTTTTTATAGCTAAGGAGTCCTTGATATTTTTAGGATTGCCAATAATTTTTATGTGTATATGTCCCTACTTTAGAAATTAGCAAAGAAATGTATGCTACTCGGCACTTCAGCCATTTCTATGTGTCTGTATGTGTATACTACATATTTTTTGCAACTGCTCTTTGAAGATTTAATTGGATTTCTCATAATGTTTCTGCAACATCAGTAAAATAGGTCAGAGAGTATGGTGAGCTCAAATGAAAATAACTAAGGAAGACTGCTCATAGACTTACATCTCTTTTTTGGCTGTTTAAATGTATCTACCCTGCTGAATAGAGACTTTCAATAAGAGAATGAAAATACAGGCTATTGTGTAGGTGTTTAAATTGTGTGCACTGACCTAAACCAAAATTGTTAACATGATTCACAGTCATAAGTTCTGGCAGATGAGTGTGTGAATGAAAAATGTACACTATGTGGAATACAGGGTGACATATTTTTCTCAACTCACTGGTTAATGCAGCTGTGTCCTGTCTGTCCTATATAAGTCCATGTAAAAATTTTGAAGGAGACATTCCCTTACAACAACCTGAAACATCTTTTGTAATACTATAACTTGATATCATACGAGGATATTAAAGTTTAGCTTAGACCTGTTATTACCTTAGAGAGAAAAGAAAGATGGAATGCATTATGGGTTAAGTTGATTACTAATGGCTTATGTACTTTAAATATTGTATAACTTGTAAAAATAAACAGCTAATAAAGAAAAAATACAGTTATAAAGAGAATATAAATGTTAGTTAAATGAAAGAGCAAAACAATGCAAATTTAAGACTAAAACAAAATTTTATGATTATGTCCATACAGACAATATATCTTGGAGAGTAGAAATTTATATAGGGAATCTGAGTGTAAAAGAAGTAGGATTTAAATGAATCAGTCAGTAAAATATACCTGACTTTATATTCAGGGACAGGAAAACATTCTAAATTACTCAAAGGTTTCAAAAATCCATTTTCAGTGTCAGCTGGTCTCATTGCTCACCTGTAAGTTTGATTTACAGTGTGAAAGAAATGACAAATGTCCATGTTGCCATAAAAGGTCACAATTAAGAAATAAGTATTTTTTTAATACTGATTTTTTTTCCTTCTCTCGCAAATTGGAATTTAGAAAGGGAGGGCTTTTGGCAAACACCTGGGCCTGCTAACTTAAAGAATAAATTAGGCCCTGAGGAGGAAGAAGGCTATAAAAAGAAAAAAAAATTTTTAATGCCTCTTTACTCCTTACAACTATAGCCAGCAATTAAAAATGGAAAGGAATCTAGAAGATAATTAATATAAGTCATATCCTGAAGTCCTTTAATAATTTTGATTGAGATTTAGAAATTGTGATTTTAAATTTTTGAAACCACTTCTATGATGCCTGACATTTAGACAATTGTTTAAGAGAAAAAAAATAACTGACAGTAGAAGATTAGCTGAACTGTGCACCGGACATGGAAGAATGCAAATGAGAGTATGTGATTGTAAAGCAGTGCACATCAAAAACACTGTGGAGGCAAATAACCAGACTGAGTGACTTTCAAACTAAGAATCTAGGTCAAAAATCAGGAGAAGTGTGTATCTGTAACAGCAGCATTTTGTTATTTAAGTTGTTCAGGTTTTAACATTGAATTTTAATGCATTTACTTTTAACTATATGTGGCTCAAAATTTTATTTACATGTTATTTTTTCAAAAAATACTTCAGGCTTGTTAATAGTACAAATAAGCAGTAGTTTCTAATCGCAACTTAATCTAACATTGTTCGCACTGGGTAATAATCAGAGCTCAATTGCTCATTTGAGTGTCTTTCCTTAAAATTTAAGGGTTTTTTTTGAGAATTCAAAATTATCCTAATAATACTACAGACTGAGAAGGGGAGGAAAGAGGAATGGATAAGAAGAGATTGGTTAAAGAATATAAAATTACAGCTAGATAGAAGGAATAACTTCTAGTGTTCTATACCACTATAGGATGACTATAGTTAACAATAATATATAGTCTCACATAGCTACAAGGAAGATATTGAATGTTCCCAACACAAAGAAGTGACAAATATATTAGATGTGAATATGCTAATTATCCTGATGACTAAACATTGTATGTATTGAAATATCACTATATACCCCAGATATATGTACAACTATTATTTATCAATTTAAATAAATTAAATTAAATTTTAAAAATAAAATAAAATATCAAGAAAGTGTTAAAACATAGCCTAGTAAAATGCAGTCCCCTTGAAAGAATATCAACATAAAACATTGTTCCTCTTCTCTTTCCTTGGTTAATACTAAATCCCTGTCAAAAGAACACTTGGTAAAGGGTTAGATTGGGGCTAAAGAAAATCAGTGACTTTAGGAAGACACAAACTGGGGTGGAGGGGAGAGAAGTTCATAAGAGAAGTTACTACTTGAAATACATATATAAACATCTATATATATATTTCCTTCCTTTTATATTTCTGTATATAAATATATACACATACCCAATATCTATGTGTATATATATATACACACACAATACTTACACAGTGAGCTTATATTTACATATTATTAATATGATGAAAGTAACTGCAAGTTTTTAACATTTAATTATTAAAGCTTAGTTTGAGTCACAAACGTTGAAAATGTTATTTTCACCAATCATCCCAGATTTTCCCAGAGCCAATAAAGATTTACATGGTCTCTTTCATTTCTTCTTTTAATCATGTCCTTCCCTCTTTACATGCAGGTGGCCTGCAAGACCTAAAGCTCTCTGTGCCCCATTATCCTGGTTTACTAGTGTTGCCCCACTCACCCAATGGACCCATTGCTCCTGGGTCTTAGAATCATCTTGCTTCAGTCTCTGTCTTACGACCAGTTTCTGTCTCAGTCCTCTTGTAGTTTATGAAAATATTTTAGACTTTACTGTCTCTTTCCACTACTCTTCCCTCCTTGAATTCTGATTTTTTTTTCCACTCATTTGAACAGCACTAGCACTTACAGAGCTGATCAACAGATATTTGCTCTTCTAACCTCTATTCTGAGAAACTTTCATCAGTGTGCTCCTCTTGAATTCCATGCTTAGCCTTCTATCCATCACTCACACATCCCTATGCACCAATTAAGGCTATAAATAGAAGTAATTCACATGCATGTTCATAGCTATCACATTGTCTTGGATTTTTATTTAAAACATATGATCTTTCATAATTTGAAGACTTTGCAGCACCACTTAGATCTGCGGTGAGAAGCATAGTTGACAGCCCCACTGTTTTTAAGCTGAGGCCCTGTTCCTGCAACTTGCTCTCAGCCAGGACTGAGTTTGGCAGCTCCATTCTAGCAAGGGGAGGGAACTTTGGCTCAAGTATTCACTCATCTGTCTGCCTCAGTGAACCTTTCTTGGAAATATGCTGCAAGCTGAGACTCTTAATAAACAGTCCTCTTCTTTTCCTCTCTCCTTCTGAGGTGTCAGACATGCAACAGATCGAAAGCTCGCCCAGCTCCTTTCCCCTTTATGCTTTACAGGCATTTCAGCCAATCTATCTTCTCCATATCTAATCCATTTTAATGTTGCTCCTTGGAAGAGCCAAGCTGACATAAGAATATAAGCCTTATGGTCTTTTGTCTAAATATCATGTCCATTAATAGATTTTAGTGTAAACTGGTGAACAAATTTATGGCCACTGATTTTAGAAGCATTTGGAATAAAGTGCCAATTCTGTAGAGGATTAAGTGTGTGATTTTAGACTATCATTTCAAGTCTCGGTTTTCTACTTTAATAAAAATAATCATCTCATGTTGGGTTATTGTGTGGAGGAGGATTCTGACATAGCAAATATCATTAGGTGATAACTTTAAAAGTCAGAGATAAATACTCAGAAGTCTTAAAGAAATTCATTTGAAAACCTGAAAGAATGAGCATTAAAATACAATTTTTCAGGAGGGTGAGATAGGAGAATTGCTTGAACCTGGGAGGTGGAGATTGCAGTGAGCCGAGATCGCACCACTGCACTCCAGCCTGGGCAACAGAGCAAGACTTCGTCTCAAAAAAATAATAATAATAAAATAGAATTTTTATATTTCTCTTTGGTAGCAGGGAAATGTCAGTTTGAATAAAGAGGAAGAAAGATTGACCTAGTTGATGGGATATCCTGGAATCACTGCTCTGGAGCTAAAACTTTCTAGAAAACTTTGGGTAGCTGAAGTCCTGACAAGCTCTCAGAGATTTCACTATGTCTCATTTTTTTAATAACAACGTCATAATCTCATGAAAAAGATAGCATTAGGACATCTCTAGACCTTTGGAATTCGAAATTCTGAAATTTAAACTTCAACAATTTTTTTTGTTTGTTTGTACTTGAGGGATTATAGAAATGAACTTCTTATTTCTAAATAGCCCTATTCCTAAGGCATGGTTATTTGAGGTAATTAGTGCTGTGTCCTTAGGTTGGTTAATTGTTAATGTAATTAAAACAAATGAAAATAAATATACAGAGATACAGAATCTTTACAACATTTAAATGTAGTGGAAACAGAATTAATGAGGACTACAGGTGTTGGGGAGAAAATGTTATTCTACAAAACATTGCTGAGTGAAATAATTCATCAAGTTAAATTTTGTTCAATTATTAAAGCAGAACCAAGGCTATATACAACTTCAATATTTGATGTAAAAATGAGCCTAATTATTATAAATTCTTAGTCATATATGTTAAGAATAAGATATAATAAACATGCAACAGCCTTCTCATTTAAGCACAGTGACATGCATGACAGAAGAGAGGTTGTAAGGTCAAGGCTGTCATTTCATATAATGTGACTTTCCTGAAAATCAGGTGCTACTGCAGGTCAGTGATGAGAAAATAATAAACCATATTTATTCAGATAATGAGTTAATGCTTCAAGAACCAATTTGGTATTTTTTAAGTATCAGAGCTTATCCACACTTTGATAAGGAGTTTAAAACAAGATGCCATTTTATAGATTATTGGTGCAAGAAGATAATAGTTCACAAATGGAAATACCACTTTGTAGGCTGAAAGGAAAATGGCCAAACATAAATTATTTAACAGACATATTTCTAATTATAGTCTGAAGAATGATACACAAGCAGTGATGCTATATGAGCAAATGCATGTTATTTTTGTAGATTTAATAAATAAGAAATTATTTTGAATATTGAGGGAAGTCAGTCCTGATGAAATAAAGGGGAATAAGGAGCCAGTTTCTGAAAAATTGATGAATAACAAGACCATCCTACCTTTGCACACACAAGAAATTGAGAAGTTTAAGAAAATAAGCGGAAATAATGATTAAGTAAAAAAATAAATTAGTGTTTTTATTTTAAAAATTTGGAAATTTATAATAAAACAATAAGTGCATTTGCTAAGAGGGCTAACATGAGCACTGTACCCCAAAATAATGTCAATAACATAGAAAGCCTTTTTTCCCATAACACAGGGGTTGGCAAACTTTTCTGTGGATGGCCAGAGAGCAAATAATTTAGGGTTACAGGCCACTTTTGGTCTCCACTCCACACTATTTTTTTTCTTTTCTTTTCCTTTTTTTTTAAAAAAATAATTTTTCAGTTTAAAAATGTTTCCTAGCTGGGTGTACAGCATACAAAAATAGACCAAGGGTCTTACTTGTCCAAAAAATTGTAGTTTGCCTACTCCTAATTTGTATTGTTGAAATAAATATGTCTATACCCTACACAGGATGATGCAGCCGGTAAGATGTAAGACGCGACAAAAGAAGTCTCCTGATAAGACAGTGAGTCCAAATGAGTCCAAAAGAACAGAAAACCCAATCACCAGATTCTAGAATATTACTTTTTTTTTTTTTTTTTATGAGATGGAGTCTTGCTGTGTCACCCAGGCTGGAGTGCAGTGGCGCAATGGAGGCTCACTGCAACCTCTGCCTCCCAGGCTCAAGCAATTCTCCCACCTCAGCCTCCTGAGTAGCTGGGATTACAGGAACCCACCACCATGCCCAGCTAATTTTTGTATTTTTGTAGAGACAGGGTTTTACCATGTTGGCCAGGCTGGTCTTGAACTCCTGACCTCAGGTGATCCGCCCACCTCGGCCTCCCAAAGTGCTGGGATTACAGGTGTGAGCCACCACGCCTGATCCCTATGTTTTAAGGAGAAATGAAACACCTGTAAATGAGAAACTTACCTGATTGGACTATCATATGTAAATGCAATCCATACTGTACATTCATTTCCACATACTAGCTGATACATTTGGTTTCAGGCTTTTGTTCTATCTTTTGCATTCTTCCCCATTTCTGTTCTATAGATAAAAATGGTTTATTTTTTGACAGAGATAACTATATTTCCTTCTATCCTGTTTACCATAACAGATTAAGAGAAAAATTGGTAGCTAGGATGTGATTTTTGTTATTTTCCATAGGGAATTATTTGGCATGGCTTAAATTGAATATAGCAAAAATGCCTACACTAGCTTGCAATTAAAAGACCTCTTTACTCTGAGATATTTTAGCCAACATAGAATTGTTTACATTAGTTCTATAGAAAAGAAGGCAAAGGTCTTAATTGCTTTTAGTGTTTTCACCACACAAACGAGAGGAAAGATTTTTAAAGAGAATAGGATAAAGAACGTATTTCTGTGGCATTCTGAAATATCCTTATTTGGAAGGGTAATTATAATCAGCGCTCACATTACAGTGTTTCATCTGAAAAATAATATATTTCACTTTTGACCTTATAGCCTTCTATGATGTCCTTATGCAAAATTCACATTTCAATGACAAAGGCAGCTGGAAGAGAAGTCTGTTGATGCATGTTGAGAGCTTCCTGTAGATGCACGTCATAATACTTTTTGATCACTCTGGGTAAGACATTTTATGCAAGATGCTACACTGAAGTAGATGTGATTGTAATACCCAAATGTTTGCAGTTTCGAAAGGAACTAGGAAAGGAAAAAAAAACAAAGGAGGGGTATATGACATATAAAAAGTGGAAAAAAATAAATTTATACTTACAGAAAAAAAGGGAAACAGAAAGAAGTGAAGGGTAAGATGGATTTCAGAATGCATAAAATAAGCACTAACAATTAATATAAAAGTGAAATAAAATGACAAAGAAAGAAGAAACAAGGTGTGGAAGAAAGTAATTTAAAATTTTCCATTTACTTGAAGTCCTTGAACAAGCAATTTATTTTATAGTTTCTTTTTATGTGAGGTTAGCAACAACAGTTGAATTGAACCTATATATGCAACAAATACATTGGGTATTTTTGTCATTTTAGCAACTTTTGTATTACACTGAAATTACCAACCTTAAAGAATAGAATTGGACCACTTAGAACTAGGTTGATTTATGTAGCTATTGAGCACTGTTAGTGTGGCAAGTGCAACTAAGGAGGTGAAATTTTTAATTTAATTAATTTTCTTTTCATCTAAGGTTAAAAACTGAAGCACTGTAAATATGTTTGCATTCCATAAACTTCGCTGCTTTGATAGGATTACATTTCACTTTAATCATTATTGTATAAGATAGCATTATTCTACTGTAGGCCTCAAGCTGAGCACAAGCATTATTTCTATTATTACACATAAATATACTACCAATTTGGTAAATGTCAACAAATTAATTCAGCTCTATTTTTTAATGCACAGATATAACACTGTAATGTGTTTTTTAAATATTTTTGAAAATATCATGATTACAGTGATACCTACATACATTGCAATTCATGATTAAATTGAAATATTGATTATTTTAGTTATAATTAAATTATTTTTCAGATATAAAAAGGTTATGAAGAAACTTTGCAATTCTAAACAAATGCATTCTACTGATGCAGAACAGGCTGAAGTTTGTACTAAAACTACCATAAAAATAAAGAAAATCTAAAAAATCGAAAGACAGTATGCTGTACATTTCCTAATTGGTGGCAACTGCAATTTGCTACTGCAGAATAAAGTGAACAGCTGTCTGTTTGTTGGATGAAATAATATTACAAGTAGTGAGATAACAATAGCAACAGACATTTCCAGCAAAAAAGTGATTTCTTGAGACATTTTCTCACAATAGTTAAAAACAATTGATTTTACTCTCCCTAACTGTTAGAAACTTTTCCATATGGTTTGAAGAGAGTCAAATATATGTATACTTGTTTTGATGTCCTATAATATTAAATATTTATACATTATATATACACACACATACATTATTTCATCATTTGGTGGTAGATGGAATTTTGTTGGTTTGTGTTTTCATTTCAAATAAAGTTTAGATGGATAATTTATTAAAGTTTAGATGGATAATTTATTAAAGTTCCAAAGTAATTCCACATTTATTTTTATAATAAGTTTGGTAAACATTATATATATATCAATCCACTAATGTACACATATGTAATTAATAAGCATTTACAGTATGAAGTTTAACTATTGAAAATATTTCAAAGGCTTATAAACTTGAATGCCATTATATTTGTGAAATGTCACTAATATTAAAAAGTTTTTCAGTTAAAACAATTAACAACTGCTGCCTAAACTTTCAACAATAACACATAATGTTGCTATTTTCTGTTGCAGATATTGAAGGGAAACTGACTTTATTATAAACAGAGTTTTGCCTTTACTTTTAGGATTGCAAACACTGCCTTATAATAATCCTCACTCACAGTGTTTTTGGAAATAAGCAGATTTGTGGCACCAGTAGCCTCCATGAAATTCCAAATCAATGCACATCTCTAGGACGTGAGTCTAGATTATATCCTGTGGATTCCAATTTGACTGTTCCTTCAGGAGTCTTGAACAGTGTGCACTGAATTCATCACACACCACAATTCATTTTGTATGAATTGCACCACAATTCATCTTGTATTCTGATCTGAGTCAGCTAGTCTTAGCTTTAAGACCAATGTTGCCAGTGAAAATCTGCTCATATAGATGCATCTGTTGTCTCTATTTATAATACAGTTACAATTCAGAGACTAGCATATCACTTTCACTGTCTTTACAAAAGATATCCATTCATACATAAGACATTAGTGAGTCCCAGCAATATAAAGCAATGAGGAGATTTTGGAGTGAAAAAAAAACCAGAAACTTGGGACCTGAGTTCTGGTCCTCACTCTGCCAATTCTGGTTTGATGTTGACAACGTATTTATTAGCTATTGTGAGGATTAAATGATGTGATCTATGAGTAGCAGTTATAGTAATTATGAAAGTCCATCTCTTTGTGTACTTTACAGTAGGCTTGCAGTCATCAGTGGGTAACTAAGAAAGCTTAGCAGGCTATATAAGAAAAAATAACCCTTTTGGTTACATTTGAGTTAAATTTTAACAAACTCTTTTACAGGCAGGGACCTATTAGGCAAGTTGTCTCTGCTATTGGCTTACATAAAAATAAAAACCGTAACTGTAACAATATAATAATAACAACATTATAGTCTGTTTGTGCTCTCTTAAATAGGCCTAAATATAAAACTTATATATATATATGTGTGTATATATATATGTGTGTGTATATATATATATATACACACTTTCTCAATATGAAGAATAATTTTATATACAATAGCTATAAAAATATTTAGGAATAAATTTCTTCAAGGCTGTGAAATACTGTACACTGAAAACTACACAAAGTTAATGAAAGACATTGAATAAGACACAATTAAATGGAAAGACATCCCATGTTCATGGACTGGACAAATTAATATTGTTAAAATGTTCATTCTATCCAAAGCAATCTACAGATTTGATGACATGCCTATAAAAAATTTTAATGTCATTTCTCATAGATATAGAAAAAATTCCAAAATTCGTATGGACCCACAAAAAAGCCTGAAGTTTATGCAATCATGAGCAAAGGGAACAAAGATGGAGATATCACTACCTATTTTCAAACTATTCGACAAAATTATAGTAATTAAAATAGCATGGTACTGGCATAAATATAGATACATTAACCAATAGAGCTGAATAGAGACCCTTAAAAAGAACCCACACATCTATGGTCAATTGATCTTTGACAAAGCTACAAAGAATATATAATAGAAAAATAATATTCTCTTCAATGCTTGGGAAAACTATATATCCAGATGGAAAAGAATGAAATTGGATTCTTTTATTATGTACAAAAATCAACTAAAAATGGATTAAAGAAGGACTTAAAGACTTGAAATTGTAAAACTACTGGAAGAAAATATAGGGGAAAATCTACATGAGCAATGATGTTTTAGCTTTGACCCCAAAAGCATGTCAATAAAAGCAAAAATAGACAAATAGAATTACAACGAAATTAAAAGTTTCTACACAACAGAGGAAACAACTAAAAGAGTGAAAAGGCCAACCTACCAATTTGGAGAAAATATTTGCAAGCCATACATCTAATAAAGGATTAATATCCACAATATTATATAATTAAGTCAAACTCTATAGAAGGAAAATAAATAATCTGTTTAAGAAATGGGCAAGGTATCTGGATAGACATTTGTCAAAAGAAGACATATTAATGACCAACAGATACATGAAAAGCTACTTATTATCACTAGTCATTAGATGTAAAAGAAAACCACGATGAGGTAATATCTCACACCTGTTAGAATGGCATCAAAAAGGCAAAGGATAGCGAGTGCTGGCGAGGATGTGGAGAAAAGGGGGCACTTATACACTGTTGTTAAGAATGTTAATTACCACAACCATTATGAAAAACAGTATGAAGTTTCCTCACAAAACTAGAAATAGAAGTACCATATGTCCCAGCAGTTCCACCTTTGGGTATTTGCCCAAAAGATTAAAAATCATTATGTTGAAGAGACATCTGTACTCTCATGTTCATTGTGGTACTATTCACAATAGCCAAGTTATGGAATCAGCCTAGGTGTCTGTCCATCAAGGGAGAAATGGATAAAGAAAAGTGGTGTATATACACAATGGAATACTATTGACCTTTTAAACAGAAAAAAAAATCTATCATTAGTGAAAACATGAACGGAATTGAGGAATTTTATGCTCAGTAAAATAAACCAAAGACAGACAAATACCACATGTTCTCATTTAAATTTGGCATCTAAAATGCTTGAACTCATGGAACCAAGGAGTACAAAGGTAGTTACCAGAGGCTAGGAGTGTGGGGGAAATGGGGGAGGTGATAGTCAAAGGGTAAAAACCTCAGTTAGGTAGAAGGAATAAGGATGATTTAAAAAACATTTTTTGAGGTCAATTACATAGTATGGTGAATATAGCTAATAATTGAGTACTATATGTTTAAATTAGGCTGAGAGTAAATTTCACATGTTCTTATAAAAAAGTTGTTAAATCGTTGAGGTGATTAATTAGCTTGAGTAACCATTTTATACTGTATTAAATATCATAATACTACTTTATACTCCATAAATGTATACATGTATAAATCAATTAAAAATGACATAACGTAAGTAAAGCAAAAAATAACAAATGAAACAATAAATATTTTAAAATTTCAATACTAATTAAAATACAGTTGTTCCACTCTATTGATTCCAGGACCTCTGCAGATACCAAAATCCAAGAATGCTCAGGAGTTCTTGTATAAAATGGTATAGCATTTGCATACACTATACACACATCCTCCAGTACCTTTAAATTATCTCTAGATTATTATAATACCTAATACAATGTAAATAGTCATTATACTGATTGAGAAGTGCAAGGCACAGGAGTCTTGCTTATTTCCTTCACTGAAAGCAGAAATAATAAATCATACTGAACCTCATTTTAAAGTACAAAAATTATGTAACTGCATCATGTTTTTAGCATTATATTAAAAATAATGTGGCCAGATGCCGTGGTTCACGCCTGTAATCTCAGCACTTTGGGAGGCTGAGGTGGGCGGATCACGAGGTCAGGAGATGGATACCATCCTGGCTAACACAGAGAATCCCCGTCTCTACTAAAAATACAAAAAAAAAAATTAGCCAGGCGTGGTGGCGGGCGCCTATAGTCCCAGCTACTCTGGAGGCTGAGGCAGGAGAATGGCTTGAATCCGGGAGGTGGAGCTTGCAGTGAGCCCAGATCGTGCCACGGCATTCCAGCCTGGGCGACAGAGCGAGACTCCATCTCAAAAAATAAAAATAAAAATAAAGAAATAAAATAAAATAATAATAATAATGTAACAGTACAATTATGTAGCTAGCTTTCTAACAAAAGTGAGATTTTCTTAAATTATTTACTCATTTTGTTGAAGCTGTTCAATGTCATGCTGAATGAATTATTATAATAGATTACAGAAGCAGGGTATTGCTTAGTATTGCAGGTGATTTTAGTACAATATAAACAAAAAACACATCTAATAACCCAAATAAATAGACTGCCTATTAGTCTGTGAATAAGATACCAACAACTTTCATTTGCATCATAAACTCAAATTATTTTTTAAATGTATAACAATGTTGAAAATAAGTATAACCTTAAACAATAATATTTCACTTAAAAGAATCATCACAAATTTATATGAACTGAATATTATGTATTTTCTGAATATATCTTATCGCAGAAAATGCAGTAAGAATTTATATAACAAGACATAGAATTTCCGTGGTATCTATTTCTGACTTATTTAGTTTTTCTTATTTTTATTTTCTTGCATCCCTCAGAACATATATTTCCTTAAAATTCCATTAATCTTCAAGTCTTAAATGTAGAATTCCTCTTCATGTTATTCTGTTAATTTCACATTTTAAAAAATTATGACTTACCTTATATAAATTTTATTTTTTGTTGCATATCCTGCTCCCTATGTCTCTTTAATTTGAAATTCTTCAGTAACAATAATAGACTTCATGAAAAAAAAAATCCCCATTCTAAGTTTTGTTTAACATCAATGTTGGGGTATCAGTTTAATTACTTTATAAAAATGTGAAATAAAAGTGTGCATACAGTAGAAAAGCTTTAGGTCCCAGGGCAGAAAGCACTAAGATTCTCTGCCTCCATTAATCCACAATGAAAAACGATGCCAGAAAGCTAGAAATAAATGTTCAGCAGAGATTAAGCCCAGTTTTTCTAATAAACTGGAATAGCTATTTGTTTGCCATGGAGCAAGTAAAGACTAGGAGATGTCACTGTTTTCTTGGCAGCATAAGCATTTCTCTTAGTATGAGAAATCTTGTGGCACTTGTGGGTAAGTAAAAGGAGATCCTGGACCTTTTATTATTCCCTAGCCCTTGGATTTTGCTTTTCTTCTCTTTTAGATTTTTAGCACAGTCAACACCTGTGCCCCTGTCATCCTTCAGCAAGCTTATCCTTTGTGCTGTTTTTAGGGTAAGCTTCAAGGGAAAAATTAAATGTGTCTTTCTTTTACTCATTAATTTTTATTGCATGAAATTTAAATTTATAATAACAATTTGAAATACCTTAGCTAGACAACGTAAAAGGACAAAAATACCTACATATAGATAGAGAGATGATAGATAGAGGTATAGATAAATTATCTCTGTATTTATATCTTTATTTGTATTCCACAATTTAAAGAAGTGATAGACGTATAAAGGATAATTACATCGAATTTTACCTGTATTGCATAGCTCTTTCCTCCCTTTGACTAGACGGGCCCTCAGATATGGAAATAGGATAAAGTATTTTTGTAGGTCATTAGTTTTGCAATGTAGAATATTATTATTGACAAATAATACTAATAAATGTAAAATCTGTGTGTTCCATGACACATAACCAACAAACAAAATTTGGGCTTGTTCTTGTAATGTAAACTTCAAATTTTCTAACTTTGTTCAATTAAATTTGCAAACCTAATGTTGCATTAACTTTCACTTAAGCTAATTCTTACCTCTTTTTCCCATTTGTATTTAAAAAAGCTTTTCTTATTGAAATTCTATCCCTATTAAACAAATCTCTTCCACTAAAACTACTTTCTTGAATTGGATTATTTGCCATACAGTACTTTATTTTCTCTTCCTAAATATTTGATAAACATTATCTGGAGCCAATTAACACATTGATCATTTCAATGTTTATTAAAACCCTCTTAATGACTTTTAAAGAAGAAACATGGCTGTATTTACAAACATTATATAGTGCATTAATCTAGGACATCATGCAGAGAGAAAAAGGCATTGAAGGCATAATGTATTGGTCGTATAAAACAGGGTTTGTTAGCAGTTTGGTGAAATATTCTCAAAATGCTGTTATAAATACAATAACAATTTTCTGGTAGAGAAGTCAAGACAGCTTAGGGAATTGATAAGGAGTTATGGGTGAAATTCTCAAAGGGCACTAAAGAGGCCCCAAGAAAGGGCTTAAATGCACTGGACCGAGGTAAGCAGCTGCAATTGATTTAGCAAGTAATAATGCAGAACACAGGGAAGAAAAGAGCAGAGGAACATGAAGCGATTCTGTCCTGGCTGCGGTGTTTTTCTGAAGGCCAAGGACATAATTCTGCCTAACTTTTGGGGATAGTTTTTCTTCTTAAAAAGTATCATTTTACTTTTTGGATACAGTGTGTCAG
Source organism: Nomascus leucogenys (assembly GCF_006542625.1). Taxonomy (NCBI): domain Eukaryota; kingdom Metazoa; phylum Chordata; class Mammalia; order Primates; family Hylobatidae; genus Nomascus; species Nomascus leucogenys. The sequence goes on from NC_044400.1 coordinate 54,221,734, forward strand.
TTTTAATACAGGCATTTGATTGCTGATCTCTCAGAAGCGCATAAGAGACTGTCTTGTTTAAATGGACACTCCAACCTCGCCTCTCCTTTTCTCTGCCACAAATTAAGAAATGAATTTCATCTGCTTCACATTCTCAAGGATGAAGGTACTCAAGTCAACCATTTTGTCCAGAAGCTTCTGAATGGATCTTGATGGCGACAGGACCAGAAAGAAGCCACGATATATGGCATAGCTCACGCTCTTACCTTTGCTCTTGGAGACAGTTATAACTGGTGGTATCTGACAACACGCAGCATTACTTTCAAGCCCCACATGCTAAGGATGATTTTATGCAGTCATTTAAGCAGAACCTCCCTTGGCTGCCTGGAACTCAGCAGGGATTGTTTCAGGGATGGAAGAGTCACAGTTCTTCGAGTTCAGACAGCTATGGTGACCTCTTCAAATACCTCACAAAGATTAGGCTGTCACACCTTGTCAGGTGGTCTAAGCTTTTAGGGTTTTATCCTTTTCAAAGATTTAAAGTGTTCTCATTGCTGTAGCACTTCTCCCCTCACAACTTCTAGCTTTAATTCCCACTCCTCTCATCTTATGGCCTTTTTCTCATCCAAACAGAATTTGTCACTGTTTGTAGGTCACTTCCACAGCATATTACTGCAGCACCCCTGTTCATATTGTCTCCTCAGACTGGAACAGTTCCATTGCATTCCAAATCCACCCTCCATATCAGCCCACTGAAATCTTATTCAAAATTTAATCCATAAGCCACCTTAAAAAAAAAAACTATGAAGAGCCTACAACTAATTCTAATTGTTTTAGATATATCATATATATTAGATTTCTTTTTTTCACATATATACCAGTTAAAAGAGGAAATATATCACTATGGTTAACTTGGGGTCTTAACCAACTTAATTCAACCATAGGCATTCAAATCAAGGATGCAAAAATTAGTAGCTATATGATTTTGAAAAGTTATCTAACATCTGTACTTCAATTTCCTCATGTGTAAATCAGGATAACAATATCTCATACAGACAGTACATAAGATAATTAAGTTGATAATACACATACATACCTAGAAGCATGTTTGGTGCAATCTAAGTGCTCTACAATGTTAGAAATCACTGTCACTGTTATTGGAATGTACTGTCTTGGATGTACTGTTTACTTACAGGTAATGTACCTGGCAATTATACAAGGCTCTTAGAAGGAAGCATTCTATTGTTTTAATCTTTATGTCTTTACTACAATACTCAATGTTTCTTTGTACACACTGGCCCTTCAGCAAATACTTGTTAAACTCAGTCCATTGTGAAGCAGGCTTAGGTAGTTTAATCTTGAGCTCTTTGGGAGTAGAAAAGCTCTCTTCTCTGTAACGCCCAATATATTTTGACCATAAATGGTCAATAAATGGTGTTTGAATGAATGACTGCAAGTCTTAAAGGACGAAGAAATCTTGCTATCCAGTTTTTTTATGTGTGTATTTACATGCCTCCTTGGTCCCAGCATATCTATCTTGCAAAATATACCACACAAATGAAAATATAAGGGCATTCGATGTCAAGTTGAATCACTGTGGTGAGAGTAAGGGCCCATTTGTGATATCAAGAAAAATTCTTCCTATTGAACCAATAGAATTTGTAGAATCTGAGGAAGGAGAGGATCGGAGAGGTGCGTCCTGGACTAATTATTAATTAATAAGCATTCTGTATGATTTAGTTTATCTGTAAAAATTTTTATATTTCCTGGGGGCCTTCAATATTTTCAAACTGAGAAATTTGAAAATAAAATTGAATGTAAATAAGACAAGTTCAGGCAATAAGAAGAAAAAAAGCAGCACAGTTTTATCAGAGGATAAATAATGATGACACCTGGTTGTCTACGTGGTTATGGGTAGAATAAAATGAGGTATTTTTAATTAACTCTCATATTATTGAACCTATATACTGCATTTAAAATATACCCGTCTTTACATACCCATAGCCATGCAAGATAAGTTTCACTATTCAATTTTACAGATGAGAAAATTATAGTCAAGGAGATGAAGTCACCTGATTATAAGTGACAACATAGGGACAACATAGGGTGTCAAATCAGAGTTTGAGCTGCAATCAAAGCCCACACAGTTTTCTACTATGTCACATTTAGAAATGACTTATAAAAAGCACTTTGGCTCATAAGCATGACTTCAGTCAAGAAAATTTAGAAAACGTATTCGCTATGCTACTCCAGTTCATTTCAACTAACCATTTTATAGCAGCAATTCAAGTAACAGTGAAATATGGCAATAGCAATAGTCAGTCCTTTGAGGGTAGAAAATACCACCCAAATGGCTCTTTTCCAAAATGAGGGTTTGGGGTTAGAAACCTCATAAAGTCTACTACAAACTCTTTCATTGCTCAGATCTGTTAAAGGTTATTGTGTTTTGAGACCCTCTTAATAGCTTTACCTGTTCTTAGCAAGTAGTAATAATTACTGTTTACGAATGCATTAACTACATGTACTGAATAATTATTGTGACACATAGGGAGCCTCTACAACTAACATTTAACACATTGGCACAGTCTAGTATATACTTTTGCATTGTATTTAAACAAATTATAAATTGAGAAAGTGAGAGAGGAAGGAGGTAGAGGGTCAGCAGGAAGAAGCAGTAAGAAGAAAAAGATGGACAGCAAGAACAGGCAGGAAGGGTTGAGAAGGTGGATGGGTCAGGCACTGGTGAAAAAGAAAGGGAAAGCAGGAGAGAAAGAGATAGGAAAGGTTCTAAACCTCTTAATCCTTTAAAGAACAAAACACTTATGAGCACTTTTTGAAAAAGTTCTGGGTCATGAAGTCACTTTTATCACTGGAATGAATTAAAGCAGAAGCTAATAATTTCACAGGTCAGCAATGATGTGATTCTCAGACCAAGAGATGTTCTCTAACAATTCTGTGATAGCCAGCTGTTTACTCAGCATGCTTTTCATTAAATAACTTAGATTTTGAGTCACAAGGATGCTTTTAAGATTATGTTGGGGACTAGGGTGTATTGTTAAAAGAAAGGGTCTTAGTACTTGTACAATGCAGTGTCTCAGAGACGGGAAGACAATTTGACAGAAACAGGAATTTGTGAGTCCCTTCTTTTGTCTCTTACCTTATCTGCTTCTTCAAATTTGTTTTTTTGTTTGTTGGTTTGTTTTTGTATTTTTTGTTTGTTCGTTTGAGACGGAGTCTCACTCTGTCGCCAGGCTGGAGTGCAGTGGCACGATCTCAGTTTACTGAAACCTCCGCCTCCTGGGTTCAAGCAATTCTCCTGCCTCAACCTCCCGAGTAGCTGGGACTACAGGCACCCGCCACCATGCCTGGCTAATTTTTGTATTTTTAGTAGAGATGAGGTTTCACCATGTTGGCCAGGATGGTCTTGATTTCCTGATCTCGTGATCCTCCTGCCTCGGCCTCCCAAAGTGCTGGGATTACAAGTGTGAGCCACCGTGCCTGGCCCTCAAATTTGCTTTTTGTAGTTGTTGTTGTTTTCCTTTTGCTGCTCTCCTGTATTCCTCACAACCTCCATGCTTCTGCTTACTGCCTTCTCTGTGGTGCCTCTCTTCTCTTGCCTTCAGCAATATTTTAGTTCTGTGTCTTTCCCTATTTATCTAACACTCGCAAATCTGGGAGTGGAGAGTACCCACATGAGGTAAAGGTTTCATGCCTGTTCACAAAGCCAGAGTGAGCACAGAAAGGATACCGATGATAATTGTGTCTTTTTCTGATGACTGAAAAGATACTTCACGGTCTCGAAGCATCACAGAGTCATCTTCAAATGTATTAATTATCTTTCCTATGATTTGTCATTTCTTTCTTTCTCATAAAAGTCAAGGGGGAAAATAAATTAGTGAGTTGAGCTTTCCAGTAACTCAGACTCCAGATAAATGAAAATGTACTGTAATTCTGTGTATTGCAGTGAAGTAAAAACCATTTCCTCTGATATGAGATTAGAGTAAATGACCTCTAACTTTCTAATTCCAATTCTAAGGATTCTGTGATCCACACGAATACACTTAAGAGTTTCTTACCACTTTTTGATGATTACCTTCCTATAGTCATATTTAACACTTGGATTTTTCTCTCGTATATTAAATACCTGGGCTAATCAAAAACTGGAAACATTATTCTAATATTTTTTATTCATATAACAGTGAGTCTGAGGATTTTCTTTAAACTCTAATGAGTCTTTGAGGGTGCAATAATCACCAGAAGAACATATTAATTCTGATTCTCTTCCCTGGTCTACTAATCAAGAGAATTTCAAACTACTATAGATACTATATGTGTTTTTATTCTACCCAGATTTTTTTCTTTAAGAGTGATATCAGGCTGGTAATTTGATGAAATCAAATGCATTTCACAGGAAATAGAAAAATTGAAATAATTCACAGTTCCATTTAATTCAGAACATGGTTTCATCACTCCATCAGTCTTTTAAAAAATTATCTAAAGTGTGGCCAGCACAATTCTGGGCCCTCAGAATATGTTACTGGGCTGAGTGCAGTGGCTCACACCTGTAATCCCAGCACTCTGGGAGGCCAAGGCGGGCGAATCATCTGGGGTCAGGAGTTCAAAACCAGCCTGGCCAACATAGCAAAACTCCATCTCTACTAAAAAATACAAAAAGTAGCTGGGCATTATGGCTGGCGCCTGTAATCCCAGCTGCTCAGGAGGCTGAGGCAGGGAGAATCCCTTGAACTCAGGAGGCGGAGGTTGCAGTGAACTGAGATGGTGCCACCGCACTCCAGCCTGGGCAACAGAGCGAGACTCCATTTAAAAAAAAAAAAAAAATGGTGAACAAAACACTAAAATTCTCTGTCTTTAAAGAGTTTATATCTTTTTATCTTTATGACATTCTAAAGTAAATATTTCATTTCTGGACCATTATTTTTCAAAAGTTCTTTGGTGGTATTCTTCATTTTGTTTTTGTTTTCACATTTTGAGTCAAGTATCATGAAAAACATGTGGATTGTTTACTAGAAATAGAGTATTTCACCCACTTCAAAAAAACCTCTGAACTTTGGACTCTTTAAACCTTTAAGTAAACTCAGGTTGGGCAAAATAGCAATATATAAAATTTTATGCTGTTTTCAAATTTAATATTTACTTAAAGGATAAAGGGAGTAGTATGGAGAGAAGTTTTCGTAGCAATTTTTAGATTAGTTGGAAGATTACAAAATAGCTGATACACAATGAACCCAGAACAAATAAACTATTTACACTGTCCATTATGAAAGAAAATAAAACCTTTTTGCCTTCTTACTGGAATGAAGCCAGTACATAGCAAGCATGTGTAGCTATGTTGTAATTTATTTCACTTGAAAGCAAAGACCTTTATAACTCACTTGTGGCTTTGATTGTGGCTGAATTATAAGGTTTTCCTGTTGCTTACATAGAGCACTTGATAGTCTCCCAATGACTCATCCTTTTAATGTGTGCACAATCCCTGCTGACCCTGCTATGTTTAAACTATATTTATTCTGATCACGTATTAAATATTGAAGAATTGTGCTTCTGACCTTATACAATTCTTAACCTAAAGTACATGTAATTAGATTTTTCTAAAGCACGTCTTCTTTTCTCAAGTGGCAATACACATAATAAACTAGCAATAAACTCTACTACCAGTAGCAAAGCTACTACTTAATTTAGGCCATGCTAAGACAACACTACATTACAATGGGGCCTTTCCATAATGACAAAAACTGTTTTCCTCTTCCAAAGGCAAAGTTAAGAGAATGCCTCTCCTTTCATCTTCAGACATTATTACTAAATTCAGGCAACTCAATAAGAGCTAAGTACTGCGTTGAAAGCCTAAGGAATTTGTTCCTATATAGTGATATCACTGGAATTTTTAGATTTTTTTAAATATTATCTTTCCTTTGTTACCTTCAAAAGATATCCATTACTTAACAAATTAGATAAAGTGACTTAACTCCAACAGTACAGAAAATTAAGCATTGTCCTACCCAATGTAGTTTTGGAGATAATAAGAAAAAATAACAGCCTTAGAAAAATACACATAATTATGATTTTTGTTACTATTAATAGATCATGCATTTTTATGACCTTATATTGACATTCTGATGAATAAGATCAATCAGTATGAGAATACTAACCACACTCCACTATCATTTTGCTTCCAGTTTCTTCTCAAACTCTGACTTGAACAGATGCTTATGATTCTTGTTAATCACTGCACACACCAAAATACACTCCTATACAGTTTGAATGATTAAGAGTTTTAAATAAATGTCAAATCAAAAATTAACTATTGGTAATAGTTTCCAAATCATTATGACACAAAAAGCAAGATGGGTCAATCTCTGTCTAGTAAACTGAAATTTCCTGCTGTCTAAACTACTAATCAATTTGATTAATAATCCTTTGATTAAGAGAATACACCCAATCTAGAGAATGCTTCTGACATTTGAATTTCAAATTTCTTAAGACTTAAATGAGACGATCTTGGAAATGTTAAAGTACATGTTCACTGGGTTATAAATCAAACTTTCATTCATTTTTCCATGGGATTTTTTTTCCGCTAACGGTTTGAAACTTGGGTCTCCAGAGGCGATATTTCCAAATGTGCTTTCTTATAGAAGCTTTATTGTAAAGAAAGGCTTACATATTCAATAAACATGCTGGTACCACTCCCCTAACTGACCTGACCACTAACAATTGATTAGTCATTTAAGTAAAGGAAGACCTCTGTTTTGAATACAATACTATGAGGTGGCTGTGGAAGATGTAAGTGGAGATGTCCAGTAAATAACTAAAGGGCCAAATAAAATAATCTCATTTAGAAATACAGTTCTCAGAATCATAAACATGTCCATGACAATTGAAGTTCTTAGAATGGATAAAATGTCCAGGCTTATATTGAGGACTAAGTTGAGCATAAAGACCATAGATTTATGTTTCACTCATCCATTTCTTTAGTAATACTTCACAGCCTACAGTCAACAAATTAAACAGATGGATTAAGCTAGAGTTTAAGCTAGAGTTAGATTTTTCCCAGGTAGTTCCTGTGAAAATGATGCAAAGAATCAATACAGAGAGAGGAGTGATAGTGATATTGAGGTATTTAGCTTTTTTTTTTTTGAGATCGAGTCTTGCTCTGTCATCAGGCTGGAGTGCAGTGGTGGGATCTCAGCTCACTGCAACCTCCACCTCCCTAATTCAAGTGACTCTCCTGCCTTAGCCTCCCGAGTAGCTGGGATTACAGACAAGCACCACCAAGTCCAGTTAGTTTTTGTATTTTTAGTAGAGATGGGGTTTCACCATGTTGGCCAGGATGGTCTCTACCTCCTGACCTCGTAATCCATCCACCTCGGCCTCCCAAAGTGCTGGGATTACAGATGTGAGCAACTGCGCCCGGGTGAGCTATTTAGCTTTTTAGAGAACAAGAGGAAAATGGACTTGTTAGAACAGGAAAGTGCAGCAAGACCTTGAATAATGTCCTCTCCTTCAACATCATTTTGTTAAATGTTATTTTGTTATAATGGTTGAGGAGGAAAATAAGAAAAGCAATTCCCGGCCAGGGCCAGCATCTGTATGGAGGGTACAGGTTCTCCCCACGTCTCTGTGGGTTTCTCCAGGCACTCTGGTTTCCTCCCACATCTCAAAGATATGCACATTTGGTTCATTGGCATGTCTGTATACTCCCAGTGTGAGTTAGGGTGTGTGTGTGTGTGTGTGTGTGTTGCCCTGGTATTTTGGTATTTGGAAGTTTGTATATGTTTTCAATGACCAGAAGTATGCCATAGGGACATATATCTTGTTTATGTCAATTAGCCTACAGTAACATTGGTCTTGTTGTAGATCATTTTGCTTAAAGTCACAGTTTCTAAGAATCTATCAATGGCTTTACGTGAGGATTTACTGTAGAGGTATCAATGAGTTCACAGACCAGGCATTTTGAGAGGATTCTGGTAAGAAAGTGAAAATTGTTTAAGGTTATGGTCATATTGTGGTCTGCAATATGTGTAAACTCAGAGGTGATACACTCAAGGGTGATGACAAGGACCAGGTGGAATTAATTGCTCATGCTCCTGTGTCCTCATAATGGTTTGTACTTAATTCTTCTCTAGCACTTTTTGCACTATGTAGTTGATTTTGTGTGCCTTTCTTCTTGACGCCAATGGCAGTCACTGCAGAGTAAGGAATATAATTTAATCCTATCTATTTCTAGCACATGAAAAGATTTCTGGTATAGAATGGATGACCAGTATGTCCTTGAGTTGCTTGTTGAGTTGATGAACTACCAACTCTTAAGTTTAATGATATGGTGTGTGTGTAGGTGTGTGTCTGTGTGTGTACACAATGTACATATGTGTGCATGTTTCCATAATGGGTACCATTGTGTCTGTGTGCATGTGTGTACGCCATGCACATATGTGTGAATGTTTCAATAATGGGTGCCACTGAATATAGCTAAATTCATTATATATATATGCATATATATGCATATATATACATATATATACACCAGTATATTTACTCTTTGTTGTAGCTATCATGCATTTTCTAAAATTAGATGAAAATAAATTTAAACCGCTGGACTTTTAATGGAAATTTGTGATAATCTTATACGCATTTGTGGTGTGACTGGTCCCCCACTAGGCTACTTAATGGCATAATGTCTACTGCCTGAGTCCTAAGACCAGGCAATGAGCCAAGGCCATGGTACCCAGCTGAGGAGCAGGTGTCCCTAAGAACACAAACATCTCTGAGAGTATCTGAGAACCTACCAAGGAAAACAGTCCCATTGCACACACACAGCAGGCCAAGAGCCAGAAAATTAGCTGAAAAGCAGCTTAGGGATGGGAGGCAGCACGGATCTCTAAAACTGTCCTGCTGCCTCATAACTAAGTACCATAAACTCATCTACTGGCCAAGCTGGACTTGTCCAAGTCATTCATTGGTCTCTTGGCTCCCTTCCAGTTTGGGTGAAGATTTTTAAATATGAATCCAGTTTTTCTCATTATGGCATTTTTCTTTACGTAAACTTGAATAATCATTGTATAATAGCTTTTCTTCCTTTATTATTCTCTTGTATTTTCCATTTGGGCATTTTTTTTCTAACTATAAATTTTATATATCATCCTCTGAGCTCTTGAGATTTTCCACTGAGGAAAAAAAAAATGACCTTCTTCTTAGCTCTCATGCTTTCATTGAGACAAAAGTATGTCTTATCCTGTGATTTTAACATAATCCATTATCAATAGTACTCTTAAAATATTTCCAGTCTGAGCTTATTATTTATTGTAATTTAATCATCACAAGAGCTGCTATGAATGTGGCAAGTTTTACTTTAAATAAATTACAGTCCATTACATCTATGGGAAATATTCTAACATAGTAAAATAGAGGGCAAAATTGAATAAAATTTAAATTTTCCACATTTCAGCCTTAATTGGCCAATCTCTGCTATTTCTAAAGTATACAAAGCTGGAAAATATTTGAAAATTTTGTTCTATTATTTTCATGAGTTAGATTTCATGCAGCATAAAAAGCTTAGTGGGAAGTATTTTTTTAATTACCAGCTTCAGAGATAAAATAGTTATATAACTAATAACGAATTAGAAGTCTAAAAAGTCTTCTTGGGTACATTGCTACATAAACTAAAGAATAATTTCAGGCTATTTTGTATTTCTAGAACAACAAACATCTGTTTAAAAGTAAATAATTTGGCCAATTAAGTGGTTGGTTCTCCAAGGGCCTAACAATGAGGTACATACATGATTTTACTGTTTGGATCAATGAATTGGTCATTGTATGACTAAAAAGCTGACATCCTAGGGTTCAACGATAATTGTTTATTGGCATGGTCTTTTAAAGAACAATCTGTAAAAATATCTGTATTTACATGGCCCCTATGTTGACCCTATGTTAGTAGACATTCCCTAAAATTGTGTCTTTCAGATGTGTCTCTTTTCTAATATTGAATGAGGGTTGTAACTAACTATGAATAGCTAGTTTACATTTATGACATCTGTGTTGGGAGTTTATGCAGGTTCAAGAATTATTGAATGAATACGACAATAAGTACATTATACATAATTTGCGTTTTACATAGACTGTTTTGTTTCACCCTAAATGCAGATTAGAAACCAAAAGTTGTCAGAGAATAATTAAGGGGAATTATTGAGCAGTGTTGAATGTAGCAAGTAAACAAGAAAAGTCGTGTGTGTGTGTGTGTGTGTGTGTGTGTGTGTGTGTGTGTTGGAGGAATCTATGGTTTACTGAGGTGATTACATTCATGCTTCTTCCAAAAGTTAAAACTACAGTGCATATAATCATAATCCATGGAATCATGCAAAGTGAATAACTTGGCCTCAGAACAGCAATGTTGTATTTGTTTGCATAGTATGTAGGCATCAGGCAATGGGTTATAAAAGTATTTCATTATTGCCTGAACCTTAATATAGATCATCTTTTGTTTCTATTTGGTTTTACAAATGGACTCCCTGTGATGCCCTCTCTCAGATGACAAGATGATCTGTTGATGAGTGAAAATTTTGGCTAATCTAATAATTGTGTTAGTTACTACTGAAGTAAACAACATGTCTTCTTTCTTGTTTTGAACTCTACCCTCCGTCTCATTACCCAGAATATACAAAAACACACACACTCTCTATCATTGCCATTCTTGCTCTTTCACTCACAAACACACAGACATACACACACTTTTAGCTATTTATCTTTCTCTATGTCTTATAGGACCAAAACTGATAATACCGCACAAAAGAGAATTTGTGAGTCTCAACACAAGTAGAGCTGCCCCAGAAGCTTAGGTGATAATGCGGAGTGTATGGCCCTTTGCCAGTCCTGTGCACATGTCATATGTCTCTCCCTGCTCATCCCCACTACTCTGATACTACTGAGTGTATTTGCACATGTCCAGAGATGGAACCCTTGACATGGCATTGCCCTTCTCCTGACTGTCAGTATCAACACTAAGGTTTCTTCAAGTGTTATGGAAAATGAACTGGGGCAGTGAAACTCTAAATGGAAAGAAGAAATGGGGTGACTTTGCAATGGATTAATGTGTGATTACTTATAAAATATCACTGTTGGATTCTTAGAGGTAAATGAAAGGCATTTTCAAAAGAGGCAGCAGAGGCTCCAGTGTGAAAAGACCACTGAGTGACACTTGCATTGCATCAAAGAACATTTCCTGTTATACAGAACATGCACAATGTACCTAGACCTCTTATTTTTATAATCATCAACTTACAATTTCATGTTGGCCAAGTCCAAACCAAAGCATTTACATCTTTCACATTTTCATATCCCCAATTCTCCAAGGTACAACAATAAAATCTGTTCCCCATTAACTAACACTATTTTTTTCCTCTACTAATACCACATACTAGCTTCATAGGAAGGTAAAAGAAAGAATATACTCATTCCCAAACACATTTCCTTCTCAAGAAAAGAGAGAGCATTCATTCCCAAACACATTCTCTTTTTCTAGAAAAGCATATCTCAAAACTTAATTTTTTCCTTCATTATTTTACCATCTCAAATGTCAAATAACCAAGAAAGTAGTAAATATCTATTAATAATTTTTGAAATATCAAAAATATCAGGGCATATAACTGGTTTATTTTAACAAACTTAGAAGAAAATAGTTTTTTGAATACTTATTTGCTGCCATGATAAAAATTTTAAGCAAATATAAGAAGCTTTTATGAAGGCTTAATTGAGCTATTAAGATTATTTGCTGATGGGCACGTGTCTATGTGTCTCTGAATGGACCACAATTTAAATAGGTCATTTGTCTGGAAGAGAGAGGCAATGTAGTAGTAACTTGTTCTAAAGAAACTCTGCTACTGTATATTATTTACACTTAAGTTTTCATATGAAAATAGTGTAAGCATTGTAACAGTATAAAAGAAAATACTTTTTACTAGGAAATCTGAATTGAGTACTCTTGAAAGGAAGGAAAACATTTATATGTTGTACCCATATCCCAATAAAAATTTATATGGGTTCTGATAAGTTTGCCAATTTAAGTTTACTTCTCAAATGTCATGTACAAAATTGGATTTAGCAGTATTAATAGAAACTTTGTATATGCTTATTACTATATTTTATGAAATACAAGCAGTAATAATTAGTTTAAGCCATTCAACAACACAAATATTCTTCTAAATATGATACATAATAGACCTCATTCAGCAAAGATTACAGTGCAGCTAGATCATTATTTTTGACATTCAGCAGTCAACATCCAACTTCATTGCCGAAGATGTTTTTCACAGTAGCTAAACACTTGAAAATAACAATTGTGGTATCAAAGCATTCATGAATAACACATGAAGCTGGAATTTACATTTCTCATTAGTTAAACTGCCTGTTTTCTTCTAAAGAATGTTGTTTATTTGGGTAAATAATACAAAGCCATGGCTTTTATATGATTACTGTACAATTGGAAAGTTTTAGTAATTAACTCCTTAGACACTGGATCTGAAAATGTAAAGGCCCACATAAGCATCCTTCCTTCTCCCACAATTAATTAATTGTTAAAATTAATAATAAACAATAATTGTTAAAAATGAAAAAACAAAGGAAAGTTGCTGTTAATATTTTGTATAGACATGTTTGTTAGCATGGACTACACAAATATCCCATTAAGATAGGCTCAGTCTATTCTTGCACTTTTTAACGTTGTCAATCACCAAGTAAGAAGTATTTTTTCGTGGCACTTGTTCTATATGTAACTGGAGAAATTCATGAATATTTATAAATACAAATGATGAATAACAACACAAAAAGCTACAATACTTCAATGTTAATCTGAAATTCCATAATACTTCCTATGGCATTTGCTCGTCTGCTTACGTTCCTTCCTCTGGAAGTATTCACAAATGGTCTGCTGAAACCAAAAACGTCATTGTATGTCTATTTTTTCTTTAGTTTTTTGATGTTTTATAATAAAAATTGATTTCCCACTCCATACACCGCTCCCCAGTAAAAATAATTAAATGTTTTAAAATAAGGTCATTATGACCATATGTTTTGGGGCTGAAAAAAACTCACCTTTTCTTAACAGTTACCCTTAAGTTTTAAAATATCCACGGGTATTTATCACTCTTTTGCTTAGAAGGATTAAATGACTCCCCTCTCCTGCAAGATAGAATTTTATCCCCCGGTCTGTCATATAAAGCTTTCATTCATTTGTCCCTAGTCTACATTTTAGTCTTATTTCTTGATATTTATTTCCATAATAGTAAAAATAGTGGCTAATAATTATTGAGAATTTACTCCATGCCGGACATTTTTCTATTAATTTGTACATATTACCTCATCGATGGACTATGCCAGGGTTTCCCAACCTTGGTACTATTGACACTTTGAGTAAGTTAGTTTTACGTTGTAATGAGCTGCCCTGTGCACTGTAGGTAATTAGCAGCGTCTACCTGCTCATGTCAATAACACCCTCCTCCAAGGTGTGACAACGAAAAATGTCCCCAGATATTCCCACATGTCTTCTGGGGAGAAAAATCACCCCCATTTACAAACCATTGATCTAAAGTGTCAGATATTATTTGCATTCCCATTTTACAGATGAGTAAGTTGAAGGACAGAGATGTTAATAATGTATTCATGGTTGCCAGGCAAGCAGAATAAGGACTCAAACCATGCTGCCTGGTATTCCGAGTCTACTCTCTAAACAATAACTGTGCTTTGACATTTCCAAATGTAATCTGGACAAGTTAAAGTTATAATGTTGTGGGTCCTCATAGTTCTAGGCTTCTTGAGTAAGTTTATTGGAAGTGACATAAACAGTTAATTTCTTTGGTTCAGGGAAAAAGTTAAACATATAGTTTTCTTGGTATGCAAATGAAAACTTAGATATCATCAGCTATATTATTTAAAAATAAATAAATAAGAGAAAAATACCAAAATGTCACAAGAAAAGTATACATGTATACTTAAATTCTAAATTAGATAGAGAAATATTAATTACCATATAGAGTACAGGACACAAAATAACTAATCAGTGAATATTATTTCCTCTGAATGCATGACCATCACTTTCTTCCCTAGTAAAGTCTATTTCCAGGTATTTCCTATGCACTTATTCTTTTATTCATGCCCCCAAATTTATCCCAACTTGGATGACAACAACACTAATGATTAGCCAGTTTAGCCCAGGAGGTTAAAACACAAAATCTGGAGCCAGACTGCTGAGTTTCAAACCAGCTGTTCTGTTTATTAACTGTATGACCACAACAAGTAACTTAAGGTACTTAACCTCTCTGTACTTCTGCTTTATTACCTTTACAGTAAAAATGAAAATCATGTTTTATGTAGGACTGTTATTATGGGTAAATAATTTGATATATCACATAGTAAGTCCCATATTATATATATATATAAAATATATATATATATTATATGTGTATATCTATGTGTATATATATACATATATACACTTATATACATGTATATATATACTTATATATACACTTATATACATGTATATATATACATATATACACTTATATACATGTATATATACACATACATGTATATATACACATATACATGTATATATACACATACATGTATATATACACATATACGTATATATACACATACATGTATATATACACATATACATGTATATATACACATATGTATATATATACACTTATATATCTACATATATGTATATGTATTCACTTATATATCTACACATATGTGCACTTATATACATGTATATATATGTATGCACTTATATACATGTATATATGTATATATATAAGTGTGTATATATATAATTTGTGTTTATATATATGTTTGTTTTATATATATATGTTTATTTCAGTTACATAGGTGTGCTATGTTACCTTCTAGGAACATCACAGCCTGGGATTTGTTCTTATTACATGTATTAAATATAAACAAACAAGTATATATATGTATACACAAGTAATTATAAACACATACATGCATTTTAACTGTGCAATTGCATCATTTTATCTTTTTGGAATTCCTAAAATTTGTATGCCATGGCCATAAAATTTATGTTAATATTTTTCTTAGGTAACCAATGTTATTAATTTCAAAACATGCTGAAGCTTTTTCAATCCTTACCATACCAGAAGGTGGTTCCCTTGTAGTAATTTGATTTTGTTTCTCTCTGTTAATCTCAAGTTATTTAAGAGCAAGATCAGGTTTTATGTAACCTATAGCCAATATCATACTGACTGGGCAAAAGCTGGAAGCATTCTGTTTGAAAACAAGGCACAAGATAAAGATGCCCTCTCTCACCACTCCTATTAAACATAGTATTGGAAGTTCTGGCCAGGGCAGTCAGGCAAGAGAAAGAAATACAGGGTATTCAAATAGGAAGACAGGTAGTTAAACTGTCTCTGTTTGCAATAGACATAATTGTATATTAACAAAACCCCATCATCTCAGCCTAAAATATTCTTAAGCTGATAAGCAACTTCAGCAAAGTCTCAGGATACAAAATCAATGTGCAAAAATCACAAGCATTCCTATACACTAATAATAGAGAGCCAAATCATGAGTGAACTCCCATGCACAATTGCTACAAAGAGAATAAAATAGCTAGGAATACAACTTCCAAGGAATGTGGAGGACCACTTCAAGGAGAACTACAAACCATTGCTCAAGGAAATATAAGAGAGGACATAAACAAATGGAAAAACATTCCATGCTCATGGATAGGAAAAATCAATATTGTAAAAATGGCCATACTGTGCAAAGTAATTTACAGATTCAATGCTATCCCCATCAAGCTCCCATTGACTTTCTTCACAAAATTAGAAAAAAAACTACATTAAATTTCATATGGAACCAAAAAAGAGCCCATGTAGCGAAGACAATCCTAAGCAAAAAGAACAAAGCTGGAGGCATCACGCTACCTGAGTTCAAACTATACTACAAGAATACAGTAACCAAAACAGCATGGTAATAGTACCAAAACAGATATATAGACAAATGGAACAGAACAGAGGCCTCGGAAATAACACCACACATCTACAACCATCTGGTCTTTGGCAAACCTGACACAAACAAGAAATGGGGAAAGGATTCCCTATTTAATAAATGGTGTTGGGAAAACTGGCTAGCCATATGCACAAAACTGGAACTGGACCTCTTCCTTACATCTTATACAAAAACTAACTCAAGATGGATTAAAGGCTTAAATGTAAGACTGAAAACCATAAAAACCCTAGAAGAAAACCCAGGCAATACCATTCAGGACATAGGCATGGGCAAAGACTTCATATCTAAAACACCAAAAGCAATGGCAAGAAAAGTCAAAATTGACCAATGGGATCTAATTAAACTAAAGAGCTTCTGCACAGCAAAAGAAACTAACATCAGAGTGAGCAGGCAACCTATAAAATGAGAGAAAATTTTTGCAATCTATCTAAATGACGAAGCGCTAATATCCAGAATCTACAAAGAACTTAAACAAATTTAAAAGAAAAAAACAAACAACCCCATCAAAAGTGGGCAAAGGATATGAACAGACACTTCTCAAAAGAAGACATTTATGCAGCCAACAAACACATGAAAAAAAGCTCATAATCACTGCTCATTAGAGAAATACAAATCAAAGCCACAATAAGATACCATCTTATTGATACCACCAGTTAGAATGGTGATCATTAAAATGTTAGGAAACAACAGATGCTGGAGAGGATGTGGAGAAATAGGTTTTTACGCTTTTACACTGTTGTTGAGAGTGTAAATCAGTTCAACCACGGTAGAAGACAGTGTGGCAGTTCCTCAAGGATCTAGAACCAGAAATACCATTTAACTCAGCAATCCCATTACTGGGTATATACCCAAAGGATTATAAATGATACTACTATAAAGACACATGCACATGTATGTTTATTGTAGCACTATTCACAATAGCAAAGACTTGGAACCAACCAAAGTCGGTAAGGAAACTGTGACACATATACACCATGGGTAAGGAAACTGTGACACATATACACCATGGAATACTATGCAGCCATAGAAAAGGATGAGTTCATGTCCTTTGCAGGGACATGGATGAAGCTGGAAACCATCCTTCTCAGCAAACAGAACAGGAACAGAAAACTAAACAACACATGTTCTGACTCATAAGTGGAAGGTGAACAATGAACACATGGACATGGGGAGGGGAACATCACACACTGGGACCTGTCGGGAGGTGAGGATCTAGAGGAGGGATAGTGTTAGGAGAAATACCTAATGTAGATGACAGGTTGATGGGTGCAGCAAACCACATTGGCACGTGTATATCTGTGTAACAAAACTGCACGTTCTGCACATGTATCCCAGAACTTAAAGTATAATAAAAAAATAGTATATCCATAAGTTCTAAAAGAAAAATTTATTTTTTTTTTTTGAGACGGAGTCTCGCTCTGTCACCCAGGCTGGAGTGCAGTGGCGTGATCTCGGCTCACTGCAAGATCCACCTCCCCGGTTCACGCCATTCTCCTGCCTCAGCCTCCCGAGTAGCTGGGACTACAAAAAAAAAGAAAGAACATTTGACTCCCAGTCTCACACCATACATAAAAATCAATTCAAGATGATTGTGGATTTAGATGTGAAAGTTAAAAATATAAAGCTTCCAGGAGAAAATGCAGGAAAATATCATCATTTTTATGATTTGTAACTGAATCGCATTGTTGTCAGAGAATTTGATCTGAAAACAATTCTTTGAAATTTGTTGAAACTCTATGCTTTTAAAGCATGTCCATACATTATTTGACATTCCTCTCATCAACAGGTAGAGTCTTAATTTCTTTCCCCTTAAATATGGATGTCTTCAGTGACTTGCTTTTAACCAGTAGGATATGATGAAGGTGACACTGTATGACTTCTGAGGATAGGTTAGAAAAAGAGATGTAGCTTCTTCCACCTGGCTCTTTATCCTCGCACCCAACCTTGGAACCTAGCCACCCCCCCAAGTAAGGGAGCCACACAGAAAGACCACATTTTGGTATTCTGGACATAGTGCCATGGAGGTTCCAGCTAAGAGCTAGCATCAACTACCAAACAGAGAAGTTAGCAAGCCTTGGAGCCATCCTAGCTAATACTGAGTAGGACATAGTAGACAATCTGCCCCACTAAACCCTGCCTAAATTGTAGTTTCATGAACAAAATAAATGCTGTATTTGTTTTAGACCATTAAAAAAATACATACAGCGTGTAGAAAAGTTAACTTATCATAAAATTTGTATGTATATAACACATATATTGATTTTCCGAGAAGTAATATGTAAGAGTATTTTTATGGCAGGAAAACCTAGGGATCTCCGAAAACATTCTGAATCATTAGCATAGGGCTTATTTCTTAAAAGTTGGGTAAAATACCTACTAGTTGACATCTCTAAAGTTAACAATATTATTTCTAAGAGTAAATAACAAAAATGCATTGCTAAGTAAATAACTGAATGCAATGTGAAATAAATTTTCCCTGGCTTAAATCAAAGCAGTCACACTCAAGAGGAAAATAAGTGGCCTGAGAGCTTCCCATATTAAAAAAAAAAAAAAGGTCTGTTTTATGCAGGATTATGCAAACTAAAAATGAAAACCAAAGATTATTAGCATTTGTCTAAACTCAACATTTTAACATTTTCAGAATATAAAAAAGGCATTGGGAAGTCAGAAAAATCAGGCTAGAAATGAACTTACTCATTTACAATAATGCTGTGTAGATAGAAAGTGCATAGACCTAGAATCAATAGTCATGCCTTTTGCTCACTCCATCATAAACTTCAACGGATGGCACATTAAACTCCAAATGGAGTTCTTAAACTTTCTTAATAAAATGTCAAATAAATTCTTCATTTGTCTCTTTAATCCTCAGCAATATTTTTAGTTTTCACAAAGGAAAGCTACTTGCTAAATGCATGGCTGCTTTAAATAAAAGAAAATATCACTTAGAGCTATCATATTTTATGAAAACGTGTTATTTCATATTCTTAAAAATAAGTAGTATAGATATTTATCATTAAGGATGAAGAAACCATTACAAATTCTATTTATCACTATGAATGAGGTTTTCCAATTAAAATGACAACCTTTGATTAATATAAAGCCTCATTATTGTAACTGGGCAATAAATTCAACATTCCATGTTGTCATTTTACTATTAATTATAGTCACATTTTTATACAAAAGAAATAAACATATGTTAAAGATTCATTTACTCTTTTTAATTAAAAATCCCCAACCCAATACATAGAGAAAAAAACGATTAAATAATTAACTTTTTTTTCTTTGGAGATCCCTGTGCATTTTAATTTACGTGTTGATTATGTAGCCAGGAAAAGTCTCCCATGTTAAATTTGATTAAGCAAGGCAGAAAGGGCCTTAAAATGAATAGATAGCTGAAACTGGAGAACGCGTTTTGTCTAATTGTGTTAATGAACTACCCTGATGAGACTTGTTTAGTACAAAAGACCCCCTGACCTTTTTATTGACTGTAAAACAGAATACTTCTAATATCTGAAGAGTTTTACTCCATTTTTGCATTTTTAAAAAGCCAAACACTCAAGCCACTTAAATACTTGAGAAAATAATGGAATGGGTAAAAGATCTAGGCATTTGTCAGCTCAGTAGTGAAACCACTGCTCCTTGTTTATTGAAAAACTCTCATGTTGAGGCCACCTGTGTTTTTTAATTACTTCGTTTGCATCTCAGACTATAATAGACATTGTGTACAAGAAGTACAAATTATATAACTCATAATATTGTGTGTAAGGGCTAGGGTTTATGCAGAAAGGAAAAAAATATCTGATAAGTTGTCATAGTATAATCTAACTTGTGGTGTTTGTAAGTGTCATAGTGTTCAGAAAGGACATTGATGGTTTGGTGTAAAAATATGTCCCCCTTCCATGTAGGAAGTGTATTGTCTATCAATGTGATGCATAACTTTCCTGTGTCACCACAATATTTAAATTTTACTCACCTAATCATCCAATATATTGAAAGAACAATGTAGCTACTCAAAAACTATGTAAATTAATTTATTTCAGCTAAAGTCAGTATGAAAGTCTTCATGGCTAGATGGTATCTCAAAAGTACGCGTGTGTGTGTGTGTGTGTGTGTGTGTGTGTGTGTGGTGTGTGTGTTTTGCAACTGAGTCTAACTCTGTCACCCGGGCTGGAGTGCAGTGGCGAGATCTGGGCTCACTGCCAGCTGTGCCTCCTGGGTTCACGCCATTCTCCTGCCTCAGCCTCCCAAGTAGCTGGGACTATAGGCGCCCACCACGACACCCGGCTAATTTTTTGTATTTTTAGTAGAGGCGGAGTTTCACCGTGTTAGCCAGGATGGTCTTGATCTCTTGAGCTTTTGATCCGCCCACCTCAGCCTCCCAAAGTGCTGAGATTACAGGCATGAGCCACCATGCCTGGCCATGTTCTTATTTTTTAATTATACATATTACAGAAAAGAAAACCTTCCACATGGATAGAAAACCAAACTTTCATACTATTTTGTCAATAATTCAATAAGTTATGGTACATATAAGAGAACATTTTGTATAATTTTAAGTAAAGACAGTAATCATTGATACAAATATGTGATTAAGTTGCCATTAAAATGCAGAACAGAACATGTGAAAAGGAGAAAGATAATTTGATGTAATTTTGGTGTTAAAAAAAACTATACATAGTGCAATCATAAGCTTGTAAAGCCAAAATGTATTTTTATGTTTAACTATTAGAAAATGCACCCAAACATTACCAATAGTAATCTTTGACTAATGGATTTACAAAATGATTTTTTTTATTTTTTTCTGTAAATTCTTCTATATGTTTTAAAATTTCCACAATGAGCCTTAATTTTATTACATTTATTTAAATATGTTTTTAAATAAATATGTCTCATTGGTAAAATAATCATCACCTGTAGAGTGAATTCTTTAAAAAATCTTTTTTGTGTTGTTTGTTTTTGAGTCTCACTCTGTTGGCCAGGCTGGAATGCAGGGACACAATCTCAGCTCACTGCAACCTCTGCCTCTCAGGTTCAAGCAATTCTTTCACCTCAGCCTCCCGAGTAGCTGGAATTACAGGTGCGGCCACCATGCCTGGCTAATTTTTGTATTTTTAGTACAGACAGGGTTTCACCGTGTTGGCCAGGCTGTTCTCCAACTCCTGGCCTCAAGTGATCCTCCTGCCACAGCCTCCCAAAGTGCTGGGATTACAGGTGTGAGCCACCACGCACAGCCTAAAAAATCTTGACATTTTAGTTCTTCTGTAAATTACTGTTAAAATGTTAATAGTCTACTCTTTGGTCTATTTCTTATGTTCATGAATATGGAGCATTAATCAATAAGAATTTTGTAACCTGAATATTCCCATGCCTATTTATTTCCTACAATTTTTCACATTCCCTGCTTCCAGTTCTAAACACCAGTTACATATGCATTTGTACACACACAAGCTAGGGAAAATAATTGAGTCTTTGCCTAAAGTATAATATTTTCAAGACAAATCACATTTACATTCTCATCAATAACTAAAGATAAAGTTTTTCTTCCATGCTATGTGTAAATTTTTATTCAAATGTTTACATTGAACATTATTAGTATTTTTACCATGTAAATATTGTTATTGCAGAACCAATTATATATTTGGGTATACATGGTTTCCTGTGTTTCTAATTTTGCAATCCCTGTGTTACTCAAAGAGGATGATCTTTAAGTGTAGGTAGAATACATTTTTCTTTATTATGTTATAAATTAATTATTCTATTAATTAGATATATATTGAATACATAGTGTGTGGTGAATACTGTCTCCATTATCTAATGTTTTTAAATCACACAATATTACTTTGCTTCATATTCAGACTATAAAATTTTTGTACTTCAGGGCTGGGCACGGTGGCTCACGCCTATAATCCCAGCACTTTGGGAGGCCGAGGCGGGCAGATCATGAGGTCAGGAGTTCAAGACCAGCCTGCCCAACATGGTGAAACCCTGTCTCTACTAAAAATACAAAAATCAGCCGGGCGTGGTGGCGAGTGCCTGTAATCCTAGCTACTCAGGAGGCTGAGGCAGGAGAATCCCTTGAACCCCGGAGGCAGAGGTTGCAGTGAGCCAAGATTGCACCACTGCACTCCAGCCTGGGTGACAGAGCGAGACTCCGTCTCAAAAAAATAAAATAAAAATTGTACTTCTTTCAATATTGTTGTTTTACCCAGAATTTCGGTTGCCTTCTTTGTTTTCATTTTTAGGAGAAATTGTGCATGTTTTCCTCCTCACTTACTTATACGTTAATTTTATGATTTACTCTCATGCTACTTTGATCTCAAAAACATTCTTACTCTCTATGACATGTTAACACTGGCCTCCTGTTTTAATTCAGACTGGGCATATGGCACATCTATCTCCTTAGATATTTATGGAGTGTGGTTAGTTCTGCTGGTTATTGGATTCGTTGACTTTCTTCACTTTGTTTTGTACATACATTCCTTGAAATACATCCTTAAAAATCTTTGTTTAAAAAAGTACAAAAGTGTTTTGGGAGCCTCCAGCTAAATTAGGATTCAGGTACTACAACAGCTAGCAGCCCTACCCTAATGGAAATTGTGAAGGGGAGCTGGATAGGTGTTTAGAATATGCCTTTCACAGGACACATCTTTCACCTGGAGAATGGCCTATACCAAGTTTTCCAACCCGCAATCGGGAAGTTCCTCACACAGGAAATCTGCTTATACTGGCCAAAAGCCTCATGGCTCCTGTCTCACCAGTGTCCAGTTTATGCCTGGACATCGTTGTGGGGCTGAGAGTAAAACCTTGGGTTCTGCCTGGCATCCCAGAGAAAATCCTACCTCTAGTAGTCCCTGGTTCTTCCAGATGGAAGGCGCAAATTCAATACACCACCATAAGAAATAAGTTCAAAGTTTTTACTTACAGATCCTGGGCAAAGAGGGAACCACACATCAAGAGGGCAGCCCTTTGTCTTCATCCTCAGGCCACACAGACAGAAATGAAGAGTCAGGCAGAGAGAGAGACAAAAGCACATAATAGTTAGAAATACATAAGGGAATAAGGTGGGGGTCACTTTAAGTTTGTAAGCAAATACGAATGTTAGCCTTACAGGAAGCAGCAGGAAAGTAGAGAGTCAAGCCGGCTAAGCAGGAGAGATGCCTCTAAATTCTCATTTCCATCCACTGGCTTGAGCCACTTCGGTGTGGCATAAAACTGGAACCTGTGTCAAGGGTGATTGAGCCCTGCTTCTGGTATGAAAAAGTTAAACTTTATTCAAAATGGATGCAAAGGCAACAAAAAATTATATGAATTCATACAGAAAGCAATTACTTGAGTCTTTCTCTAAAAATGATAATAATTGTCCTTACCAAACACAGAAGAGAATATAAACAATCCCTTCCCAAGTTCTATTTGTTTAAAAAGCACTCATTGATTTGAATATTAATATTATTGATTAAGACACTTTGTAGCCCCGTATTTGAACCATATTTCTTCTGTTAATACTTGCATGTTTTTCCTTTCTTCAAAGTTTCCACTCACTCTTTCATTCCACAATAAATTCGATTTCTCAATGTTCTAGAATGTATTTCTTGAGAACGAAAAATGCTATAAACCTCTCCATCCCTTCTCTACTCAAACAACTTTAATATACTATGTAGTCACAGATTAACAAGAGAATATGATGTAAATATTGGGATGTGGTATGGCGACATTCATAGTCTTTGGTATTCAAGTGACTGCCCAGGGCAGAGAAAGAATGTGGCTAGCAGATTATTGCTAGCAATGCAGTACCTAAGGAAGAAGAAATAAATATTTTCCATGAAGTAAACTGATTTCTCTGAATAATTAACAATGGCAAGGAGAGGACAGACATTATTATGTTAATTTTGTACTTAGAGATTAAACACTTTTTTCAAGGTCACAAAGCCAATAATCATTAGTCAGGACTTGAATGCAGGGTTGTCTTATTTCAAGCTCTGTTTATTTTTTAATATTTCATAACTTTCCACTAAACTAAAGGAACATGTTAAAGATAACCACTGTCCGAGAGGCTGAAGTAGGCATGTAACTTCCACTACATCATTTCTAAAAGTGTTCTATTAACAACTTGCTTGGTCATTTAAGAGTCTTCTGTTACTCATTAATTTTAATAAATTGAGATTCTGTGCCTAGGTGTCTTTTAACTTGTAGGAAAACTGTATTCCTCAGAGATTTATTTTTAGCCAACACTTAATACTACTTCAGCATCTAGCCATTTGCCTACCATAACTGTATACCTTTATCTAGGTGTGCAGAATCTATCAAAACTAGATATTATTGTACATAATTTGTTGTTTCCTTTTTTAGATGGTAACAGAAATCACAATTCCACAAAACATAAAGGAATGAAATTTTATGTAACATTCTGAATATCACAGGTAAATTCATGAATTCTTAGCATCATTCAACACAGCGACACGCACTGTACTGAAGACAGCAATCAGAGGAAAGAAAGGGATATGAGAATCAGAAAAATGCCCAAAAGATGACTAAAAGGAAATCCATTTGCTTTTGAGAGAAGGGAAAACACTAAATCAAAAAGAGGTCACATATTACACATCAGAAACTTTATTTGAGTAATACACGTGCTAAGCTGTTTACACAGATAAAGTTAAAGAGGTATTTGGGAACTGCAGGCTTCATTTTGTGCCAGGTACGCATACCAGTGCCTTCATAGGCTTGTTGTAAAATTAAACGAGAATGCGTAGAAAGCAATTATCACACTGCCTGGTTCATATTAAGCAGTCAATAAATGCTAGCTCTCATTTTTTTTATTGTGGTCATTATTCTAGAAGCCTGAGATGAACAAATTGAAGGCATATTCATTCATGAATTAATGAAAGAAATACACAAATGTTTATATTCTCAAAAATTTTATTAAATCTGCATGGTAGTTATCTAGACAATTCAGTTGAGAATATTCACTGGGGACAGGGATTATTTGGTTTGGCTGTCACATACTCAGATAATTAGTTGGATAACTGACAAATTTTCCTTTCTTTCATACCAGCCAGCAGCTTGGAATGGATTTGTAATAGTGAAATCAGTGGACTTCTATGATACTGCTAATTGAAAAAAAAAAAAAAAAAAAAAAAGGTTTTTTTCTTTTTTTCTAAAAAAACAATTGGAGACCTCATAATGTTTTTAATTTCCTAGAAAGAAAATAGAAATAGTTTAAATCTGGTCATACATTATAATTGTTAGTTCTATGTAATGAATGTCTTAGAATATTAAGATTTTGTCAGGGTACAGAAGTCACAAGCTTCAAACTGTGTATACTGAAAATGCAAGGACCTGATAAAAAAAAAACTTGCATTTTTGTGATGATTTTTTATTGTGTTGATGATGAGAACAGTGTGGCAGCATGGTCATTTTGATCCCATAGTTATTTTTCTCTGCTAAAATTATACAGTTGCCATTAAGGCTTATAAATTAGCTTCTCATAAAATTAATTTGGTTATAGCAGTTCTCCGGGACCTAGTTATTGCTAGTGAATTGGAAAATGTCACTCTCCTATAGCTGTGAAGCTGTGATATAGATTCAGAGTCGACTGCCTCATATAGCTCACCCCCAACCTCTCACTTATAAAAGAGTAAAGAATAATCCTCTTATTAACTGTATGTATGTGACTCCTTTTATGAAGGCTGTAGGCCTGCCAATCATAGTGAAACTAGAACTGAGTAGGAGCATCCTAGGTCAGCAGCAGGTTTGGAATGTTTTCTTTTTGCAGTTATTATGGAGAGAACAAGTTGGGCAATTGACCAGCTCCCTGCAGATAAGATGGCTCTCCCCTATGGAGAAAACCTGGGAGGGAGAAGGGCCTGAAGCCAGGTAAATTGCCTGCAAAGTGGCTCCAGCCATTTGAGGCTGGAGTGTAACATTCCTGGGGAATAGAACAAGGGCTTTTGGTCTGGTGAGTTACTTAAATGTTACAGGAACAGAAACTTGTTTTTTCTAAGCCGATGTGATTTTTAATGCCTCTCGTACATTATTCATTCCTCCTTGTCCCCTTTATATATTTAGCGTGATTCTTCTGAAAATGCCAGCTTGCCTCTGATGGAAGACAAAGAAAAATAGCATTTTTTCATAAACAGACTGGTATTGCAATATTTTTTTAAGTTAGAGTCTTGCTCTGTTGCCCAGGATGAAGTTCAGTGACAAAATCACAGTTCACTATAAGCTCAAACTCCTGGGCTCAAGTTATCCTTTCACTTCAGCCTCCAGAGCAGCTAGGACTATAGGTGCACACCACCATGCCCAGATATTTTTAAGGGAGGTTAGTATAGCCCAGGGGCCAAGAAAGGGTGATGAGAGCAGTATTCCATGTGAATAAACCTTAAGAAGGTGACACTTAAGGGAAAACAGGATTTGGTGACTACTAGTTTAGCTAACCCTTCCTGCCTATGAATAATTTAGAGGAACTTATTTTGATCTTATCCAGGAAAACTTGTACAATGCTAGCTAGTCTTCCTCTGTAGCACAGTTTAACTACAATAATGTGTGTGCTATGTATATGTACATGTGTGTATGTGTGTATCATATGTATCTATGATCTGTATTTATGTCAATAGGTTTCAGAAACTGTGAGTATACCATAATATGTGACACCTTAGGAACCAAAGTGATGAATTCAAATGCTAGTTCTACTTCTCTGGGCTATGGTTTTCATCAGTATAGTGAGGGTATTAACAGTGTAACTGATAGGTAAGTATATGAAAGAATTCATTTCTTTGCAAAGAACTTATAACAGTGCTTGACACAAGTAAGTGCACAAGAAATATTAAATGTAGTTATTATTATTACCTATTATTCTGTTTAATTAGGTTTTTTACTTGTTAAGTTTATGCAACTTTTCATTAATATAAACACTGAAAATACCAAAATGTTATATAAATCCATGTCCTAAGGGTGAACGTTTACAACGTATTTAAGTATATATGGGACTGTGAGTTTCAGTAATTGCAGAAAAGGAAATTCAAACCAATCTTCTAATTAACAACTACTATAAAATCAGGAAAACATAGAGGGAGAGAGAGAGTTTATGTGCTTTAAGACATCAGAGAACTAACTTACCATTGAAGAATTGTGGGACCAAGAACTGAGAATAATACTAAAAACGTGAGGCTCACATTTGAGGCAGTTTAATTTTTCTCCTGAGGGGCCGCTGCCAATTCAGAAGCTGACAGCGATAAGGTAGGCAGAGTTGTTGCTGTTCTTGCAAGGGTGGGAGAGTAACTTGAAGTCTAAGATCTGCCAAGGTGGGGAGGGAGCTGATCAACTCTCCATAGTTTGAAACAGGAATCCAAAGGGATTGCCATAATGTAAAAGTGAACAAGCAATAGCTCAGCTTTCCTAGGGAAAGAAACCCATCTTCAAATCATTTCAATGGTTAAAATTGAATTGGATTTCCCAAAGACTTCTACCCCATATGGAGGACTGGATTGTAAATCCTATTTGAAAAACATAACATTATCCTTGCCACAATATTCTTTCATTTTTTTCTTCAAGTATAATTTCCATTCCACAATAAAAAAGGACAAACATGCAATAAAGAATGACTATGTTATTGAGAATCTCAAGATATAAGACACAAAAGACAACGGGAGCAAATCAACAACAGTATTAGAAATTGGAGTTATTAGCAACTCACTTTTAACTAAACATGCTTAATATCTTCAAGAAAATAGAATACATGTTTGAAGGTTTCAACATAAAATAAGTAGAAATTACAGAATCATATACTTGATGGTTAGATTTCAAAACAGATTATACAGATCTGAAGTGAGGATTCCTGAATTGGAGCATAGGTCAAACGAAAATATCTTCAATATAGCATGAAGAGAAAAAAAACATACAAAAAAAACCGTAGGAGAGAATAAAAACCTAAAAGAAAGAGTGAGAAATTCTAGCATACTTTCAACTGAAATTTTAGAATGAGAGGCAGGG
Source organism: Nomascus leucogenys (assembly GCF_006542625.1). NCBI lineage: Eukaryota > Metazoa > Chordata > Mammalia > Primates > Hylobatidae > Nomascus > Nomascus leucogenys. The sequence continues at coordinate 54,249,742 of NC_044400.1, forward strand.
AAGCATAGGGCAAAAGCAGAATGCAAGGGGGCCCATCACTACAAATCAGACACACATTAAAGACAACAACTTCATATCATGATGAGCTTTATGTAAATACGTTTAAAAATTTAGATAAACTGGAGAAATTGCTAAAAAAAAATTAAATCTGAATAGCCCTATAATTATTAAGTAATGAAATTTACATTGAAAAACTATAAGCAGTAGAAAACTTCCAACTTAGATAAATCCCTAGTAAAATCTACAAAAACCATCAGAAAGAAATTGTACAAAACTGTTTTTTACAAAAAAGATTTTTCAAAACTATCGAAAAGAATAGAAACAGAAAAAACTCTACAAGATTTTGTTTTGTTTTGTTTTAGGCTATCTCAATCTTGATACAAAACATGACAAAATTAGAAAGATTAATTATGAAAATATCACCTATGAATATAGATAAATATACTTAAGAAATTAGTAATAAGCTAAACTAAAATCTTTAAAAGTATGTTTTTTAAACAAGTGTAATTGGGGCAAGCAACACACATTGGAGCAGCATTATTTAAATTTATGGTAAGAGAAGTAATAGCTTTTCCGATAGCTCAACTGATATTTTGAGGATACCATAGAAATATAACATAGAAGCACCCTAGTAACAGCCATGTCTTCTCAGTTATGTACATAGTTGCTTGGAGTACCAAACCCTCCCATGATAAGTCAAAGACTCATGTTTTAGCCATAGGATGTGGCAAGGTAGTGTCAGAATTCTTAAAAACAACGTTCATGATTGGAAACCTCCTGCCTGTAATCAGAGCAGAATCCTCACCTTGTGCTTAATACAAACAGGAATTATCAATATGTAGTTCCTATTAAGGCCTGATTATTTGGCCTTAATAGGAATAGTTTACCCTGCCTTCACAATAATTATAGAAACAAATCAAAATCATAAAAAAAGATATAGGATAAATCATTTCAAAAATACATGATATTGGCTGGGTGCAGTGGCTCACGCCTGTAATCCCAGCACTTTGGGAGGCTGAGGTGGGAGGATCATGAGGTCAGGAGTTCAAGACCAGCCTGGCCAAGATGGTGAAACCCCGTCTCTATTAAAAATACAAAAATTAGCCGGGTGTAGTGGTGCACACCTGTAGTCCCAGCTACTTGGGAGGCTGAGACAGAAGAATCGCTTGAACTCGGGAGGCAGAGGTTGCAGTGAGCCATGATGGCGCCACTGCACTCCAGCCTGGGTGACAGAGCGAGACTCCATCTCAAAAAAAACACAACATATTAATACCTGAGACATTTTCGAAAACAAAAACCCTTCAAAGAATCATTGTGCTTTACTGAAAATGTAATGATAAAAGAATGAATAAACGAATGGAGTAAATTCATTCAATGAGTAAATTCCACTGACAGTCTGTCTTTATTTTTTTATTGTCAAAGCTTAAAAGAAGACAAAGAATTGGTAAATAGCAAATATGTGGTTAGAAAGAGGGTCTGTTAATCCCAGCAGGAGTTCTTTCAATAGAATCCAAATGAAAGTTAGAAAAAATAGAAGTGATTTTCTTCAATTCAATCCAATCCAATTTAACTCAATTCAGCAGGCATTTTTTTGAGTGACTCTATGTATAGGGTCCTGTACTAGGTAATGTTTTTCTTAGAAAAAATATTGGAAAAAATGAAGATTTATAACAGTTTTATTTTAGATTCTTTACTCAGTTTTTATTTAGTCCAGTGTTTTTTTTTATAAGCTATAGGCAAATTCTTTTTTATGGTTGCATTAAGAGAATATTAATATATTATATATATTACATGTATTATTAATATATGTATTTAGCAGAGACAACCTTACAAGGCACAGAACTATCAGAAAAGTTGGAGTCTAAAGTGTATTTGGCAATAACGCAAACACCTATGTACTGTTACATGTCTTCATAGCTTCCAGATTGGGTATTGGTATTCTTTTTGAATCTATGTATGAATTATACTTTAGTAAAACATCAGCCAAGACAAAATGCTTCTCCTATTCATCACATTGACTTGTATATTCATCTCTTATATTGCCTGGGTATTTGGGTGTTTTGTTTGTTTGTTTTTCCTCTCTTTGTGGAGAAGGTTTAACTTTTCTCAAAAATATCAGACCAAAAATAGAGATTTTTATATATATTTTTAAAAGTTTGATAGATACACATTATCACCTATGGTCCATAATGATAAGAACATGAATATCTCTGTAGGTTATGAATACACTTTTAGACAACAATAAAAACAGTAGATTAAATAAATTAATCACACTATCACACATCAAATTGAAAATCAGTTGCATAATGGAAACACCATAACCAGTGAATGTCTTATTTACTTATACTTTTCAAGTGAAAATAACAAGTACAAAGTAATTTAATCATCCCTATATTAGAATGATCTGTGAATTGCTGTTCTTAAGAGTCAATATTAAAGACAAACTGATAATCCAGACCTGCTAATTTGTGCAACTTTTAATGCTCCTTTTTTCAGTTATTGTCCAAGAAAAGTTTATTTTTTAATGGTGATATTTTTATCCTTATCATTAAAAGGAGAAAAGAGTTTATATTATGTAGTCACTTATTCAAACTCCAATCTACATATAAGTAGTCATTTATCAATACATAAAGTTTATATAAAGAACACATTATAAAACAAAAATATGATTATGATTGGATTTCCCTGTTTTCTCTTTCTAGATATTCTCTAATGAGCTTTGTGAGAATCACATTATGTATCCTGTGAAAAATTGCTTCTATATTCAGTCTAAGGTATAGGGAACAATATGTACCTTTATTTTAAGTCTCAGAACACTGTCCTTGATTCAAATAGAACTGCGCTCTGATTAAATGTCTATACAATTTGAAACATATCTCTAAACTGTTCCTCAGGGCTTAAGATGAGTTCAAATAATCACTTTCTTCCCCATTCTTCTTGCTCTTTTTTGCCCGTTCCTCTGAACACTTAGACAACTTGGTCTTCATCTGTGTTCCTTATAAACTTATATGTTACAATTATTTCAATTTCTGTTTCTCCTCCACTTATTCAATACCAACTCTAGAGCCATTGACATTTATTGTTACCTTAATTCTATAGTGGCATGAACACTGGTTGCATTGCATAAAATGCTTAGAAACATAGGCATATATAAAATACTCAGGAGCTGTACCTTTTAATTGATGTACTCCAGAGAAACAGAACCAACAGGGTGGGTATGTGTGTTTATTGGCCATTTTTATATTTCCTTTAAAGAAATGTCCTTTGCCCATTTTTGAATTGGTGGTTTTTATTATCGCTGAATTTTAGAAATTCTCTGTATATTCTAGACATTATTCTCTTATCAGATTTGTAATTTGCAAATATCTTCTCCCATTCTGTGGGTTGCCCTTTATATCCATTGACATTGTGTTTTGATTCACAATGTTTAAAAATTTTTTATGAAGGCTTATTTATTTTTTTCTTTTGTTGTTTTTGTCTTTGGTCTAATATCCAAAAAATTATTGCCAAATTTAATAGTTTTAAGTTTAACCTTATGTTTTCTTCTAAGAGTTTTATAGTTTAAGAAATTTCATTCATTTTGTGTTAATTATTATATTTATAGTGTTAGGTAGGGTCCAACAATAGATGCTGGCAAGGCTGTGGAGAATTAGAAATGCTTTTACACTGTTGGTGGGAATTAATTGTAAATTAATTCAACCATTGTGGAAGACAGTGTGGCGATTCCTCAAGGATCTAGAACCAGAAATACCAATTGACCCAGGAATCCCATTACTGGGTATATACCCAAAGGATTATAAATCATTCTACTATAAAGACACATGCACACGTATGTTTATTGCAGCACTATTTACGATAGCAAAGACTTGGAACCAACCCAAATGTCCATCAATGATAGACTGGATAAAGAAAATGTGGCACATATACACCATGGAATACTATGCAGCCTAAAAAAATGAGATCATGTCTTTTGCAGGGACATGGATGAAACTGGAAGCCATCATTCTCAGTAAGCTAACACAGGAACAGAAAACCAAACACTGCATGTTCTTACTCATAAGTGGGAGTTGAACAATGAGAACATATGGACACAGGGAGGGGAACAACACACATCGGGGCCGGTTAGGGGGTAGGGGGAAAGGGGAGGGAGAGGATTAGGACAAATATCTAATGCATGCGAGGCTTAAAACCCAGATGATGGGTTGATAGGTGCAGCAAACCACCGTGGCACACGTATACCTATGTAACAAACCTGGACGTTCTGCACATGTATCCGGAACTTAAAGTAAATTTTTTTTTTAAAAAAGAAAGAAAGTTAAACATTTGAATCTAATAATGTGGTGACTCTGGAAATCAAACTCTCTGTTCTCCAGGGTTTGCTGTTGTTTGTTATTGGGTTTTTTTTGTTTGTTTGTTTGTTTTTTCTGTCTCAGTGTCAAGAATCAGTCTGGAATGTAAACTTAAGTTCCTCTCAGGTCTTTTCTGAGCCTGTACCTTTTCCTGGGCAAGTGTAGTTACTTTCTAATCTTCCTCATATATGCAATTACCTTTTAATGTCCTAGTCTTTAATGTCTGGCAACACGAAGGGAAAGAGAAAAAAATAAAGGGACAGGGAAAAGGGCTCCAGCCTTTATCATTTTCCGGAAGTAACGTCAGCCAAAACTAAAGGGCTTGCAACAGCATGGGGAGGTAAAGCAACAATATCCACCCATCCTTTTCTCTGTACTTCTGTAGTCAGAAGTAGCAATTAGTAATCACGGAAAAAAATTCCAGATATTTGGATGAGAAGATACCTTTTGCCCATCCTGCAGTGTGCCAACTGTATGAAGTTTGCTCTAGAAACATGTGCACAGCTGCCATGAGACTGAGTTGAAAATAGGTAGTTGCTACTGTACTAGGAGCTGAAATTGACTAAAACTAGCCACAATTTACTATCTAAGCCTTTCTTTTAAGTTCCATGCCTTTAATAGATTCCAGAGTCCCAAAATAGTATCATCAGACCCACTCTGCCAATGCAATCGTTTTCTCAGTCGGGAGACAGATTCCTGGTTCTTCCTATTCTGCCATATTGCCAAAATCCTCCCTCAAATTATTTTCATATACAATAGATTCTTAGCTCAATGAAATAAATAGAATTCTTTTTTCTTATTTATTTTGAATTCTGGCATTAGAATAATAAAATTAACTCAAAATTATATATGTATATGTGTGTATATATGCACATATTTTATAGAAGCATAAATAATAGAAAATTAAGAAATTAAAATAATTGGGTGACATTTCTCAACTATCTACCTCAATTTTTATTTTAAGATCATATCTATACAATGCTAAAACAAATGTCTTTGAACAATGAGAACTCATGGACACAGGAAGGAGAACATCACACACCGGGGACTGTTGTGGGGTGGGGGAGGGGGGAGGGATAGCATTAGGAGATATACCTAATGCTAAATAACGAGTTAATGGGTGCAGCACACCAACATGGCACATGTACACATATGCAACAAACCTGCACGTTGTGCACATGTACCCTAAAACTTAAAGTATAATAATAATAATAATAATAAAAAGTCATGCAAAACTAGGTCGACTGAATTATTCACTTCTCAGTCAATTGAGTTGGAATCACATAAGAAATCACAGGTTCATGATACTCATTGGCTCTGAAGGAACCGGGGTTATGCCATTGGAGTATCTTGTATATTCTGTGGAAGTGTACTATGATACTCCGTGCACATTAACTATGACATCTGACTTCAAGTGCAAGATACAGATATGGATGCCTGTTCATTAACATCCTGAAAATACCCAAAGTTCCTCTGACAGTCAGATCCAGAAATTTTGTGAGTGACGAGATTCTTGCACACACATTTTAGTACTATGACAAAAAAGACAATCTTCTTTTTTTTTTTTTTCAAGAAAAAATAAAACATTGAAACCTGTCCTTGCCAGAGTCAAACATGGACAGCGGTTCCAAATTATAATTATAACTAATTATAACTGAATAGTTAGGAGGGATTTGCTGAAGGCACTGGTCTGACTCATCTATACACCATCTACTTCATGCTGCTGGATGAATGTCAAGCTCTCAATTGGCTAAACTTTACGTTCCCTAGGAAGGCTTACAAGGGCTTTCAGCTCACGTAAGAGCACACTGATGATTTTTGTAAGATAATGTCACTGATAAAATAGCCCTCTTGCTTGTGTTGAGCACCTTGGCAGCCTGTTTTGCTGAACAAAAGTGGACTCTTGCTGTGTTCAGTCCATCATATTGTGAACTGTGCAATCCACATTGCTCCAGGGGATGCTTTGCTAACAATTCTTTTGATTCCACTGGATGGCCCAATTACACATATTGACTTTCTGCTGTCAGGTAGATGTTATTTCAGATTTCTAAATTATTGTTTGCTTACAGAATGCTTTGGTAAGTTGTGTTTTACTCCTGCTCAAAAAAAAAATAGTTTTTACAAATGTCTTACCATGCTTACAAATTAATGTTCCAAACACTCTGGATCCAAATACTCAAGTGGTGGAATTAAACAGTTTACATTTTACCAATCAGGGGGCTCATGAGTGTAAATACAGCACTTTGGGAGGCCAAGGCAAGAGGATCACTTGAAGCCAGAAGATTGATACCAGCCTGGGCAACATAGTGAGACCTTTTCTCTACAAAAAAAATGTTTAAATAAACAGTTAGCTGGGTGTGGTGGCATGTGCCTGTAGTGCTAGCTAGCTGGGATGCTGAGGTGGGTGGGAAGGTTGCTTGAGCCCAGGAGATTGACAGGACAGTGAGCTGTGATAGCACCACTGCACTCCAACCTGGCAACAGAGCAACACCTATTCTCTAAATAATAAATAAGTAAATAAACAAATAAATAAATAAATTTTGTAAATCGTGGAATGTTTGTGCTTTATATTTTATTTGGTATTGGTTTTATTTATTCTGATTGATTTAGTCGTGTTTGTAAGATTCAGCAGTGTCTATTTTTCTATCTGGTAGTTTTTGGATTTCCTAGTAATGGGCCTAAATTTACTGTTCTCCAATTTATATCTGATCCTTTTTGTCATCTCCATAGTGAAAACAAGAAAATATAATTTAGCACTCTCAAAACAGATGCAACTTCAAGGAATTACATATGTTTACTAAGTGATTCCCTAAAGATTAATATTTGTTAGTTAGAAGCTTCATTTAGCTTTTCTTTATAACTCCAATTTGTTTAAACTGTTGGTTTTCAAAATAGGTTAAATGTACCCAAAATGTTCAATTAAGGTTATTGTTTCAACCAAATATTTCAAGCTTTTGCATATATATGTAGTACAACACCATACGATTTCATTTAAACAATGAATTTATGGAACAAATAATAAAGGAAAAAAGTGCCCAACAAATTGTCTCAATTTCTAGCTTTCTGATTCTTTATTTTATCTACTCATTTATTTATTACAGTATCTTCTTATTCATAGCTTAAAAATTTCCTTGGCCATTTCTGAACTGTATTATTTTATCTCTATAGATTATTTTTTTGTGGTGAACTCATCCACTTCTATAACTGTAAATATACTATTCAATTTTCACTTTTCTACAGCTATATAACTATATGTCTAGGAGAAATTTTTACTTATATAAATTACGGATATATCATATATAAAACTGTACCCATCATCATTCCTGTTTCCTCTTCAACATCTCAAAGCTTATTTATTTTCATATGTTTTTTATTTCAGCAATTTGTTGCTCATCACCCAAAAATCCAAGTCAAAGTTTCAGATTATGTATTAATTTTTCCTTTCCACTCGTTTCTGATGCGTAACTAATCCCTAAGTCCTGCCATTCTGACATTCACCACTTCTCCTAAATACAACTTCTCTTTATCCCCACATTATCCTAGTATCCGTAATTCAAGCAATCTTCAACTTACCACTAAATCATTAAAGAATGCCCTCCTGACTTTTTAATGATTGCCATTCTAACTGGCATGAGATGGTATCTCATTGTAGTTTTGATTTGCATTTCTCTAATGACCAGTGATGATGAGCTTTCTTTCATGTATTTGTTGGCTGCATAAATGTCTTCTTTTGAGAAGTGTCTGTTCACATCCTTTGCCCACTTTTTGATGTTTTTTTTTCTTGTAAATTTGTTAAAGTTCTTTGTAGATTCTGGTTATTAGCCCTTTGTCAGATGGAGAGATTGCAAAAATTTCCTCCCATTCTGTTGTTTGCTTGTTCACTCTGATCATAGTTTCTTTTGCTGTGTAGAAGCTCTTTAGTTTAATTAGATCCCATTGGTCAATTTTGACTTTTCTTGCCATTGCTTTTGGTGTTTTAGATATGAAGTCTTTGCCCATGCCTATGTCCTGAATGGTATTGCCTAGGTTTTCTTCTAGGGTTTTTATGGTTTTCGGTCTTACATTTAAGCCTTTAATCCATCTTGAGTTAATTTTTGTATAAGATGTAAGGAAGAGGTCCAGTTCCAGTTTTGTGCATATGGCTAGCCAGTTTTCCCAATACCATTTATTACATAAGGAATCCTTTCCCCATTGCTTGTTTTTGTCAGGTTTGTCAAAGATCAGATGGTTGTGGATGTGTGGTGTTATTTCTGAGGCCTCTGTTCTGTTCCATTGGTCTACGTATCTGTTTTGGTACTAGTACTACGCCGTAGAGGATGTGGTGAAATAAGAACACTTTTACACTGTTGGTGGGAGTGTAAATTAGTTCCACCACTGTGGCAGACAGTATGGTGATTCCTCAAGGATCTAGAACCAGAAATACCATTTGACTTAGCAATCCCATTACTGGGTATATACCCAAAGGATTATAAATCATTCTACTAAAAAGACACATGCACACGTATGCTTATTGCGACACTATTCACAATAGCAAAGACTTGGAACAAACCCAAATATCCATCAGTGATAGACTGGATAAAGAAAATGTGGCACATGTACACCATGGAATAATACGCAGCCATAAAAAAGGATGAGTCTATGTCTTTTGTAGGGACATGGATGAAGCTGGAAACCATCATTCTCAGCAAACTAACACAACAACAGAAAGCCAAACACAGCATGTTCTCACTCATAAGTGGGAGTTGAACAATGAGAACACGTGGACACAAGTAGGGGAACATCACACACAGGGGCCTGTTGGGAGTGGGGGCTAGGGGAGGGATAACATTAGGAGAAATACCTAATGTTGGTGATGGGTTGATGGATGCAGCAAACCGCCATGGCACGTGTAAACCTATGTAACAAAACTGCATGTTCTGCACGTGTACCCCTGAACTTAAAGTATAATAATAATAAAAGAAAAGAATGCCTTCTTGGCATGTTTCCTTGTTCTAGGGCCCTTCTCCATTTTAATCTTTTTTTCTTTGAGTAGTCTTTAGAAAATAATTCTTTATTTAAGAAATTCCTATGATTAAAACATTTCACTGACTTTTTACAGTTCAATATAGTTCATTCTCCTTAACATAATATACATCCCCTTATGATCAACCTCTGCATTTTTCTATGGCCTCATATCTCTTCATCTGTACTCCATTTGGGCTTTGCTTCTATGTTTATTTATATATTTAAGATACAGATAATCTTCAACTTAGCATGGGGTTATGTCCAGAAAACCCCATTGTAAATCAAAAATATTTTATGTTGAAAGATACTTTCAACTTACAATGGGTTTGTCTGGACACAACCCCATCATAAGTAGAGAAGCTTACAGAATTCATGTTGCTTTCATACCATCATAATCTTGAAAAATCATAGGTCAAACCACCGTAAGCCGAGGATGTCTATACATAGTGAGGTTTTTCTCTAGGCCTAGCATTGTGTTTACATGTGGGATGGTCCTTTTATGGCTTATATGCTGCCACTGAATTAAGAGGTATGCATATAATCAATTCAGGCGTCTTTCTTAACATTTCAGAAATACATTTAATGAAAAGTTATTTCTCTAAAAATCATGCCTACTTATTTAGTTTAACAGCATTTTACATAGGAGATGTCAGTGAAAAAAATTATAAAAGCGTTGTTTGGAAAACTACCAAATTTTTTCATCACTAGCTTAAAATATTCAGTTAGACCACTTTTGCATCTTCCATCATGACACCCTGGACAAACACCATCATCTGTCATCTGAGCTATTGTGAAAGTCAACTAATTGGTTGCTTAGCTTCTATTTTTAACTCTTACCATCTATACTTAACACAACACTCAGTAATTGATGTAAAACATAAATTAGAACTTGTTATCCTTGTGCTTATATAGCCCTCCAATAACTGAACATCTCAACTGAGATCAAAAGCCAAAGTCGTAGCAATGGCAACCCAGACCCATGGCAATCTGTCTCTCAGTACCTCTCTATCTTCTACTATGCTCCAGTTTTCTAACTTAGCTCCAGACACCCAGCTTTCTTTACTTTTCCTCAAATATATTATAAACACTCCAGTATCATGTGTCATGGCCTTTGCACTTACTATTTGCTTTACTGAAAGCATGTTTTCCTAGATGTGAATGACTGCAAGAGAAAAAGATTGGGAGTAAAATATATATATATATATATATATATATATATATATATATATATGAGGAATTCAGGTTTGAACTAGTGACAGTGAAAATGCCTATTAATCTTCCCAATAGAAATGTTCTATAGGCTTAAGAAATGAGTGTTCAAAGCAGAGCTTCAGTATAGAGATACACAAGTGAGACTGAACAGAATATATATTAATATTAAAGCCATGAGACAAGATAAGTTCATTATGGACTGAGGATACAGAGTAAAAGGAGAAAGGGGTTATGATTGAGCCTTGGTCCACTTCAAAGCCTAGAGGTTTCGTTGATGAAGATGTGCCTGCAAATAATACAAGAAGGAACATTCAGCAAGGTAAGAGGAAAACCAAGAGAGATTGTTAACCCAGGGAGGCAGGTGAATGATCAATATTAAGAATGATGGAATAATAAATTAACACAAGTTTTATAAAGGTCAACTAAGATGAATACTGAGAACTAACTATTGGAGAACAATATATTAATAGATGTCGCTGGCAACATATATGCAAAAAAGAAATTCTATTAGCATAGAGTCTAAATTGAGGTTGATAAGGGCAAGTGAAAATGGATCAATAAATTGTTACGTTCTACTCAGATCAAAGAATTACCACAAAGTTTAGAACCAAAGGTTGTGTACTAAATGTCAAATTTAGATTATTGAGTGTTCACGGGTATTCAGAATGACAATGTCAAAGTATAAGACAGAATTGAGTGTTTGTGAAAGCATGAAAAAAATCTTTGAAGGAAAGGAAGTCAAAAAACATTTTGAAGAATTGTCTATGGAAGTTCAACTCTTAATGCTTGTGACTGAAGCAGTGCTGTAGAGAATGATATTGAGTCAAAAGCTATAAACTTTCGATGAAGAAATAAGGTAGAACAGCCTGAGAAACTGCTGATCAATGCAAAAAGGAATACTAGTAAGTACAATTAAACAGAGGTCATATTATTCAAAGTTTGAGAAGTTTAGACCAGAGGGAAAAAACTAGTCTGAACCTGGCAAGAACAGAAGAAGCCAATGTTTGGGATGTAGAAGAGATAACAGCCCTTCCTTCAGAGCTAGTGCTAAGGTGTGAGCATGTTACTTAAGTTACTTAAGAAGACTGTAGGGAAAACATAGTGACCAAAAAGGAGTGCTCAGCTAGGATTAGAACAAATAAAATAAATGTTCAGAGAAGAGTTTGAAGATACAGGAGATTCTGCAGATACCAGATCATAAGACCCAGAGGGCACCTGGAAAGTTTTTCAATCAAGGAATGTTGTAAAATAGGATTGGATTAAGAAAATTACTGAGGCATAAATGTCCCGGTCATGAGAGATAACCATAGAGTCTTGGGCATCTAGAGTGATTATAATACATAGAGATAAATGATGTGATTAGATTAGGCTGAGAGACTACAGTCTCAGGGAGAAGGTTTCTAAGTCTTAGCAGAAATATGAAGAGCCTTTGAGATCCTGGTTCCCTCTTATTAATAATGCTTCTAATTCACAACACACAACTTTGCCATTCCCCACCTGTTGGTTTCTGCATCGGGGGCCTGGAGGATGGTGGAGGATTGATCTTACATGAAGCATGGGAAATCAGAGATAACCTCTTGACTCTTAGGGCATGTGAAGGTCTGCAAAGGAAACGTAGAGGTAAGGGGAGAATTTATCTTATCTGGAAGATGGGGAGTTTCAGGACTACACACCCACACACCCACTATCTCCACTCCACACACACACAGGGACACACACGTGCACTTTTATTAATTAATTTTTTTTTCCAATCCTATATCTGCATTCATTTCTTTGCTATGTAATTTGTCAGAGGGAAGCAGAAGTATCTTCCCTTAAGTTTCTCTTTAATGGCAAACTCTACCCTAGATCTCTAGTTTGCCAGCCTTCCCTGCAGAGTTTGGATTTGCCAGCCTCCACAATGGAATGAGCAATTCCCTAACATTTTTAAAAATAAATATACATCTCTCGCTCTCCATATTAGTTCTGTTCTCTGAAGAACCCTGACTCACACAGGAATCCAATCTCTGTTATATTTGCTCTTGATGACTTTTGAATTTTGTTAAACAATTTGAATTGTTTTTTCTGACGATGTACTAGTCCATTTTCACACTGCTGATAAAGACATACCTGAGACTTGGCAACTTACAAAAGAGAGGTTTAATGGACTTACAGTTCCACATGGCTAGGGAGGTCTCACAATCATGGCAGAATGAAAGGAGGAGCAAGTCACATCTTAACATGGATGGCAGCAGTCATAAAGAGAGAGAGTTTGTGCAGGGAAATTCCCATTTTTAAAACCATCAGATCTCGTGAGACTTATTCACTATCACAAGAATAGCATGAGAAAGACACACCCCATGATTCAATTATCTTCCACTGGGTCCCTCCCACAACATGTGGGAATTATGGGAGCTACAAGATGAGATATGGGTGGGGACATAGAGCCAAACCATATCAGGTGATAAAATGCATACTATAAAAAACATAGAAAATTCAAATACCACAAAAATGGCACTGTCAACATCTTGTTGAGTGCTCTTCTGTTTTTTCTGTGAGTTTATAGACATGTATACTCAACAACAAATTTGGATTATGAAATTCTTTTTCAATAACATTAATTGTAATCATTTAAAAATGTTATTAAAATTATATAGAAAAAAATTATTTAGAAAAAAGATTTTTAAAGTTTCTGTCTTTAATTCTAATACATTTCATTTTACCATGCATGGCATACATTTTTATAATTAGTGTCTTCATTTAAAATATATAATACTCATACAAAAAATAAAACTACACTCTTTTGCTGTGCTGAATTTTATTAATTTTATCCTAAAATTTGTGTTTGACTTCTGTAAAACATTGTTTTTAATAGGAATGCTTTTAATATATGTTAAATTTATTGTCATAATTTCTTAAATAGTAGTAAATGACTAATTTTCTGAGTGAGTATTAGTAAAATAGTGTCATAAAGATCATTAATATGACTGCCAAAGTGAGGCAGAAATACCACAGTAATAAAATACTAATTTAGAAAAACCCAGAAGAAAGATGTGTAATAGTACAAAAAGATTTAATATACCTCCACAAGAGATAAATTTTCCATGTTGCTCTTAATAATCATTACTGTTTGGTTTTAGATTGTTATTGGGCATGAGAACCATAGTTAGACCTGCTGTAGATCCAGAAGGCTTAGGGTCCCAGTTATCCTGACATTTGAAAATGTAAACTAACTTTAGCTGAGCCAGTGTGTTAACAGTTGCCTATGAGTACAAAATCAATTCATCTCTGAGTCTATTATCAAGGACTGTGTCTCTTTTGCTGTTCAGTTAAGCTCAGGTCCCAGAAAGCACTTTGCATACATAGCTTCGAAGGAATTCACAGCTGGGTCAGATAAGGGACTCAGTATATGAGTCTTTGTGTTTGTCATCTTTTATTATTTTCCCAAATCCCTCCAACCCATGAGCCCAGGTAAATAAAAGTTAACTGAACAAGAACTCAAACTGAGACTATCTGTAAAAAGTAACTGAAATCTGCCTTTGTTTCATTATTTTTAATAAGATGAGAAAATAAGTGGTTATCTTCAGCTTAACTTACCATCAAAAGAATGTATTAATCGGTTCACTTAAATGTGAGAAAATCCAAACCCTGCCATATGGTATCTTATTAACAATGCCATGGCTTAACAGTGAGTCCTAAATTGGGCATGGAGCCATATTTCTTCAGATTCTTGTTAAGTCGTGTGTCTAAACTGACTAAGTTCTTAGATACAGGGTATGAGAATCATATAATTAAATTATTAAGCAAGTTCATATAGCAAGAACTAAAAGAACTTCTCTATATAGAGCTAGATGTTTTTTCCATAATTATACTTATGTACCTGAATAAAAGTCATATACTTATATATCTGAATCACTTTAAATTCTTCTTAATGATATAGCGTTTGTACAGACACTCCTTTGACTCAAATGTCTAGCTCACAATCATAGAGCTAGCAACTATACATCACAATGTGTAATCATGACTCAATTATACAGTCGTTTGCTTCAACATGATGGGAGAACTTCTTGATTCAGTGTTTCTTCCCGACTACTTCCTTTATTCTTCTCACTGCAGAGTGTTACCTCAGTTTTTCCTTTCCATATCCATTTTCCCTATCTTGGCTACTTACAGTCCAGTTCCTTTAATTATTCACTCTTCTGGCGCTCTTCTACTACCTTCTTCCTTAGAAACTACTCTTCCTCACCTATTGCTTGCTTTCTTGCTAACCATTGGGAAACTCCCTCATCATTGTTTATCCCTTGAATTATAATCTGGTTCAAGCTCTTGTGAAATTTCCTAAACTGCGATAGATTCCTAACAACTTCAGTTTTGCGTACACGAGACATTCTTTACACAGATGTATTTTTAAAACACAACCCAAACTAGTCCAGTTCTCTTGGCAACCTTTAGTGATCCCCATTTCCTACGGCATGTTTTTCATATTGTATCATGACACAGAGAGCCCTTTACCAATAGTCTTATCTCTACCTCTTTTGCTTTATTCCCAGGCATGTTTTTCAGGGTGACTTGTTATTTATAGACTAGTGGAACAAGTTCAATCCAAAACAATCATTTACAGCGTTTCCCTTGAAAAAACAGATCAAGTGTTCTTAAAAAAGTGATTATCAAATCACTGCTGGGCACGGCGGCTCACACCTGTAATCCCAGCACTTCGGGAGGCCGAGACAGGTGGATCACAAGATCAGGAGATAGAGACCATCCTGGCTAACATGGTGAAACCCCGTCTCTACTAAAAATACAAAAAATTAGCCGGGAGTGGTGGTGGGCACCTGTAGTCCCAGCTACTTGGGAGGCTGAGGCAGGAGAATGACGTGAACCCGGGAGGTGGAGCTTGCAGTGAGCAGAGATCACACCACTGCACTCCTGCCTGGGCAACAGAGCAAGACTCTGTCTCAAGAAAAAAAAATAATAATAATTTTAAGACTTTTTAACTTTAACTTATATCTAGTGAATGTTTTATGTTTTCAGATTCTAAGAATTTTTCCACCTCTTTTTAACTTTAACTTATATCCACTGAATATTTTATGTTTTCAGATTCTAAGAATTTTTCCACCTCCATTCACATGAAAACGTCAGAATATTCTTTATTAATATAATAAGAGTCATGATAAAATTGAATTCATAGAAGTTTACATTTCAGCAGCAGTTGCCAAATTTCAAAAATTTGCTTACCCTTTACCATGTTTGTCATATTTATAAACTTTTTTAAGTAGAAATAAGTGCTTTCATAACCCTCTTAACAACCTGAGCAAGAAAAAAAGCCTAAATCATTTCAGAATGTTTAAACACTGAAAGAGGAAATTATCATAATGTTTATCATAAAGTATGAAAAGATACATACAAACTTTTTTAAATAAATTGAATCATCAAATTTGACCTAAATAAAAGGTTAATATTCATGTTCTTAAATGCTATTCTACTTCATACTATTATTGTTAAAACTGCATTGAAACCTGCTCCAGAATTATTTTCTTCATTTGTAAAATGGAATAACATAAATTTGCTATTTAGAATAAGAACTGAGAAAATGTCAACAGAAATTGTATATTAAATAAATATATGAAGCCAAACATAAAGTTATATAAACATTCTTTTCAAAATAAAATGTTGGCTTAAATGTATAATTGTATGAGACACATTTGGAGAAGCTTGCTCAGACCACATTTAAAATATGATAAACCACAGATCAAGCCAAGAGGATACAGAAAAATCTATCCAAATTCCTGTATGTTAGACAACAGCTTGGACTGCTTGCTTTTTTGTTACAGATCTACCCAGATCTCACCAAATCTCTTTTAATAGCACAGTTTGATAACAGTTCTGACAAAGAAAACTGCCATCAGCAACTACTGGCTGCCAAAGAATACTGAATTATTGTGAGATATTGGCCAAATATATAAAATTTTAAAAGCTCATAAAAAAGCAATTAATTGGTCTCATATATCTATTTCTATTTTAATGCTAGAATTAACCATTTAATTAACTTATCCCATCAAAATAGAACATTCATATAATAGCTTCTTAAGCTTGGGGGCTTTCTTGCATTTGAGTGCTGGCTTCTTTTTCTGTAAGTAGGCCCAAGATTATCCCATTATATCTGAATACATTCAGGCTCCAGCCAAACCAGATCTCTCTATGAGCTCCAAACTCAAGCATTCATTTATTCCACAGACAGCTGCTGTGTGTCAGGCATTATGCTAGGCTAGGTACCAGAGATAAAAAAAAAAAAAAATGCTGTCAACAGGTCAGCAGGAATATTTATTTCATAGGCTCTCCCCCAGTAAAATGTTTCAATGATCAATTTGTTTTGAGAAATGTTGTATATGATACCACATCCCCAAATATTCAAACCTGTTTTTAAAACTCTGAAAGCATTGCAAATTCTTATGGCTAAAAATGTAACCACACCTAGTAGAATGGTGAAAATGCAAAACACTGACAACATTAAATGCTGGTGATAATGTGGAGCAACAGGAATGCTCATTCATTGTTGGATGAAATGTAAAGTAGTATAACCATTTTGGAAGACTGTTTGGCAGTTTCTTATGAAATTAAATGTACTCTACTATCCAGCCACCACACTCCTTGGTATTTATAAAAATAAGTTGAAATTTATGTCCACACAAAATCCTGCATGTAATGTTTATAGCAACTTGTTCATAATTGCCAAAACTTGAAGGCAACCAAGATGTCTTTCAGTAGGTGAATGGACAAACTGCGCTGCATCTGGACAATGAAATATTATTCAGTGACAAAAAGAAATGAGCTGCCAAGCACAAAGACACATGGGGGAAAACTTCAAAGCATATTGCACAGTGAAAGAAACCAATTTGAAAAGTCTGCATACTGTGTGATTCCAAATATATGACATTCTAGGAAAGGCAAAACTATGGAGATGGTGAAAAGTTCCATGGTCTTCAGAGGTCGGAAGGGAAAGAAGAATGAATTGGCAGTGCACAGAGGATTTGGGGGGCAGTGAAACTATTCTGTATACTACTACAATGGTGAAGACATGTTATTGTACATTTGTCAAAATCCACAGAATGTACAGTAAGAGTAAACCCTAATGTAAACTATGGACTTTGGGTGATAATGATGTGTCCATCTGGGTTCATTAATTATAACAACTGTACCACTCTGGTGGGGGTTGTCGATAGTTGGGGAGGCTCTGTGTGTGTGCAGGGGACCGAGGAACTCTCTGTACTGCCTGCCCCTCAATTTTGCTGTGAACTTAAAAATGCTCTAAAAATTAAAATTTGTTTTAAAAAAAGCTATCTCACTTGATTATGGTATTTTTATGTCAAGAAATTTTTACTATTTCTTCATACAGCTAATAGCCTGTGTAGCACATTTCTATATGATGGACCACTTAGTCCATATAATACAAAAATGAACCAATAATTTAATAAGATAATTAAGACACAGATATTTCAATTTCCAAAACAAACTACCAAAAAAAAACAAAAGGTACTATGGTCAGTTGTTTCAATAAACTGACTAAATCAAGTAAAGTATTTCATTGTGTATTCTCACTAGATAAGTCATTCATTATCTCTTGACTCATAATTTAAGCAAGAATGTAATATTAACAAACAGCATTTTTATTTAGAATCAGACATCAGTATAGGTGATAGTCTCCATTATTTCATTTATTCAACAAAAATTTTTCAAGCACCAAATCTATGTTGGCAAACTTTTTCTGTGAAGGGCTAAAGAAGAAATATATTTAAGCTCTGCAACCCGTTTGATTTCTGTCACAACTACTCACTTCTGCCATTGTAGTGCAAAAAAAAAATCATAGACAATAATTAATAAATGGGCATGGCTGTGTTCCAATAAAGTGTTATTTACAAAAACTGGCAGTAGGAGAAAGTAGGCCTGTGGGGCTTTAATTTGCCAAACTCCTGGTCTAGACAATAGGGATATGAATTTTAAAGTAATTGCCTTTAAAGATTTAGAGTCTTATGAAGGAAACATATGCTTACATTTCGTTGTTTTAACTGCTATTTTATGAAATCGGGAAGGAGGAAGGTTTAACCAAAGAAAGGAAATGTACAAGCAAGACATTTTTTCTCAAACATCCTAGGTGAAAAGTGGCTTATCACAGTGCAAGTTGCTATTTTCTTAATTATTTGGAATCTCAAAAGAAGATCTGTCTTTGTCCTACATGTTATCCTGGAACGTATGGGGCTACAGATGATACTCATTATAAACTCACCCACTCGCCTCCTACTTTCATAACAACTTGTGGTAGAGATATATCAGAAGACATGAAGAAACGATGTGAGAGGGAATTCATAATTATTATTCTCTGCTAAGACCACCCACCACAGAAAGCAAAACTGACAACTGAAAAGTGAGAAAGTTGCAAAACACAACAACAATGAGGCCTAGAAAACAACAGTTAAGAGAGAAGAGTCCTTGATATATTCCAGGGGAAAACTCAACAGATTATCATTTGCTGTGCCTCAAGAGTCTTTGAGGAAACAATAAGGTCTTTGCTTCCCAAATTTGGTTCTGCGAATTTTCTTAAATGTGCTTGTCTGTAGATTTCCTCGAATAAAAATAGTCAAAATGCTTCAGGGTCAGATGACCTGTTAAAAGCAGACTGCATAATTTGCTGAAGATTTGAATAGGATTCAGAGCACTATGCATTTATGCAACACTGGCTGTTTATCTGTGAGTAATAGTTCTTGTTGGGGGATACAAAAAGTAATAATTCAGTTTCTGGAACCTTTAAGTTGGGAATATAGGATACAGACATATTAGCAATTAAATAACATAACCCACTGATATTTTGCTGTGTGCATCCCCACCCAAATCTCACGTTGAACTGTAGCTCCCATAATCCTCATATGTCGTGGGAGGGACCTAGTGTGAGGTAATTGAATCACAGGGGTGGGTCTTTCCCCACACTGCTCTCGTCATAGTGAATAAGTCTCATGAGATCTGATGGTTTTATAAAGGGAAGTTCCCCTGCTCAAGCTCTCTCGCCTGTTGCCATATAAGACTTGATTTTCTCCTCATTTGCCTTCTGCCATGATTGTGAGACTTCCCCAGCCATGTGGAACTTTGTGTGAGTCAATTAAACCTTTTTATAAATTACCCAGTCTCAGGTATTAGCAGCGTGAGAACAGACTAATACACCCACAAAGCCTGTCTTCTAGAATATTTTTTCAGATGTAATGATACAATTATACAAATCAAGAAAATAGAAAAATTAAGTATCATTTCAACGTAAGTTTTGAAAGCCCAATTGGCAATTAAGTTTGAAAGTGAGAATATTTATAGCGTTCAGTAGAGGAACTCAAATGAAAATGAGAAAATATCTCATGATTTTGAGTTCAAGAATTTTCTGTTTCCCTATTTTACTAATGTATAGATTATGTTGTGTTCAATAAACCCCTAAACTTCTCTTGTTTGTGTTCTTTCTGTGGTTTCCCACCCAGGTGCACGTCGAATGCCTTACTGTTTTTACCACCATCTTGTGGTAAGACAAGGTAACTGCATGTAAACTCACTGAACATAATGTAAGTGGCAGATGAAGGCACTCACACCACATCCCCTTTGTGACAATGTGCCTGACAGTACACGTTTCAGGAACTTAGTACATTACAAAAGCAGACATGGTGATAAACCTTATAAGTGAGAGGCTCAAAGCGGATTTTAGAAATGGCGTTGATTTTGTTTAATACTGATTTTATATATACAATCAGTATTTTGAGGATACATATATATTCTCAATCATCTTCTGAAATAAGAATGCCTATAAAGCTGCTTTATGTTTGCTTCTTTTTAAACACAGGAGGTCTCTTTCTCTCGAAGGGGATGAAGA
The DNA here is from genome assembly GCF_006542625.1 of Nomascus leucogenys. Classification (NCBI taxonomy): domain Eukaryota; kingdom Metazoa; phylum Chordata; class Mammalia; order Primates; family Hylobatidae; genus Nomascus; species Nomascus leucogenys. The sequence continues at coordinate 54,270,184 of NC_044400.1, forward strand.
GAGAAATCTCACTCTAACTATGGCTAAATCGTGAAGGGTCCCAACATAGATTGGTGATAAATAAGCAGAATAAAACAAAGACAAAGCAGGAGTTTGCACCTGGCTTGCAAAACAGTTAATCAAAATCGATGACTTCTGCTACCAAGAACCAAGAAAACATTGTTCTGTGGTTTTTAAGAGGAATCTTTAGCCAATGCAACCAGGTAGGACGTCATAGGATGCTCCATAATACATGCCTATGGATAACTATTCATTTAAAAAAAAAATTAAGATAGAATACATATTCTTAAAATAAAAAAAAGTTGATATTAATCTGATATGGCAGTGATAATAAAATACTACAGGAAACACTTTTTATTTTTGTTTATTTATTTATTTTTCTGAGACCGAGTAGCCCAGGCTGGAGTGCAGTGCCATGATCTTGGCTCACTGCAACCTCCACCTCCCGGATTCAAGCAATTCTCCTGCCTCAGCCTCCTGAGTAGCTGGGATTACAGGTGCATGCCACCATGCACGGCTAATTTTTTTTGTTGTTGTTGTATTTTTGGTAGAGATGGAGTTTCACCATGTTGTCCAGGCTGGTCTGGAACTCCTGACCTCACAATCCACTCGCCTCGGCCTCCCAAAGTGCTGAGATTACAGGCGTGAGCCACTGCACCTGGCCAGGAAACACTGTTAAGAACAAGATTGCCTTATGTTAGCGTCTTCCTGCTGTCAAAACAGTCAGAACGGCAGGTACTGGGGTCTAGGTGGTGGTGTGTATATTCACACCACATACAAGTTCATTGATAGAACTGTGTTACCCATGAGAAGGTACTGATTAAGATGGAGAATCAGTGTTATTGTAAATGAATTAACATGTGTGTAAAACATAAAAGCAGAAAACATAAGCTCCAAAAAACACTTTAGAAGTAATTTCATCTAGTCCTCTCATATTTCAGATAAAAAATTCAGAGGAGGTCAATTCTACTTAACTTTTTCAGTCTCAACATTTGAACTGATCAAATGTATGAGCATTTGCCAACCTAACGAGAGAATTGCTGTTCCATCTATGACCCCACTGGGCTTTATGGTCCTTCTCTCTTGTATTGTAGTTAGCTTTAGACATAACTCAGATGTCAGTTGTTTTCTCATTTTCATACTCTTTCATTTATTCCATCTGTTTCTGTTCTCACTTCTACCTAGGTACAGCATTCCATAATGCTTTCAATTGTCTTTGGATAATTTACTCACACACACGCAAAAATATATTAGTGAGCAATATTCACTGCATTAATTCAGTTAACAAATATTTACTTGGCATCCACTAAGTGCCAACCACTGCTTTAGATGCTGGGGATAAAAACAAAAAAAAAGTCATAAGCCTTGCCCTGATGGAAATTATAATGGAGGAGAAAGACTAATGGAATAATCAGAAGTTAAACCCATAAAAAACATTACTCTAATGGAGAAGTACACACATTTTCAATGAGGATAATTAATTTGGTCAGGGGAAGCAAAGAATGCTTCCTTGAGAAGTGAGGATTTAGCTAAGATCCAAGGAAATCAGTCCAAGTTAACAATTTTAAGAAAGAGCTGATGTATATGTTGGAATAATCCATAGTTTGACTGAAAAACTGAAAGACAACTTAAAGACAGTGAATGGAAATGAATAAAGTGTAATAAATTCTCAATGAAACATTATATAGCAATTGAAATGAATGATCTACAGCTATCTGCAGGAATGTGAATGGGCTTCATCAATATATTATTTAGTTAAAAACAATTATTCCCATGCAGAAAATTCTTCTTTGTTTCTTTCCACACCACATTAAAAGTGTAAAAATCATGATTAGCTCACTGGCTATAAAAGGACAGTCCTCAGGCCAGATTTGACCAGCAAGTACAACATACACACACACACACACACACACACACACACACACACATACACACACTAAGTTTTATGCTAGTGGCTACCTCCGGTTGAGGGAGTTGATAAATGGCGGGATGGGGAATGAGCTCATTAAGAGATGTAAGATGCATTAGTGTTCTAAATCCTGAATTAGATAATGGATTAGAAAAAGCTTACTATATTAAAGATTAAAAAATATAAAAACAGAGGACTATTCATGAACCAAAAATGATGATGTATTAAAAACCAGAGGTCAAATAAAAAAATTCAATTGCATGCATTTAAGATCCAACATCCAACAGCAACAAAAGAGAGCAAAGAGAGAGGGAGAGAGAGAGAGAGAGAGGAAAAAACTAAAACATAGAGTAGCAAAATGGTGCTTGTTGAGGTTGGGGATTTTTGAGGCCAAATTTTGAATGGCTAACATAGGTCTTTATTTACTTGTTTGTTTCTTTGTTTATTTAAAAATAAATATTCACCTTGAATTCTCTTTATTGAAAAGTGGGAATGGGATGGAGTGGGAGTGACATGGCCAAGTTTGCTTTTCCATAAAATTATTCCACTGTAGTGTGGAAACTCTTCAGAAGGAGACAAAAGAAAATATGTACTCACCAAATATGTACTCACAAGAGACTGTAGAAGTTCTGGGTAGAGTTGATAGTATCTGAGCCAAGGTAATTGTTGTGGAAATGGAAAGAATCTGGCTGATTTTAAAAACACATAAAACGTAATAGATACAGTTTAGAAATGAATGTGACTGTTTGGATATGGATCTTGGGGCCTCAAAGATTTCATGAAGGACTATTACATTTATGGCGATTACAAAATTAGATATTTGGTAATGCCGTTCTCTGAGACATAAAATGGTGCCAGAGAACTAAGTTTAGGGAGCAGATTATTTATTCATTAATTCACTCCACATTTACTAAATTTTGATTTGTGAAGCACAGTTGTGTTAAGTACTAAGATAGTAGTGTAAAGCAAATTTCCAAGTTCCCTGTTTTCATAGAGCTTACATTTTAGTGAGAGCAATCAGACCAGAAATAAGTAAGCAAACAAATAAATTGTTTAGATTATACCATTTTGTAGAGGAAATAAAACACCACGATGACATAGGGAACAGTGGAGGCAAGGAAGCTATTTTAAGCAGGGGGTTGGCAGGTGATTTCTCCAGAATGATGTAGCAGAGACTGGAACGGCAAAGTCAAGAGTTTTGTTTTAGGTGTCTTCTGCTTAAGGTACCTTTGAGGAACCCAAGTAGAGACTAATGGAATAATCAAGAATGAGCAGGTAAAGGAGACAGAAAAAAGTCAGAGAGGATATCTACAGCCTCTGCAGAGGAGAGGAAGGGGAGATTAACCTCTTACATCCCATAATATATAGGTTTAATTTGTATACATACTTCTTCTTTCTGTCTGTATCCCCAAGATAAGGTTGCAAGATTTAGCAAATAGAAATACTGAATGCTCAATTAAATTTGATTTTAGCGAAACAGGGAATTTATTGATGGATTAACTGTTTGATACCCATGCACTATTAGAGACATATAAAAATATTCATTGTTTTATCTGAAACTCCAATTTAACTGGACATCCTATATTTTACCTAGCAACCCTATCACAAAAAGCACTTAGCACTGCTAACTTCTGCCTTCCTCCTCTGTTCCTTCCTCCTGTCTCCTTCATTTTTCTCCTGATCTTCTCTTTCCTTCCTCTTTCATCCCCTTTCTTATTCCCAGATTTTCCACAGGGGACTTCAAAATCCTTACTCCTTCATCTTACAGAGTAATTCAGTTCTGCCATTTTCTGCCTTTTCTAGTATATCCCATGCCTCTTAAGCAGAACACTGATTATAACCAAGACTAGACAGATATGGGCTGACCTATGTGAGAAGGCAAGTTAAGGCCACAGCACACATTTACACATGGATAGGTGCTGGTGTCAATAAACTGCCAGTAGATGAAGCACAAGAATTCCATCTCAGATTTTGTCCATATTCCCTATATGTAAATATAGGAGGCACTTGACAACATTTTTCAAATGACAAAAGGCAAGGTTCGATCTGCTTAAAGTTGTAAGCTACTAAACATGTTATTGGCAACATTTTAGTAGAAACTTCAGTTTTCTCATTTTTGCATCGAGAGGTTTCATACTAATAGTAGAAAGCAACAATAATAACAACTAATGTTTATTAGCTAACTACTACTTATGAGGCATTATATTAAACATTTCCTATGTATTACCTTAAAAGTTCCTTTTAGCTTTAACAATGTGTGATTCATTGGCACAGCATGGTCTCAGATATGACAGAGTCTGAGGAAAATTTAGAGATACATTAATTAATAATGAGATGCAATTAAATAATAATGTCTAAACATTTCCAGGGGAAAAAAAAGGTGTTGAAGTATGATGATCATCATAGAGACAAGAAATATTATTGGAAAAGGTTTCAGCAATTTGCAGTCTTCTCTCTATTAATTCCCAAACTGGTTGAGCACAGCTTCAACAGTGTGTCATGCCTCAACAATTTGTCTGCATGAGAATCATTCACAGACCTAACATTTCATCTGGTGTGACTACAAGGTGTGTGGTTGGTTGAGTAAAGTCACAAGTTACACAGATGTGAGGAGAATATGTTATTAATGGTGTCAGTGAGAAACATAATTTAGAATTTAAAAGCATATTTCTTCTGTGCAGTTCATTGGGCTTTACAAATATTTCATTAAGCTGTATTACCCTGCTGTCAGAGGGAGGTGACTATATGGCAAATATTATAATAAATAGCTATTGAGAGGCTATTCAGATAAGAAAAGAACACTGCAATTCACAATATGTGTAGTTAAATGAGAATAGGAAATAAATATATCGACTTACATTGGCAGGCTGTGATAAAAGCTATATTGGCATTAGAGTAACTTGAAGCCATATGAAGAACATCCCTTTTTGGCTATCCCTCAAGACGATCATGTGCATAGTGGAACCATAAGCCCCTCTGTGCAGAGTGCCACTGGAGCACTTGAAGTCATGCAAACTGCTTGTAGTGTGTCTAAAAAGTTCACCTCACCCACACCTACCTTCCAAAGGAATTTCATATATGTGAAGCTGGTTATGCACAGAAATGCTTGTGAAAATGACTTTTTTTGTAAATTTGCCAGATATTTGCTGCATACAAACCATCCCACATTTTAGTAGCTTACAACATTAAGCAGATAAGGTTTGCAAGCTGGTGGAGTTGTTCTTCTGGCATAACCGAGTTGCATGTTTGATGGAGCTTTCTCATGCATCTGTGGTCAACTGCAGGTTGTCTGGGGGAGGGGGTCTTGCTTGCTCCCCTGTGTTTGTGCCTTGGCTGTGACAACACCGTCTCCTTCACTTGAACTGCATTCTTCAGTATGTTAGCCTGGAATTGTTCTCACTGGTGCAGCAGGGCTCTCAGAGGAACAGCAGAAGAGCAGACGGCCGCTGAGGCGCAGGCTGGCAACCAGCACAGTGTCATTTCTACCTCATTGCGTTGTTCAAACAGGTCACAACATCTGCCAAATTCATGGTTGAGGAAGAGCGACTCTATATTTTGATGGGAAGAGCTGCAACACTCACATTTGTAAAGAGGCCTGAGTATACGTAAAGGAAGGAAGAATTTGTAGCTGTTTTTGAAATCTCCCACAGTTGTATAGTGAACATGTGTTATGTTTATGGCACTCAACCACTTTTAATCAGAAGTTTTTTTTAGGGAATTTACCATGTTGTAAATACCACTTTTACCAAAAAAAAGAAAAAAAGAAGAAAAAAAAGGAAGTCTATTATGTGACCTAGACTTAATAAATAAGATGTGCCTTTTGAGATTTTGACTTGGAGTAGAGAAGGCACTATGAATAATTCATTTCCTGGTGAAGATGGCAGAATATGGCAGAAAGACAGATGGCAATGAACCCATTGGTGGCTTCCGGGGTATAGGAATTGCCTCTCCTTGAATCCCACACTGTGGGGTCTCCAAAGTGTGCTCCCATGCTGGTACAGGTCCTGGCTGCTGAGCCTTTAAGCTAGTTTCCCTGGCCTCCCAGAGAGTTGGAGAATTGCTAATGTCCTTAGTAAATTCTTTAAATTAGCCAGAGTAGTTTTCATGGATTAAAACTAAGAGTTGTGACTGATATAGTAGAAACATTGAGTATATTTCTTCATCTGTAAAACAGAATAATAATATACATTGAGAAACTGGTTCATAGTTGGCACTTAATAAATGATAGCTTCTGATGCTTTATGTTGTCTAAAAAGTTTTCATAAAACAAAATTTCTTGTTTTTCTTCTACTGGTATAGCACCAAATCATACTGGTTAGTCTTATTTTATACTTAAGTGTAAGGCTCACACTTACTTTTTCTTAAAAGGTAAAAGAGTTCAACTTTTCACTTATTTTTCCAGACAGAATATAATGGGGCTGCATGATATAGTAGAAATGTATTTGAAGGGAATCAAAGGTGAGTGCCTGGTCTCATTTCTGTCACATACACCATATAAGCAAGTTGCATTTTTTGGCTCCTACATTATCCATGGGGAAAGTGGCTGTCTTGTTCACCTCAGAGGATTACTCTGAGACTCATAAAAAATATCAGAAGCATAAAGACTTTGAAACTATGAACTGCTATGCAAACATAAGAGACTACTTTCTTAAAGAGGGATTTCTCATCTCCTTATCTATCTTATAAACAAATACCAATTGTGAAATTTTTAATATATTCTCAAAATTCATCTCTACTCTGAGCCTCCTTTAACATCGGTTTATATGTGTCCTCCATCCAGATTTAATTTAGATTGGTCCTTTCATATTTTGAATTGAAAAACTTGACATTTATTCTTGCATCCTGCAAAATAAACGTAGCTTACATCACCAAGGGAGAATTGTCTTCCAAGCCTGATTTCAAAGGAAATACCACTTTTTCTTCCTGGACCTGGCACACTGACCTATACAAAGGAGGTCAAAATTAATGTAAGGTGATGATGACTATTAACAATAATAACACTGAAAATTATCACATTTATGGTGAGAATACAAAGTCATGAAATAATTACTTTATGGTTCTATCATACCATATGTTCCTTAAGTAAATACTAGGAGTTTTCTCTTTAAATTTTTGACCTAAATCTTTCTTCTTTATACACTTTATAGTTTACAGTTATTTTCAACACTTTAACTTGTTATTTTCTTTTATATGCTCCATGGGAGAAAATTACCTAAACAATGAACAAAAAAAATAATAATTATACATGGTTGACAACAAACAGAGCAATAAAATAATGTGGTTCAATGAAAATTGAATTTAAAAACTGATTACATGAAGGAGTACAACCAATTATTTAAAAAACATAAAAACATAATACAATGTTTAAAACTACAAAAAGGAAATACAAAAACAATAGTAAGTAATTTATCAGAAGTGACACTTTAAGTAAAGGGCAAGTGAGACTTTAGTTAAACTTCATCTTCTTTCATTATTTTATTGAAAGTTTAGTTAAATTCTCATAAAATAACAAACTTTCTGTTTCTTGTTTTTAATTTTTTGATAATGGTTTTATGTTTTATCCTAAACGTTTTTATCCATAAAATCTACCAAATTTTTGTTTTCATTTCAGAAATTGCTCTCTGCAAACCTTAAGTGGACCTCCAATCAGATATTATCAGTCTTAGTAACAATACTTAAAATTGTTCAATGGCCTCTCATACTTCTTTAAAAAGTATCCAACTCCTAAAGAGAACTATGAGTGCTTACATGAGGTCGTCATTGCCTACTGCTATCCTCATAATCTATCACTCTTCTCTTCACTCACCAACTTCACCAAACCACAACAACCTTTCTTTCACTCCACTGCACATGCCAAGACCTTACGTAATCTAATTCTTGTGTTTCTCTTCAACATCATTTTATTCTGTTCTCTACTCAGTATTTTTCGGCAACAATGGTTTCCATTCCATACCTTGAAAACGTGAAGATTTTCTCAGCTCTCAGGGCCTGTGCTTACCAATCTCTCTATCTGAAACCATCTTCCCCCTTTTCTCATCATGTGGTCTGTTTTCTCTCAAACTCCAGATGTGAGCTCAAATGTCACATATTCACACAGCCTTTTCTTTACCACTCTGTCTAAATCATATCTCTTCTCACTCTTTCTCCTATAACTCTGATTATTTACTCATAAATAACATTTATCTTATTTATTTATTTGTTGACTTGCTTGTTGTCTATCTCTGAAGAGGAAGTTCCTTGAGAGCAGGGAGGGTGCTGTATTTCCAGTGATATGCTCAAAGCACCTACTACAATGCCAACACAATCATTATTTCTTGAACTGCTAATCTGTTACTATCCTTTCTGGTAATCTATATTTTGTGCTATCCTTTTGGGACAATATTCTCTCTCTCTTACTAAAATCTTACATTTTCTCTAAGACATTTGACTTATTAAGCCACCACACATTTTTATAATGTGTCTAGTCATTTTGATTACCAGGAGTCATATAAGAAATGAAATTTTTATTTTCAGATATTAACTAGGAAGGACTCATTTTGGCATATCTACTGTCTTGACGTGCTGGATAGTATTTTTTTTTTCCAGTAACTAACCTCATTCTCAAACTCTTCTGTGCTCTTTAGGTAGGAAAGACTGAGAACTGTTTTTCCCAGAATCAGTTTAATGCAGAATTATGGGTTAAATTCCACCAGTTTACATGAGAATTGTAAAGTAGAAGAAGAACAAAGCCTAATATTGTTCTAATAGCAGCAATGAGCTTCTCGTGATCTTTAGCACATAGTAGATAAAGTTTTCCTATAGCTCATGAGCTTTGTATAAAGAATTATCCACTTGTTGCTATAGAAAACCAAAATTATCCAGAGTGGTTTTTGATATTTATTGTACTAATTGATTTCCTAACCATTGGGGACAGTAGCTCAGATCATTGTACCCCAAGGTTTTCGATGTATGTGGGGAGTATGTGTTTTTATGTGTATGTGTGTGTGTCTTAACACTTTTAATTCATTTGATAAGTCCTTTTTTTAATACCTACAGAGTATATTTGTTTTTTTCTCCCAACTAAACAATAATTGGTTAATCTCCCATAAATAGATTTTAATACACCGATTCTGCTGCCAAACTTATAAAAATAATTGACTTGACAATTGTATGTACTGGCATTTTTGTGACAGGTCACTGAAATATTCCCAAATTCACAAAGACTGGAGGTAGAGACATAAGATTTGAATCTCTGAGGTGAAAATTAGAGGTAGACTAGGGATGCACAAAACCATAAATAAATACATAAATAAGTGCAGTTCGGGAGATCAGTAGGAAAAAACACAAAAGAGAAAGATAAAATGGAGCAAAACTGACCCTACTTAGCTCATAACATTGAAGAGACTTCATTTCCTTCCTTCAGCCTGAAAGATATAACAGTTTGGTTGTGATCCAAGTAGATTGTGGTGGAAGTTCTCCATATTGTGCAATAACTTATTCAAAAAGCAGGATATGTGATAACGTGGCTAAGTCCAGAATGCTGATGAAATCAAATCAGCTGACTCAATAGCCAGGTGGGCCATATGGAATACATTTCACGAGCTTAAGTGACATTTTTTTGCACCATTTTGGCCAGTGGAAGTTCTGGTGTGCATCCAGATATTCATGTAAAAATGGGCCAAGATGACTGAATCAAATTGGAAGTCAGCTAGTCACAAAGAGCTGATAAAATCTACTCTCCCACTTTGTAGCTTAAAATTTGTGTGTTGGGTGAAATAATTACTTTTAAACTCAAGATCTTTTGACTGACTTGGGAGTGTATCTATGATATGAAAATATATTATTCTGCATATTTATTTTATACTTATGTCTAGCCTATTAGGACACAGGCTCATTGAAAGAAACATATATTTTGTTCTGCTGTTAGTTTGCTTTTTTTTCCTCTGCTGTATTCTCATTACCTAGAATAGTGACTATATTTGTTGGCTGAATGAGGAAATGAGTTAGAGAATACAACTAGTTAGACTGTGAATAAAATTCTCAGTGTAAAACACACTAAGGGCTAGTAAAAGTATTGAGATATTCAACTATCAAAGGCTATCAAGGTTTCTCTAAAATGCCTCCCCATGGATACATTACGTTCAGCAGTTCTCAAACGTTTGGCCTCAGGGCCTCTTTACACTCATGGAAAATATTGAAAAATACAAAAGGCTATGGTGTATGTAGTTTATAAATATCAGTATTTATTGTATTGGAAATTACCACTGAATTTTAAAACACATGTATTAATTCATGTTAAAATAATAAGTCTATTGCATGCAAACATAAATACTTTTATAAAAAATAACTGTTTTCCAGAATAAAAAACAAATTAGTGATAAGAGTGACATTGTCTTGCATTTTTTAAATTCTCTTTGACATTTGTCTTAATAAAATAAAATAACAGCTGAATTCTCATATCCACTTCTGCATTTAATCTTTGCGAATATGGTGTATTGGTTGAAGTATGTGAAGACAATTTAGCCTCATGCAAATATGTAAAGAGAAAGAAGTATGTTAATTGCTTTTCAGAAACTTGTAGTCCTCTTTTATTCTACACCAAAACTTGTCAAATCATGGCTTCTTTAAAGTTAGTTGCAATGTAGAATCCAAAACTTTATCAGTGAACTATTTACACTGTGTTGCATTAAAATCAAATGGATTCAGCATTTTCTGTGAAAATACATTTTACCTTCACATAATTTTGTAACATCATTTATTGGTCATTTGAAATGTATTTGTTCATCGACTTATTAAAATATTACAAATGTTTATACATTTCATTATATAATGTTTAAAAAGCATATTTATCAATATCACATCCAATCTCATCAGAAATGTCTTTATAGTGAAACTCTCAAACTCATGGAATTGGATACATGTTTTCTAAAATTTTAATTTTCAGTTGAATGCTCAACTTTTATTATTAGCAAAAACCAATGTTACCTGTTTTTCATGAAGTGACAGGCTCACATTATTTAATCTTGAAGAAACGCTTGACAAATACCCAATTCTCAATAAACACAGTCTATCTGTCATTTTTTCAAGTACAAATTGTATTCAGTGAAGAAAAGCAAATATTTCGGATTACAATTCAAACAATTGCCAGTGATTCTCCTGAGAGCAATCATTATGAAATAAAAGTGTTTTGCATATTTCCTATTGTATCACAATAAATACTACAAAGATATGTACTCAAGGGTCAAGAAGTAATAAAATTAAAAATTGTTGCTAGTTAGTCATTCTGAAAGGAAAAAAATTATTTCCTCTATCCTTAAGCTCAATACAGAACTCTTCTGTAACCAGATGTGTGTGGGTTGTTCACCACAGACCAAGCAATTCCTTAGCAGACGCTGTCTTAGTCCATTTTGTGCTGCTCTTACAGAATACCTGAGACTGGGTGATTTACAAAGATCAGAAATTTATTTCTTACAGTTGTGGAGGCTAAGAAGTCCAAGATCCATGGCACTGGCATCTGGTGAGGGCTTTCCCTCTGTGTCCTCATATGGAAGGAAGTGGACAGGCAAGTATGAATCCACTTCCCAAAGCCCTTTCAACAGAGGCATTAATCCATATGACGGCAAAGCGCGCCCAACCTAAACACCTCCCAACACTGTGGCATTGGAAATTAAGTTTCTGATGAATGAAATTTGGAGGACACATTCAGATTATAGCATTCCACTTGGCCCCCAAAACTCATGTTCTTCTCATTCTCATATTTTATTTTATCCCAGTAGCCCCCAAAATCTTAATGTTTTTCAGGCTCAAATTTTCCTACAGGTGTGGTCTGTGAATTAAACAAGTTATATACTTCCAAACTATATTAGCAGGACAGGTCTAGGGTAGGTATTCCCATTCCAAAAGGGAGAAATAAGAAAAAAAAGAAAGAAGTATCAGGTCCCAAGTAAGTACAAAACCCAACATGGCAAACAATATTAAATCCTAAGGCTTGAGCATATATATATACACACACACATGTGTATATATATAATATATATAGTATACATATATATACACATGTGTGTGTGTATATATATTTAATTGCATGTCTTGCCACTTAGACACACTGGGGTGGGAGTTGGGACCCTGAGCAGCCTTGCCCCCCATGGTTTTACTGTGTGAGGTCCACACTTTCTTTCACACATTGAAGTTGTATGCTTGCAGCTTTCCCAAACTGGCATTGCATGCTGGTGGTGCTACAGTTCTGGGGTCCAAGGAGTGGCCCCACTCTTATGGTTCCTCTAGGCATTGCCCTAGTGAAGGCTCTCTGCAGTGTCTCTATACCTGCAGCAGGTCTCTACCTGGCTCTGAGACTATCCCATAATTCAATTCAATTCAATTCAATTCTGACACCATCTACCTGGAGGTAGTGTCAGATACTACCTTCTAACCTCAAGACTGGCTACTTACCAGACTGGCTACAAACCGGATTTCATGTAACTCCCTTCTTTGGGTTTGATTAGCTTGCTAGAACAGCTCACAAAACTCAGGGAAACACTTATGTTTACCATTTTATTATAAGGGAAATTACATAGGATACAGATGAACAGCCAGAAATGGTTGGGGCAAGGTCTAGGGTGGTGCAGAGCTTCCATGCCCTCTGGGTGTGCCACAACCCAGCACCTCTCCTTCATGTGTTCAGCAATCCAGAAGTTCATCAAATCTCATTGTTCAGGAGTTCTTTAGATCTTAATATCCAGCATCCTACCCCACATTTCTTGGAGATTGGTGGGTGGGGCAGCAAGTTCCACACATTCAATTCTCTAATCACTTGGTCTTTCTGATGACTGGCCCCATCCTGAAGCTTTGTGGAGGCTTCACCCTAAGTCACTTCATTAGTATAAATTTAGATCAAAAGGGGCTAATTACAAAGAACAAAAGACATTCCTACCACCCAGTAAATTCCAAGTGTTTTGGATTCTTTGTGATAGGAACTAGCAACAACAACAACAACAAAAACAAATACGTTTTATATTATGGCACAATCATGCTCTCGCTTTTTTCTGTCAGAGTACAGAGCCGAAGAATATAATGGTACTACCACAGTTGGTACTAGTACCTTGATTCATGTTAAGGTACCAGTAGTTTTTTACCCATGGCTGTTTTCTTAACATTACAGAAAATATCATGAGGGTAAAAAGCAGATAATGTTTTAGTATCACTATGACCCCCTGCTACAGACCTACTAAAAGAGTTTCAGGGACACCTAGGGGTTTGTAAACAGTATTGGAGAACCAACACCTTGAGTAATTTATAAAGGTGGGTTTCTCCGTCATCTAAGATTAGAATCCTGACACTTGGTAGCATTAAAATCAGACTCATTTATATGAAGCAGGCTTACACAGGTTGCTAGAGCAGGATATGCACCTGAATGATATATTTTAATCATAGAAGGAAATATAACTGCAACACAATTTGGTTGTCTTTTTACTGGTGTTGTCAGAGGTGTTGGAACCAAAGTGACTCCATCTTGAGTAGAGGCTGGGTAAAATAAAGATGAGACCTACCAGATTGCATTTCCAAGAGTTTAGGCATTCTTAGTCACAGGATGAGATAGGAGGTCAGTGCAAGATACAGGTCAGAAGGACCTTGCTGATAAAACAGGTTGTGGTAAAGAAGCCAGCCAAAACCCACCAAAACCAAGATGGTGATGAAAGTGACTTCTGGTCATCCTCCCTGCACATGATACACTAATTATAATGCAGTAACATGCTAACAGATGCTTCCTCCAGCGCCAACAGCTTTACAGATGCCATGGCAATGTCCAGAAGTTACCCTATATGTTCTAAAAGGGGGAAGAACCCTGAGTTGCAGGAATTGCCCAGTCTTTTCCAGGAAAACTCATGAATAATCCACCCCTTGTTTAGGATATAACCAAAAAACAACTATAACTATATTTGGTCGAGCAGCCCATGCTATTGCTCTGCCTATGGAATAGCCATTATTTTATTCCTTTGCTTTCTTAATAACTTTCTTTCATTTTATGGACTAGCCCCAAATTCTTTCTTGCAGAAGTCCAACAACTTTCTCTTGGGGTCTGGATCGGGAACCCTTTCTGGTAACAGTGTCAACAAACACCTGGGGTGCTCTTTTTTCCAGGAATATAGTAGGCTTACATTTCTCTGTCCTTATTTCAAATTAGGCGTGCTATGTAAGTTGTTTTGGTCAAACTGAGTGGTAGTGCTAACTGAAATTTCTTGCTAGTCTTTAAGACTCAGCAAGTAGACTCATATACCATGCTTCTGCTAGGAGGAGCCAAAATTAAGCCAAGACCCTCCTGTTTGAGGATCTTGTTGTCCCAATCCACTGCAGGTGAAAAATTCCCAAAGGATAGCAACCTCTGTGCCAGGACACACTTGGTACCTGGATGTGGATGAACAAGACGCTCAGCCAACCCTGCAAAATTCAACTCCAAATGGAAGGGGGGGCTGGGGATTTACCCCACTCACAGCCCAGCGACATCATGCAATGCTGCACACCTGATGCTAATACCTCCTCAGCTATACCCAGAACCATTGTCAAGGGTGGATGGGAACATGAGGTGGCTGAGGACTGAGCTGGGAAAGGGAAGGCTATGTGGAACTGTGGCAGGCCAGATCTCACTAACAGCTGAATGGGCAGGACTGCATGACTATTTCAGCACTGACTGAGTGGTGAAGTTAACCATAAAAAATTGATAGAGCCAGTGCCCGTATGCAAAGGCTGGAATGGAACAAAAGCCCACCAAGAGTTTTGCCCAGTCCTTTCCTTGGCCTTGAAGCATGACAAGATAATGAAGGAATTCTTAACAGGACCTGTTTAGAATTAAATAAGTTTTATTGGTGTTCTGGAGAAACTCCCCAGATCTCCACAATTTTTATTGGGGATCTAAAGGAACTCCCCAAACCTCCATGATTTAGCAGGACACAAGATAAAGGTAATCACCCCTGGCACCTGGACCCATCTAGATTAAGTCAATTTACGAAGACTCCATTGGAAGGTCTTCAGGACTCAGACCTTAGTTATAGATAAGAAGTTAATCACTTATGTCTTTAGATGAATGCACACTTACACATAGATATACGCTTAAAAGCTATATGAACTCTGAAAAACTTTGTAACTTTCAGTTGGTCTGGTGATATTTTCCGGGTCTTCTCCCTGTACTGGGTTATGGAAATAAACTGTCTTCTTTCCCAGTTCATCTGCATCTCATTTTTGGGTCACCAGAATAAGAAGTCCCACCCTCGGTTCAGTCTGGAACAGAACACATGGCTCTAGGGTGTTGGGGAGGCTGTGGCAGAAAAACCCTCTTGGGAAGGGTGGGAGAAAGGCGTAAGTGAGCTAGGCTTCAAGACCCAGTGCCTGGTTTGTTGTTTCAAGGAATTCACTTAGAAGATTCACTTTGACAATAAAATTATTAAGACTATTAAGATGGCAGGTTTGGTTTCTCCTGAGTCTTCTCTCCTTGGTGTACAGACGGGATGGCGGCCTTCTCACTGAACTTCACAGATATTTCATCTGTGTATGCACATCTATGGTGTTTCATTTTGTGTCTAAAATTTCTTCTCTTTCTTTTCACTTCTTGACACCAGTCAGGTTGGATTAGGTTTCACCTTCACAGCCTCATTTCAACTGAATCACTACTTGAAAGTCCACCTCCAAATACAGTCATAGATTAGGGCCCACTCATATGACCTCATTTAATCTTAATTACCTCTTTACAGTCCCTATCTCCAAATACATTCTTAGGTACTGGGGGTTACAACTTGAACATAGGAATTGTGGTGGGACACAATTCACCAATAATAACATTCTTATTCCCACCACAGATTTAAACTCCATTAATGTTCTCTACTATTTTCATTCATAAATCTCTGTCCCTGTCTATATATATCTGTATATATTGATTTATTTAAAAATGTAATATAATTTTACAAAGATTATATGGATAACTTTTCCCTTAAAGTAAAATACTACATAAATGTAAGTCCTCCAGTCAGTTCTCTTACAATTCCAGACTACCTTCAACTTTCTACCATAAGGTTTAATGTGCATTTTTTCAGTTATTTTAGGTATTTCACAAATGTATTTAAGTGCCCAGATGTTCTTTATAGAATATTTTAAGAATATTTATGAATGTTTTAATCGCCTTTCAAAGGCATAGCTAGATCCAGAGCCACTAAGATCAATGGCTGTTTGCAGTTCCCTTATAATTGCTTTCAGGAAGTGTATGGGATGGGGGGTCGGGGGGGAGGGGGTGTGTGTGTGTGTGTGTGTGTAGACAGTTAGGCTGGGGGAGAGGACTTGAAGGCTGTAAAAAGTCCAAGTCTGCTTTATTAGCCTTAAATAAAACATTTGGGAATGACCTTTTCATCTTAGTCTAGTTTTTTAGGTTAAAGCATAAAAACGCAGATTTGTTTGCTATTTGCATGAATTTTATATTTATCCATGTTAATTCAAATTGACTTTATATGTGTTAATCCATTAAGTATCAAAATTACACAAATATCTTTATTTTAAGTACCTCTTTAAAATCAGTTTATGTGTCAACTACCTAAGGAATTCTATCTTATGGTCCTCCTATGATAGAGCCGAGGCTCTTTTGCACATTTTCAGCTGATATTTGAGGCAAACCAGTTTTAGGTCACTATTAACTCATATTTCTTTCCCTGGAGACAGATTTTTAAGAGAAACAGAATATTTCAGTCTAATAATCTGCAAAATTTAAATAAATAAATAGATGCATACATATATATGTAAATCTCAGGTAAATTTCAAATTAGTTTTCAATAAAGCTACTAAAAAATTAGCCAACATAAAGTAAGAGTTGGTCCATGTATGGAAACTTCATTTTATTACTTGTTTATGCATCAGTGTGTGAGTTGAAGTATGTATATTTACTCAATATATGTTTACTTTTTCTGCAAACAAAATAAGTAACCCATCATTTAATTATTATTTAATTTTAAGAGAAAATAGTTAATATATGGAATTCTCCATGTTTTCATAATATTGATCTACAAAAACTTTTTAATTGCCCTTCGGGTCAAAGGCTCTGTCATCAAATTAACCAGGCATTGTCTAATTCAGTTTCATCTATATATTTTTGTATTTAGCAAGAACATTACTTTCTCTAAAGAATAGGAACAATTTCACATGGTTTTTATCGTGTTAAACTCACTTCATGTATTGATTTCCCTCCTGTTTTCTATTAACTCTACAATTTTTATCAGCAGTTTTATTAATAGTAATATTCTCTTACCACCAAAAAGTAACAAGATCGACAATGGGCCTTTTTTTGTTTTGTTTCGGAGACAGAATTTCACTCTTGTTGCCCAGGCTAGAGTGCAATGATGTGATCTTGGCTCACCACAACCTCCACCTCCCAGGTTCAAGTGATTCTCCTGCCTCAGACTCTCAAGTAGCTGGGATTACAGGCATGCACCACCACACTCAGATAATTTTGTATTTTTAGTAGAGATGGAGTTTCTCCATGTTGGTCAGTCTGGTCTTGAAATCCCGACCTCAGGTGACCCGACTGCCTTAGCAGCTTCCCAAAGTGCTGGGATTACAGGCATGAGCCACCACGCCTGGCCAGACCTTTCTTAATACTGTCATAGCACAGTTGATTACCTGTATACATCATAAAATTTAAGTTTAATAAGGCCCCAGTGGCTATTCTTTCATTTCTTTTTGAATGATTAGTAAGCATATTTTTAGCTTCTAAGGTTGTAGTATTAATTTAATTATACTAATTTCTTACTGATATACTATTACTGTTCACATACACATCTATAGCAAAGTAAACCTATTGCCTATAAAATATGTAAGCTAGACACACACACTCACACAGATGTAGGGTAGATATTATATAAAACATGTAAGCCAGACATACACAAACACGTGTGTGTAAGAATTGTATCTACTCTGCATCTTTGCCTACTAATTAAAATTCAAGCTAAAAATGTTGGTGCAGTTTTACATACTCAAGTGAGTGGTTCTCTCTCTACATAAATGGAAAATATTTAACCCAAACAGCAGTTCTCATACCGTAGCAGGCATTCTTAATTTCCATGAATTCAAGTATCCTTTCTTCAAAGTGCTGAAACTAGTTTTGATTACTCTCTGATTATAGTATGGTGATGGCTCAGGCACAGATGTTTCAGTTTTTTTAAAAATCATATATATATAAACATCTTAAATCAACAATATTTACTTTTTAAAATATTATGTAAATGTTCCATGTAGTAAAACAATTGCAAATGTTATACTTATGGTACATGTAAATGTTGGTTTCTTCCTAATCATCTAGTTGCAATTAATCATTCAGAGGTAAATTTCATGTGCATTTGTGATAATTTCACAATTAATAATTGCAATCAATAATTTGCAATCGCAGCTTTTTTCCTCGACTGCCATATTAGTCTGTTCGAGTTGCATTAACAAAATACTACAGTCTGTGTTTCTGGAGCAAGAGAAATTTATTTTCGCACAGTTCTGGAAGCTGAAAGTCCAAGATAAGCTGTCCAAAATGAGAGCAGGATTGGTTCCTCCTGAGGCCTCTTCCTGACTTGCAGATGGTTTCCTTCTTGCTGTGTCCTCATGTGATCTTTTCTCTGTGTGTGTGTCCATCCCTGATGTTTCTTCCTCTTATTATAAGAACACTAGTCCTATCAGATTAAGAACCATCCTTACGACCTTATTTAACTTTAATCATCTCTTTAAAGGAACAATCTCCAAATCCAGTCATATTGGGTGTTAGAGTTTCAACATATGGATTTGGGGGAGACACAATTCAGTCTATAACAACTGCTCTTCTCGTTTGAGCAATTTTTTTTTTTTTTTTTGAGACAGAGTCTCGCTCTGTCGCCCAGGCTGGAGTGCAGTGGTGCAATCTCGGCTCACTGCAAGCTCCGCCTCCTGGGTTCACGCCATTCTCCTGCCTCAGCCTCCTGAGTAGCTGGGACTACAGGCACCCGCCACCACGCCCAGCTAATTTTTTGTATTTTTTAGTAGAGACGGGGTTTCACCGTGGTCTTGATCTCCTGACCTTGTGATCTGCCCACCTGGGCCTCCCAAAGTGCTGGGATTACAAGTGTGAGCCACCGTGCCTGGCCATTGAGCAAATTGTTGATACCATATAATAAGCTGACCAGATTTGTCTCTTTAATGGCTTGGATTATAAAAATTCAAATAACAATAACAGTAACAACAAAATGCCTGTGGCTCATCAAGGTTGACACAATGGGGTATCTACCAAGATAAGGCTGGTAGTTTAAGTTCCTCAAAAATCTACAGCTGGTGGCTGGGCACGGTGGCTCACGCCTGTAATCCCAGCACTTTAGGAGGCCAAGATGGGTGGATCACCTGAGGTCAGGAGTTCAAGACCAGCCTGGCCAAGATGGTGAAACCCCATCTCTACTAAAAATACAAAAATTAGCCAGTCGTGGTGGCATGCGCTGGTAGTCCCACCTACTCGGGAGGCTGAAGCAGGAGAATCTCTTGAACCTGGGAGGGGGAGGTTGCAGTGAGCCGAGATCACGCCACTACACTCCAGCCTGGGTGACAGAGCTAGACTCTATCAAAAAAAAAAAAAAAAAATTCACTGCTGGTAACAGGAAAGCTTGACATTAAATCTTTTAAACTAATTTTTTTTTGACAAACTGGAAGTATAGCCAATTTTCAAGGACAAACTTATGTTAATCAAGTTTATTAGACATATATAGAATACAGGAATGTCCACTGATCAATTTTTAATAAAAAAAAAATAATCCCCCAAGCTAAAATCATCATATTGGCAAACTATAGGAGGACAAAGAGATATTCTTGACATGTTTTGAGGATC
This sequence comes from Nomascus leucogenys, assembly GCF_006542625.1. NCBI lineage: Eukaryota > Metazoa > Chordata > Mammalia > Primates > Hylobatidae > Nomascus > Nomascus leucogenys. Next base: position 54,289,935 of record NC_044400.1, read on the forward strand.
ACCAAATATTTCTATTATTTTTGAAAGCTTTGGAGCCTTTTCTACAAAAATCTGAGTATGTGCATGTAAACATAGTATTCGATACACAATTTCCTTCAGATGTAATTAGTAAATCACATCTCTGTGATTGCATTTACCATGTGGCTCTTGCTTTGGGAATAAGAGAAACTTGATTTACAGGCATTGAACAGGTAAGCTCAATACCTGTTCACATAAAGAGTAAATATAGTTCAAAAGGCCCTGGTAAAATATCATCCTAGTAGAGAACACTATAAGCCCTGTGTGTATTTAGGTTATGCAAGGCTCAGGCAAGAGCTAGGATTGCTCGGACCAAGGTATTAGTTTTGGCAGGATCATTAAAACTTGGCAAATGGGTATCTAAAACAAACTTACAACATCTAGGGGTTTATGGGGAGAAGAATTTTATTGGTGTTTCCATGTGTTATATATTATTTTTCTGGGATAGACTGATAATGCTGAATTTTACCTAAGCCTGGTGGTTTTGGAAACATAATGGTTAAGAAATCTCCCCACCCTTCTTACTGCAAATAATACTCTTCTCCATATTACTTACCTGGGACTCACAGATGCTCTCCTTGTTTTCCTATGGCAAAGGCCAGCAGAGTTTCCAAATTCCCATTATTTGCTTCATAATTAGCCGAACTGCTGGTCCCTCCCTAATTAGCTGGAACAAAATGTGTTTTAGCCCAACTTTGGTTAAGTTTATCTCCTTTCTCCAGGTCCTGGGACCTCCATGAACTCTCAGGCTGAGCCAGCGTACAACTCCTCCTTAACAGCCCTTCTGGCAATAGGCCGCTTTCACGGTAAACACTCTCTAATCCACCATCTGAACACCCCACCCTTCTAATCAGCTTCCCACAGCCAGCTTTTTAGTCTTGTTTACTCTTCCCTATAAAGGAGAAACTCTTTTTTCCTAACTCTGAAGACACTTGCAGAATTTTATGGTCACAGAATTCTCCCTATTTGAATAGTCTCCCTACTTCAACTGTTATAGTCATGATTCCCCTTATTGTAACAGACTTTTCAACTAAAGTATTCAGTGGGTGCAAAAGTAATTGCAGTTTTTGTCATTGAAAGTAATAGCAAAACTGTAAATACTTTTGCACCAAACTAATATTTTCATACTACATCCTGATTTGTTTCTTATTTGACAAGACCAACATTATTCCTTCATTTGGTGTCCAGTATAGTTTTTATTATGTAATAAATAATTAAGAAATATTGGTTGGGAGAGTAATCAGTTGAATTGTCTCTACACAACACACAACTTAGCCTTTACTCTATTTTCTTATAGAAACTAAGATAGCATCTGATACTTACTAGTATAGCCACACACAAAGAAAGACAGAACAAGAAAAACATTAGGAAGGACAAAAATATATTAGATGATAGATGAGAGTTTCCCCACAATATTATAGTTTAACTCATGCAGCAATCTGTAAGGTAGATGTTCTTATAATTGATATTACAAAAACTGCGACACTGCATTCAAAGTCAAAAAGCCAGCCTCCAGACTGGGAGAAAATAAATTTCTCTTGCTTAAGAAACTCAGACTGTTAATGCAACTCAAACAGACTAATACGGCAGTTGAGAAAAACAAAGCTGCCATTGCATATTATTGATTGAAATTATGAATTGCCAATAATTCAATCTAAGACAATAACCTAAGCTCTTAATCACAGAAATAAGATATTTTCTAGAACAATTTGTTTTATCATAATTATCCCAGTAAACTGCTAATAAAAAATGAAGAATAGCATTTAACTTAATTTCAGGATTTTGAAGAAAACATTTCTAAATATGACCTCAAAAAATGAAACCATAAAGACATATGCACACACTACAGAATGGCAAATATTATTGCTACATATTGTGTATATTTTGTTGTAATTTACATTGATTTTTAGAGTGAACTGTAATACTATAAAAATTATGTGATTTTTCTATGGTAGAAAGGTTGAAATACAAAATTATTAGTAATTTGTTTTATAAGTGAACCTACATATTCCTTTGGTTTTATTTGTTGGTTTATAATATTTTAATTTAATTTTTTAATCCAAAATACAATGGAGTCTTCTGAAAAGATGAATTATAAGTTTTAAGATATTTTAATCTTATTATAATTTGTTTCTATTTTCTTTAAGCCTTCAAATATACCTGGCAGTGGTTCAGTGGCTGAATAATGGAATTTGGCCCAATTGGATATTTTTATTATAGATATTAAAAGGACTTCAGAAATTATCTGCATTCTATTTTCTATACTTTGTAGCACAGAAAACCAAAGAAAAATGAAATCAAGCAGGAAAGTATAAAAGCAGTTGCCTAAGGCCATCTACACCCTTACTGTGCTTCAAACCTAATTCACAAACATGAAATCAGATCAGTTTTTCTTATTATTTAGTATCACATGAAAACTATTTTTAGATGGCAAAATACATGGTGCCATTGAAGAAAAAAATTTTTGTGCAAAATTGGTTATTTCCAAAAATGAAAATGACTGAACTCTGAGAAATGCTCTGTTAGTTACTCATTCACAGACAGAGGTAATTAAAATATCTCATTTACAAATGGATATTTCAGCCCATCTATTCATTAATGATAAAATTGGATCAGTCTACAGCCTGTCCTGCCAGTTGCCTGGCCGTCAATGTTTACATGGCCCAAGTGAGCTATTAAGACACAGTTTCTTAATAAAGATTGAATATATTGTCAGGAGGTTTAGAAACGTGTTAAATGCAATAAATCTGCTTTAAGAGTGAAAACATAATGGTTTATTTAAATAGTACCTTTATCACTGCAGCATATAAAACATTTTTGCTATCTACCAAATAGAATATTAAACAATATATTGGTTTTGACATTTGTCAAATGTAAATTCAGATGATCAAGGATTTCAAGGATCTAGCTGTGATAGATATTTAAACTTCTATTAGAGAAACATAACTATCATTGCTTGATTTTAAAAACTATAACATAGTTTTAAAACTACATACGTTTATGAAGTTTGAGGGAATACCACAGCTTTTTATTGCTGTGAAATACAGCAATGAAGGTGAAAAAATAAAAAATCAGTAGCTAAAAAGTAAAGGAAATTTAAAAATGAGATTAAATTGTGAAAGTATGTAATAAATGGATTTATAAATTGAATAGGTAATATAATTATATCATAATAGAATTATATCAAAATAAATTATCAAAGTAAAACATAATTTATTTAATACAGCATATGTCTTGTGCCTCATAATCTGACATAAATCAAACCACAGGTTGGAATGTTATTGAGATTCTCAATGAACACAAACAACATTCATTATAAATATTCAACTAAAATGGGACTTGAAAAACAAGCAATATGTTTAGCTACAACAAAATAAATTCATTGAAACAAAAAAGCTTTTTTCTTTTTAAAGGAGTCCTTGTGATTACTAATTACAAAACAAAATAATTTCTTTCAACCTTTATATATTTTAATTTAGTATTAAAATCAGAAAAGATAGCCTGACCTGTTACACAAACTTTGCATGCAAGCATCTCCATCTTTTATTTTATTAAGCTTATACCTGCACAAACAAGAGATGAATTATTCTAATGATAAATTCTGATTAAAGAAGTCAGCAAAGTAAATCAGCATAGCTAGAGGAAATATATATATCTTATCATGAGGGATTCAAGTGAAAAAAATATGTAATTTTTTCATGAAGTCAGTTGATAAACAGCATAAATTCTAGTGTGGTTATTGTCTGATTTTGCATAGGTGAGGTGGAGAATAAGATACCTCTCTTTCAATAGGCAACTAGCCACTGGCTTTTTGTGTTTCTCCATTGACATATAATTTACATACCACAAAGTTGACACCTTTTAAAGTGTACAGTTTAGTGGTTCTTAGCATATTCATGAGTTATACAACCCTAACTGCTATCTGATTACAAAACATTTTCATCACTAGTAAAGAAACCCCATACACATTAGCAGTCACTTTCCTTGCCCTCTATTCCACAATGCCTGATGGTCATTCATCTACGTTTTGTTTCTACGTATTTGTCTATTCTGTACATTTCATTTACATGAAATCAAAAGATGTGTGGGCTTTTGTATCTGACTTCTATCAACTATTATAAAGTTTTCAAGACATATTTATGTTGCAGTATGTAGCACTTTATAGCCAAATAATATTCAATTGTATATTCAATATTGTAATTCAATATTACATTTTGTTTGTCAGTTCACCATTTGATGGACATTTGGTTGTTTTCATTTTTGGCTATTATGAATAGTACTGCTATGAAGATTCATGTACAATTTTTTGCGTGAATATGTTTTCAATTCTTTTCTATATTTATCTAGGAGAAATATTGCTGAGTATTACGGAAACTCTGTGTTTAACATGCAGAAGAACTACCAGAAAGTTTTCCAAAATTGCTTCATGGTTTTTATTCCTTCTACCAACATATGAGGGTTCCAATTTTTCTACATCCTTGTCAACAATTGTTATTGTTTATCCTGATTATAGTCATCTCAGTGGGTATAAAATGACATTTCATTGTGGCTTTCATGTGCATTTCCCTAACAACTAGGATGTAAAGCAATTTTCATATGCTTATTGTTTATTTTTACATCTTTCTTAGAAAGTGTCTATTCAGATCTTTCGCCTATTTTTAAGATTGGAATGTTCATCTTTTTATTGTTGAGGTTCAGGAGTTATTTATACCTTCAGGAATCTAAATTTGTATCAAATGTACGATTTCCAAATATTTTATCCCATTATATAGATTGTGTTTCTTAAGAGTGTGTCTTGATTCAAAAACATTTTTAATTTTCATGAAGTTCAATTTATTATTTTTCTTTTCTTTCTTTTGCCTTTGATGTCATATCTAAAAATCCTTGCTAAATTCAAAGTTGTAAAGATCTACTCTTGTTTTCTTACAAGAATTTTATACTTTTAGCTCTTATATTTAGGTTTTTTATTCACTTCCATGTGGTTTTTGCATATGCTGTGAGGTAGAGGTCCAAATTCATTCTTTTACTTATGTATATTCAGTTGTCCCTGAACCATTTGTTAAAGAGACTCTTCTTTCCCCATTGAATGATCTTGGAGATAATGTAAAAAATTAATTGCCCAGATACATATGGATTTATTGCTAGACTCTCAATTTTATTTATCTATATGTTTACCCTATGTAAGTAACAAACTGTTTTGAATACTATAGCTTTGTAGAAAATATTGAGCCTGGGCAGTGTATGTACTTTATTTTCTTTTTCCAAAATTGTTTCACTATTTTGGGTTCCTTTCATATCCTTATTAATTTTAGGATATGCTTCTCAATTATTTCTTTAAAAGAATTAGCTGGGATTTTGGTAGAGATTGCATTGAATCTATAGATCAATTAGGGAACTATTGTCATTTTAACACCATTAAATCTTCTAATCCATGAAAATTTGTTTTTTTCTAATGATTTGTCTCTTTCTTCTTATTTTTGTTTGTTTTGTTTTGCTTTACTATTTTTATTGTTGTCATTGTTGTTTGTTTTTTGTTGTAATTTTTTTGTAGAGATAATCTTGTCCAGGCTCGTCTCAAACCCCTAGGCTCAAGTGATCCTCCTGACTTGGCCTCCCAAATTTCTGGGATTACAGGTGTGAACCACCATACCTGAGCTATTTATCTTTTTTTTAAACTAAGTGATGTTACTAGTTTTCAACATACAAGTGATGTACTCCTGTCTTAACTAGGTATTCTATTGTTTTTGATGCTACTCTAAATTGAAAAGTTTTATTTATTTAATTTTTATATTGTTTATTGCTAGTGTGAAAATACAATTCCATTAGGTATATTGATCTTTGTTCCTACAACCTTGCTCAACTCCTTTATTAGTTCTAACATTTATTATTATTATTTTCATGAATCCCTTACTTTTTTTTATATACAAGATCAAGTCATCTTAAAATAGAAAGGATTATAATTCTTAGTTCTTCCTTTCCAAAATGGGTTAACTTTTAGCTCCTGATTTTGAGGTAAAAGTTCTCAGTATTTCAATGTTTTCTGCAGATGCCCTTTAGCTGGTTAAGAAAGTTTTCTTTTCTTCCAAGTTTAAGTGGCTTTCTTATTAAAGGATATTGAACTTTCTCAAATGCTTCTATGCATATTTTGAGATTATTCTGTGCATTTTGTCCTTTATTATATTAATATAGTGCATTACATTTTAATGATTTTTTTGTATGTTCAACCAACATTGAATCCATGGAATAAATCTCACTTGATCATGATGTGTAATTATTTTTACATGTGGCTGGATTTGGTTTTCTAGTATTTTGTTGGAAATTTTGAGAAATTTTGCATTTATATTTTGTTCTGAAGTGTTGGTTTTTGTATTAGTTTAAAAATGGCCTCATAAAGTGAGTTGAGAAATGTTCTCTTCTATTTTTTGGAAGAGTTTGTGAAGGAAAAGGGTTGATTCCTCTTTAAATATTTGGGAAAATTCAACAGTGAAGCCATCTGGCCCTGAGCCTTTCTTTGTGAATACTTTTCTGGTTACTAAATCAATCTCCTTATTTTTATAGGTCTTTTAAATTTATCTATTTCTTATAGAGTTAGTTACAGTAGTTTATGTCTTTCTAGAAATTAGTCAATTTGCTTTGTGTTATCTAATTTGTTAGTACATAATTGAGCAGAATCTCTCCTTATAATCCTTATAATCCCTATTATCACTGTAAGATCATTAGTGATGTCCCCTCTTTTATTTTTGATTTAATAAATTTAGTTATTTCTTATTTTCATGGCTAGTCTAGCTAAAAAAAAAATACATTTTGTTGATCCTTTCAAAGAACCAATTTCATCTTGTTGATTTTCTCTATTGGTTTATATTGTATATTCCATTTATTTCCTCTTTGTTCTTCATCACTTCTATTTTCTGGTTGCTTTTTGTTTAGTTTGGTCTGCTGGTTCTAGTTTCTTAAGGTGAAAAAATAGGTGATTGATTTGAGATCTTTCTCTTCTTGTTTTAAAATATCGACATTTAGAGATATAATTTTCCCTCCGAGAACTGCTTTTGCTGCATCTCATACGTTTTGATATATTGTGTCTTCATTTCCATATATCTAAAAATATTTTATGATATCTTTTGTGATTTGCTCTTTGATCCATTTGTTGTTAAGAGTGTGTTGTTCAATCTTCACATATTTGTTTATTACTCAAATATCCCTCTTCTATTGATTTCTAATTTCATTCCACTTTGGTTGGAGAAAAATACTTTGTACAATTTCAATCCTTTTAAATGTATTGAGATTTGTTCTTTTTTTATTACAAATTACAGCTTTGTGCATTGCATGCCATTAACACATTTATACTTATTGCTTTATATTAAATAGGAAGGGAAAAAACAAAAAAAAAGTTAACATTGTCATTCATATTTACTTATGAAGTAAACTTTTCTAATTTTTTCCTTTCTACAGATGATTTCAAGTTACTGTCTACTGTTCTTTCTTTTCAGCCTGACAGCTTCCCTTTAATATTTCTAGTACAATAGTTTGGCTAGGGACTAATTTTCTGTGGTTTGTTGTTGTTGTTGTTGTTGTTGTTGTTGTGGTTTTTCTAATCTAGAAATGTCTTAATTTCTCCTTTAGTTTAGAAGGATTATTTTGCTGGGTACAAAATTCTTGGTTGACAGTCTTTTTACTTTCAGCTTCAATAAGGCTTCTGACTGCTTCCTAGACCTCAAGGTTTGTGATAAGAAATCAGCTGTTAATCTTATTAAGAATTTTATATACGTGATGAGTAACTTATCTTTTGCTGCTTTCAGTATACCTTTTTTTTTTTTAATTTGCTTTCAACAGTTTGATTATGAAGTGTTTAGGTGTGGATCTCTTTGAGTTTAACCTAGTTGGAATTCAATGAGCTTCTTGGATGTGTCAACTTTTTTTTTAATCGAATTTAGAAAGTTTTTAGCTATGAATTTTTGAAACATTTTTTATGTCTCACTTTCTTCTTTCCTCCTGGACTCACACAGTAAGCCTGTTTGTATATCTGATCATGTCCCACATTTTTCTAATGCTGTTCTCATTTTTTTTCTTTTCTGTTTCTTGAACTGGATAATCTCAATTGAATCTACCTTTAAATTTGTGAAATCTTTCTTCTGCCTGCTGAAATTTGCTCTTGATCCCCTTTATTTATTGTTTTATTTTATTTATTTTATTTTTTAACTCCAGAGTTTCTATTTTATTCCTTTGTACAGTGTGTATCTTATTACTGATATTCTCTAATTGAAAAGGTGTCATTCACACACTTTACTTTTTTGGACAAGATTTTCTTTTGTTCTTACAATATATCTTTAAAAATGAATTTAAAGTCTTTAGTAAGTCCAACAGGAGGGCTTCCTCAAGGATAATATTTATTATATAATAGCATTTTTCTTGTGTATGGGCCATATTTTTTTTAATATTCCTTGTTTTTGTTGTTGAAAACTGGGCATTTTGAATTATTTAATATGACAACTCTGAAAATAAGTTTCTTTCTCTTCTCCATGATTGACTGTTGCTGCTGTTAGTGGTTGTTTTTGTTCTTGTTCTTTTTTCTTCCCTTAACTTTCCAGAACTAATCTGTTAAAGTCTGTATTCTTTGTTTTCTATGGCTAGTAAAGTCTGTCTGTTTGCTTAGCTCATTGCTCTTCTTATCATTGGACAGATATTTCCTTAATAAGTCTTCCAGTCTTTGCTAAGAGACCATGCATGTTGTGGCATGCTTTTGACACTCCAGCTGGCAGTTGACAACTCTGCCTTAGCTTTCACTTCCTGCCTCCTCAGAGTCTCAACACTGGCCAGAGTTGAAAGCTCCAGACCTTCTAGAATTCTTCCTGAGCATGGACCGAGCCCTATGCATGTGCAATATGCATGTCCTGCTAGATTCCCAAAAACATATCATAGTTTTTCAAAATTCCTATGGACATCTCATTCTCTTCCTTTACCTTTTAAGCTTTCTGGTTAACTTCTTGTTTGGCTCCAACTATTATCCACTATCTTAGGCAGCTCTTGAAGGTAAACAATTACCTCAAAATGTTTCAACATACAGCTCCAGGGAAAGACTTTTCACATTGGGTGAAATCTGAGTTCAAATAAATACAACCTGGCAAGCAGAGGCTCCCAGGGAACCACCAGCCAGGCCAATAAATAATGATTCCCTGAGAGTGAAGCTTTGAAAGAGCTACAGCTCTTTCTTCTCCTTCTGATGGCTGCCAAGATGTTAGATTTCACGATGTTTATGGTTTATTGGTTTTCAAGGTTAATACAGAGCTAAAGAGAGGAGGGTAGAAATAGAGCAAGTTAAATTGTCATAAGCCTCACAGTTCATACTGAAATTCAACTATTTTTCTTGAATATACTTATTTCAATGCGTGAAAGCCTTTTGTTTTTATCCAGAGATCTGAAAAAGTTGATTCTGGCCATTTTTGCTAGTTTTCTTCTTGCTTTCAGGGGAACAGAAATTTCAGAATTTCAGAGTTTCTTTCTTTTTTTTTTTTTTTGAGAGTATCTCTCTGTCTCCCATGCTGGAGTGCAGTGGCGTGCGATCTTGGCTCACTGCAAGCTCCGCCTCCCGGGTTCATGCCATTCTCCTGCCTCAGCCTCCTGAGTAGCTGGGACTACAGGCATCTGCCACCACGCCTGGCTAATTTTTTTTATATTTAATAGAGACGGGGTTTCACCATGTTATCCAGGATGGTCTCGATCTCCTGGCCTCATGATCCACCCACCTTGGCCCCCCAAAGTGCTGAGATTATAGGCGTGAGCCGCCGCGCCCGGCCCAGAGTTTCTTAAACTGCTATTTCTCTTGCCATTACCTACTGAGCCTGTAGTTTTTCAAGACATTTACTTAAGTTCCCAAGCACTTGTCCTCATATTACAAACATTTTCATCAAAAAGAAGAGCAGGACTGTTCCTTCACTTCCCACCCAATGTGAAGATTTTGCTATCAAGAGCTTTTCTGGTCAATTTCCAAATCCCAGCATTACAGACCATCGAGAGAATGAATAGTCATCATCAAAATATTATCAAAAAGTCTATTTTTCTTCGTTCCCTAAGATCACACAAATTCAGTTATTTCCATTATAGTACTAGCATTTAGTTTGAATGCAATAGCTTGGAGTGTGAGGATTAAACTGCTGCTAGATTGAATTACAGTAGCCAATTTTACTTAATATCTGGAAAGCTGAGTTTACTCATATGTGACACAAGGGAATCCTGGTTATATCTCATATTTTTTTGCTGCTTGGATAGAATAAACCCTGAATTCAATTAACATTATTTATTATTAATGTCTTTCCTAAGTTGTTCCACGTCTCTAGTATCTTGTTCCCTCAGTTTCTTTTATGACTCACTTTTCTCTTCTAGCCAAGTATTTGAAAAAGAAAACACTTTTAAAAGTGTATGTCATTAATCAGTTGGTTTTCTTCCTGGTCTAGAGATTAGTTGTTTAAATGGCTTGAATAGAGTTGAATCACTCCACAAAGTGTAGTTAAATGTGATTGTGTTATCTTTATCATAAATTTCACCTATGTTTGATGTCGTATACACAAATACATAAATAGAAAATATGGTGAGTTGTTTTTCAATCTCATTTTCTCATGTAGATCATTAAGGGAAGTAAAGAGTTATATTCTATATCAGAATGGATTGCATTTATATTCTTTCATTTCTAAAATAGGTTTCTCTCTTCGAAATGGAAACAGTTTTCTAACTTAAAGTAGGTAATTACACACTCCATTAAACAAGTAATTAACAGATTACAATTTGAAAAAAAAAAGAAAAACTTGAAAATGAGCAATTTGGATTCTGAATGTGAAGAGTAGTGTTATAATTAGCATAATACCTTTAGACATAGATAAACAAGTACACAGTAAAAATAAAAAAAGAAACAATCTGTTTCCTCTATACTGATCATACACCACAAATAGCATTTCATGAGTCAAATATCAACATGGTTTTAAGAAAGTTTGATCTGAGACTGATTGTTATGTTACTCTAAAATTCAGAAAGATAAGGTTTTGATGTATAAAATGTTTGCAATCCTAAGAGACTACAACTCTTCAGAGTCAATATTTTAAATTGTCATTCTACAGTAATTTCCTGAGGCAAATGGCCAATGCTAGTAACGTGTAACTTAAATTGGTAATATAAAATTGCAAAAAAGACAGGCTCAGTGTTGTGTAAAGGTGGCTCATTTCCACTGCAAGGTTAAAAATGGGCATAATGGGAATTCAAAGGAAACATGTACATTAAGTCTGTATTATTCTGCCTTTTAAGAAAAATAATTCATCCTAAACTGGAAGAAGGGACCACTCTCCTTGCTAATTTGCTGTTTAAGAGAAAAAAAAGGCCATCCTGTGCAATATGGTTTAACCCCATCTTCATAAAAAAAAAATACGAAAATTATCAAGGCATGGTGGCACATGCTTGTGGTCCCAGCTTCTTGGGAGGCTTGAGTGGAAGAATCGCTTGAGCTTTGGAGGTCAAGGCTGCAGTGAGCCAAGATCACACCATTGCATTCCATTCTGCGTGGCAGAGTGAGACCCTGTCTCAGAAAAAAAAAAAAAAGAAAAACAGGAAAGAATAAAGGGGAAAGGGGAGTACACAAAGAAGGAGGGGTGAGATGGGGTCAGTGGGGAGTGAGAGTGCTGAGTGACTGAAGGCACCACAAACAGCTTCAAACAGTAGTCATAAAATAAAAGTCCTCAAGTCCAAGTAATAACCAGCCCTGAAATAAGATATGTATTTTTTTTCCATGCAAAAATCTGGGCTAAATGCTGTATTCAAATCACTGCAGCAAAGGTAAAAAGGAGAGTTCTTCAGGCCAGGTCTTCTAATGAAACTATCTCTATGTTCTTTTCTACTTCTAGTAAAATCTCAGGATGTACAGGGAGTAGGTCATTAAGCCTGAAATCTGTGCTCCTGGAAAGTCTGATCATTTCTGTTCTGAAATTTGAGCTGACCTTGTGAGTAAAAAATAATTCATGTAATGCATTTCGATGAGAAAAAAAATGTTTATCAACTGCCTTGCTAGAACCCATATGTTGTTTTCATTCCATATTGAAAATAAACAAAACAGAACACTTTATAAAAAGAAATATGCTCCTACAATGTTACTAAAAAGAGACATTCAATAGGTCCAAATCTGCCAGCATGAAGATGCTACAGAGAATGTCAAACAGCTATTGACTTTTGAGTTGTTACTTCTACATGAGAGTAAAAATACACTGTTGTTGTATGCTACTATTTCATTTGCTGTACAGTTATCTTAGTAAAAACAAATGCTGGTTTGGATTAAAATATCAATTGTTTTCTATTTAAGAATTAAATTCATGTCAGAATAACTCAGTTAAGGAATTCTACAATTTCCTTTATAACGATATTTGTACCTTGTCCCATTACTTGATAAACTTCTTTTGTGATCCTATGTTAATTCTTAACTCATTTATATCAACATATATGCAGTACTCTTCTGGAAATGTTTGTTTCATGGATATTAATACTTTCCTAAATATTTGTAACATGCTGCTGCAGATTCTAGCCATTACAACACCTCCAATGTAAATGTTAATAATGAAAGAATTGTGTAAAACAGGCTTATAAACCTGAGTGATTGATCTGTGGGATGCTACTTTGGCTTGTTTTAAAAGTAGATATGTAGTGGGTGGTCAGTGGTAAGACACACTTAAACCTGAGTTTTCTGCCCATAAAGAAAGACCTTTTGGTCAATCCCATTTCATTTCTTAAAAACGGGTAATGCATCATCATGAATGTCTTCTATGTGGCAGATGCAGAATTTGTTCATAAGAAATTATTACTTAAGTGCCTATGCTTCTTGCCCTAAGCATTGTATTTCAAATTGATAACAGTATAAGAAATATACCAGACCTTAAGCTCTTGGACATAATTCAATAATGGCAGCTACTTTTCCAAGTATCAGGAATACTTTAGAAGCATATTAATTTCACAGGGCAATTCCAGGTGAAAACTGAAAACAGTTTGATTTCCCAAAAGGTTGCACAGAGTTTTCTGTTTTCTCATTTCAAACATCAGTTTTAGAAGTCACAGGTCTTTGTCAGCTATTTTTGATATAGAAAAGTTTCCAGTATTTCACTAATACACCTTATAACTCTTAAGCAAATATTTAGGCTCTTATGATAGTGTTAACTTCTAAGTATAGTCTGGAGCTGATATTGACAGAGACTAGTAGCCAAGATTTTCCAGGTTCCTTATAGCGCAGAGTGTACCATATTTCCACAGAATCATCAGTACTGGTGGATTTTTATGACACACCAAACCATCTTCAACCATCTTTACCTTGATTTAATAAGGATTTACAAAATGCATAGACAGATATTCCGGAAGCTTCATGTCTGTATCTGCCATTCATTTACAAATATTAAATTTGGTAACATTTATGGAGCTTGTAATGGTTAAATTTTACATGTCAACGTGGCTAGGCTATCGTATTCAATTTTTAGTCAAACACTGGTCTAGATGTTACTTTACTGTGAAGGTGTTTAGTAGAAAAGATTAATATCCATAATCTGAAGACTTTAAGTAAAAGTGATTACCCTAGACAATGTAGGTGGAGCTTATCCAATCATCTGAAGGCTTAAGAGTAAAAAACTGAGATAACTAATTTTCTGTGAAAGAATTATTTCTAAATAATTGGATTCAGCTAAATTTAATATAATTAGAAACATCCCAATAGATATTTGTTATTAATTATTCATTGGAGTATTTATCAGCTCCAAATGGAAAGAAACCATTTGATTATTTGTATTTTCAAAAATGTTGAGAGTACTTTATATGTGCTCAATGCCATGCATAATTCTGAAGATGCAGAGGTAAAAGATAATTCAAAATCTATGGTGGTGTTAGTCTATTAGGAGAAATATTCATAGGTGGTGGAAATATAGGAAGGATATTTGGAATGGTGTTTCAGACATGGGGCACCATGTGCTGGGACACTTTAAAGAGAATGAAATAATGAATTTGACAGTCATGGTAACCAATGTATATTGAGAATACATGGTGCATGTGGGGGATATTGCTGAGGGACTGAAATCAGACAGTCCACCATGGTTACATTTGCTTTATCTGTTTTTTTATATATACAATTTAGTATAGTATGGATATGTGTCCCTGCCCAAATCACATGTTGAGTTGTAGTCCCCAGTGTTGGATGTGAGCCCTGGTGGGAGGTGATTGGATTAAGGGGGTGGATTTCTCATGGTTTAGTACCATCCCCTCGGTGCTATTCTCATGGTAGTGAGTTCTCATGAGATCTGGTTGTTTTAAAGTGTATGGCAGCTCCCCCTCCTTGCTCTCTTGCTCCTGTTTTTGCCATGTGACATGCCTGTTCCCTTTCCACCTTTCAGCATTATAAACTTCCTGAAGCCTCCCCAGAAGCTGAGCGGATGTTGGCATTATGCTTCCTGTACAGCCTGAGGAAACGTGAGCCAATTAAACCTCTTTTCTTTATAAATTACCCAGCTTCAGGTATTTCTTTATAACAATGCAAGAATGGCCTAAAACACAATGATAAACCAAAAAATAAAATCTAAGCCCACAAACCTACTGAATGGACCCCTCTTTGGCCAAGGGCATTTCAAAGATAACCTGAAAAGCTAGTTCAGGCCCTGTGGGAAAAGGTGTCCCCCTGCCCCCCACCCCCCACCACCTCCCCCCCCACCTCCCCACCAACATGCCTCATTATAACCTCCTTCCTTTGGAATGCAGGCACAACTGACCAGCATTAACATTAAAACAGAGACCTTAAAACTGACAATGGAGTCTTTGTATCAAAAAAATAGCAACATGACAGACAGCAGGCCCTGAAAAAACATGGAAATATTTTATCTCAAAGTATATTTATTTGACATATTTTGAAATGGTACTGCAAAACTGTCTCTTATAGGGAAAATGTACCTTCTGTACAGAATCCTTTTCCTCTTCCAGGTATTTTCTCTGATCCAGGAGGAGAATTAACTGAGAGTCTGACACCTTTTTAAGTCTAAAAAGAAATGTTTATAATCTATTCTCTCTGAGGCCTGCCACCTGGATGCTTTATCTGTATAATAAGAACCTTGGTCTCCACAACTCCTTGTCTTAACCCAAACACCCCCTTTCATTGATTCCAGGTCTTTAAGTGATAATTGATCTCTTTCAACCAACTGCCAATCAGAAAATCTTTGAATCCACCTATAACCTAGAAACCTCCCCAAACTGCCACCCCACTCCCAACCTGATATATAACTTGCATGTATTGATTGACGTCTTATGTCTCCCTAAAGTGTGTAAAACCACACTGCAGCCTGACCACCTTGGGCACATATTCTAAGGGCTTCTTGAGACTATGCTTTGGGCCATGGTCACTCATATTTGGCTCAAAATAAATCTCTTCAAATATTTTAGAGTTTGATTCTTTTTGTTGACACAATTTTGTATCTGGAAAAAACAAACAAAAATGTTTTTTATGGAAATTGAATGATCTTATTTGTAAAATGACTAACATATAATATCCATTCCAAAATATGGTAGCTTTTATTATTAGCAGTGTTGACCTCATAAAACATGATCTAGTAGATATACAATTTCTGGCACATAGGGAATACTCACTACATGCTCTATCTCTTTACTTTCATGTCACTTCTATCAACTACTCTTTAAACTCATCATATGTAAATCACTTATTCCTGTGTCTGATACATCACACAAATCTGAATATTGGTAGGTAGCTTTATAAATGCACACACAGAAATCTGTATTTTTTCAACCACCAAGCATTTTAAGTGCCTCTTTTGATAATGTTCAAAATCCTTAGTGATTTCTACATAGTACTATTACTTCTAACTGGTTACATAACAAAATATGTGACCAAATTACTGACATAAATAAAAACAAAATTCAGCGGTATAAAAAACCCTTTGGGAATGTAAACACTGGTTCGGGAATTGAAAGATGTAGGTTTTAGAGCTAGCTATAATACTAATTACTGCAATATGTTTTAAAAAGCTCTTAAAGTTCACCATTATAAAATAAACAAGTTAAATTAAAAGATTCGTGAGGCCCCTTTTGGCTCAAATATTTCAAAATTGTGGACATTTATACTCTGAGTCATATACAAACAAATATCACCAAAAGAAATTATAGAAGATACTGTTAAATCACTGGTATTCAAGCAATGAATTTGGTGAAACTTTTAACTGTCTTGGGATTATAGTATCAATAAAAAGAAATAAATGTGTCATGACATTTTGGGGCACATAAATACTTGGATGTCTGAATGATCTAAGCTAAAAACCCAAAATCATTTCTCTCTCTCTTTGTCCTTATAAGGCAAGCCTCTTAAATATCAGAGCCCTCTAGTAAAGTCTGCAAAGTCAACAATCCATTCTTGGGACAAATGTTTGAGGTATGAGCTATTGCCTGAGATTCTATTTAGGAGAAGAGGTGAAATAATCCTGAATGCCTAGGGTCACTATTTATTTTCCCATAGTCAACAATCAGATAAATCTAGATTCCATCACAAGTAGAGATTGACTAGCTGTTCTATAGGTATTTGTTTTCTTTCAAACATTGATAGTACATTTCTTCACATGCAGTTTAACTAGTGCCTCTCTGGGTAGGATTTTCTTCCTAAGGGAAGAAGTTGATTTTTCTTGGAGTACCAAATCATGGCTTGTAGTTCGAAAAAGTGGCTATTCTCCCAAGTGTCACTCTATTGTCACAGCCTGTCCTGACATTTGATACCAAATGTGATGTGTAGGTTGGGTATGTATTATTTTACTAACAAAATCTGTCTAATAACCAAATGTGGCAACAGTCGCTTGTCAGTCTCAATTACTTGGAACAGTTGTTCCCAAGAACTGGAAATATTTCTAAATTTCTAAGGAAATTTTGTTAGGTTTCTAAATCAAGACATTTGTTTCCAGAGCACAGAAAACTATATCTCCCAAATGCCACCAGAATAATACATATAATTTGTTTTGAAACAAAGTATTAGTTACTTTTTTATCACCAATAGCAACAGATACGTAACATTAACTGAAGTACTGTTGACTTCTTTGCAGATTTTTAAACTATAATAAAGACTAATTAACAAATGAGAATCAAAGATTTATATGCTTTACAATATTATGCCAAAATCATTTTTTTAACAGGATTCTGTCTGTCCAATGACAAACATTTTAGTGAAACTGTATAAACTTAGTTATCCAACTACTCTAGCTACTTGATGCTATACTAGAATTTTTTTTATCATGGATGCTAAATCATATATTTAAACTGATGCAAATTTAAGAAAGATATATCCTATCTTTCATTAAGATGTTTAAATTTAATGTAGTATTTCTGAAAAGTAAGTCATTTACATATTGTGCTTATGTTTTTGTGCCATATTTGTTTACAGCTTTACTATTTTTTTATATTGCTTTTCTTTTTGTGCTTAATAAATGCATTAAAAAGAACACTTTTTATGATCTTTGTAATAATAACATTATGCCAGAACATTATTTAATATTAAAAATTTTTTAAATCAACCAAAAAAAGCCATTAATTTAATCAATGTAATAATTGCATGCCTAATAATTAATTTTTCAAAAAGAATAACATGTTTATTATCACCAAATAATAGATTTTGAATCTTTGAAACTTAATTAACATTAATATGAAGTTTAATATAATAGAACAATTCCATTGCTTTTAATATTAACCTATTAATGAGAATCTCAACTGAAAATGTACATATTTGGAAATTGGAAACACCTAGTTCTTTTGTGATAATTTATGGTATAGATAATTCATTATTAGTGAAAATAAGATAAATGACTTTGCATAAGAAATTTCCTTTAGAAAAAATCTGAGGTGTTCTCTAAATTTTGTTCTTCTGAATGTGTCAAGTAATCTGGTAATGTGTGAAATACCAGGGAACAAGAGCAGGTCTCGGCAATACAAAAGTGGTGTTCATCTGGGAAATTACGTGTGAAGGCCACTTACTTTTGTTATCCTTCAATGATGTCTTTATAATGGTCAAAATACTTTTCAACAACTATTTTTAAATAAGTTAATAACTAAGTCATTCTGACACGTAAAATAATCTAACATGCCACGATCAAGGCTTGATGGCTGATGCTCCAATTTTGTCATTAATGAATTTACTCTTTCACTTGGAAAACTGATACAAATGAATTTTGTAAGGTTGTCCAATTGTGCTGATAGCTCTGAAAAATATCCTAATATAAAAGGCAGTCCCTAGTGATGCATACAACATCACTTATTAAAGGTTTTAGCCAGAAAACAAAAGTTGTTATTTTGCCTCAAATGGAAAAGGATGGATTTTGCAGCATTTAAAAAAATATGTTTCACTACAAAACTATGTTTCTTGTAATTTCCCATTTCTAGATAAATATTAGAAAATATTTCAAGAGTTCAATGGCCTCTCTTTTACTATGATTGATATATTTTTACAACTTTAAGTACGCTTTTCATTCATGTCTGGATGGTGTGGAGTAGAGGATGGTGGGTGTAGGATACCAGGACATTACTTCCTGTGATACGGTTTGACTATGTGGAGTAAGCCCTCGTTGTGCATCAACTGTGAATGTAGTGCCTTTCATGCTTATCCCAATAAGTCACTTCCAGATTATGTCATGAACTTATCAGTAGGTTTTTTTGTTTTGTTTTGTTTCTTTGAGACAGTCTTGCTCTTGTTGCCCAGGCTGGAGTGCAATGGCGTGATCTCGGCTACATGTAACCTCCGCCTCCCAGGTTCAAGGGATTCTCCTGCCTAAGCCTCCTGATTAGCTAGGATTACAGGCACCAGCCACCACGCCCAGTTCATTTTTTTTTTTTTTTTTTTTTTTTTTGAGACGGAGTCTCGCTCTGTTGCCCAGGCTGGAGTGCAGTGGCGCGATCTCGGCTCACTGCAAGCTCTGCCTCCCGGGTTCACGCCATTCTCCTGCCTCAGCCTCTCCGAGTAGCTGGGACTACAGGCGCCCGCCACCACGCCCGGCTCATTTTTTGTATTTTTAGTAGAGACGGGGTTTCACCGTGGTCTCGATCTCCTGACCTCGTGATCCGCCCGCCTCGGCCTCCCAAAGTGCTGGGATTACAAGCGTGAGCCACCGCGCCTGGCCTGCCCAGTTCATTTTTGTATTTTTAGTAGAGATGGGGGTTTCACCACATTGGCCAGGCTGGTCTTGAACTCCTGACCTCAGGTGATCCACCCACGTTGGCCTCCCAAAGTTCTGGGATTACACGCGTGAGCCACCAAGCCTGGCCATCAGTGAGTTTTAAAATCCATACTCCAGTTGTACTCATTGGCAAAGACTGGCAGAACAAAAGGTCTCCATGGTCTCAGCGTTTAGCACATACATAACACACACTTAATACTAAGATAACATCAGAGGATTAACTTACAGTGAATAGAATACATTTTACTATAGTCATGAAAATATTTACTGCCTTCAGTTTGGGGCTATATTTGTAATTTTATAGTACACTATTTCTTTTGACAGAAGCACCTTACCAGTTCCTTTGCTTGTATTGACCCAATTATTATTTAAAACATCTTAGCAGCATATTTAGTGTTTATTTACTATTACTCCAGAAACTATAAGCTTTACAAGTTAATAAAACATGATAAATAAATATTCTTACATTTTTATTGAATTGGAATGCTAAAAAATTTCTGAAATAGTGGGATATGCTTTTCTTTTCTTCTTTGGAAGTTTTACAACAGTCTTTGAGGTCAGACACTATAATATCGAATTGTGTGTGTGTGAGTGTGGGTCATTTCAGAATGTAGAAGCATGTCTAAACCTAAAGGAATTAGTTTGCTTTTGTTTATGATTTCATGAAAATTTTGATTTCAAATGCTTTTTCATAATATTTTGAATATTTGCTTTGCAGCTGATACTTTTACAATATTAACAGAAAACTAAGATTATCAATTAATGTGTCCCTTTGAAGACATAAAAATTTAATCACAATCAAACCTAACAATGCTAATAGTAGTAGTAGTAGCTACAATTTAATACATATACTATATGTCTGATATTATTCTGAATATGTTAATTCCATTGAAGTTTTTTAGCACTCATGATACATTTAAGTAACTTCCACTTGTATGCATTAACAGTCCTTTCTTTAAAAAAATTATCCAAAACAGGTTCAATAAAGAACAAATTAACACAAAAAAGATAAAAACTTATGTGTATTTGTTACATACATATTTTAAGTTTTGTTATACAGATACTCCTTGACTTACAATGGGATTATGTCTTGACAAACTTATCATAAGTCAAAAATATTGTAAGTTGAAAATGCTTTTAGTACCCCAACAAACCCATTGTAAAGTTAAAAAACTGTAAGTCAAACTACCATTAAGTCAGTACCATCTATATACATGTATCTGTGTATATGAATGTGTACATACACACATTGTATATTAATATATTAATTATATATTAATTATTATAGATTATATTAACATATTAGATGTAAAATATATTTTAATTATATTAATATATATGATGTGTGTGTATTGCTATAGTCTGAATGTTTGTGTCCCCTCCAAAATTTATATGTCAAAACCCAGTTCCCAATGCAATAGTATTAGGAGATGGGGATTTTAGGAGATGATTGGCTCATGAGGGCTGAGACCTCATCAGTGAAATTTGTGCCCTTATAAAAGAGTGCTCAAGCCTCTTCTGCCCTGTGAGGATGCATAGAGAAGATGCCTCTTATGAAACAGAAGACAATTCTTACCAGACACTGAATCTGTCAGTGCCTTGATCTTGGACTTCCCAGCCTCCAGAACTGTTTGAAATAAATTTTAGTTGTTTATAAGCAACCCAGTTTATGGTATTTTGTTATAACAGCCCAGATGAACTAAGGGGTGTGTGTGTGTGTGTGTGTGTGTGTGTGTCTTGAAAACAGCACACGTACTTATTTTGTTTATACATATTTAGCAGGCTTAATATTAACTTCCTGAAGAGGAGTTCCAATACTCTGAAGAAAAAACTAAGATAAAATACATGTCAGTTAAGTATATGAAATCCCATGCCTCCAGTTTACATAATCCTGCTATCTATACTTATAAACTACGATGATAACACTTTCAGTTTTGATGGTTCAACCCCTTCACTGGTTTTCTGAGCACAACATCTGTAATTCACCTGGTCATCCTAAGGCAGATTACTATGCCACTGCTTACTTAAGCAGCATCCTAAACCAGCAAAACCAAGCAATATTCTATGCTTAGTGTGTTGGTTATATTTTTCTAATGTGCATGGAAGCAAATACCCAAATATTAGAGTAATTACTACATACCTACCAGATTAAGCTTTCATAAAATACACAAATTACCTATAAAATTATTGTAATAATTAGAGGTACTCTTTTTGAGCTGAGGGAATATAATATTTTCACTTCATCTATCCTTGTCACTTGGTATGTCAACAGTGCCTTTGGTTGTCGTTAATGCTCGCGTTATCCCCTTGAGAATAAGAAAATGATGGGGATCGGGGGGTAGGATTACAAGAGAAAGAACTACAGAAAAGCCCAAAGTTACATTGCAGAAAGACTCTGTAAAAAAAAAAATCCACAAATAAGAATATATGGATATTGCAGCTGTTAGTACCAGAACTGATGACTGTACATAAAATATTGAAGCAAGTGAATATTTTATTCTCTCCTTTCTGACTTTCTAAAATGATACAGAAGCTTCCATGTTCTGGGCACTATTCCCAGAAGTATTGCATTTTCTCCCCAAATCCACAGATGCTCTTCTGGGAACGAGGTGGCAACACTGACAACACAAATGAGCTGACAGTGTGCAACCATTCCTGGAAGCACTGCCTTCTGGAGATGAGACTTTCAAGAAAAAAACACTAAATTTAATTCAATAAAAAAAAACCCCACTAAATTTTAATTCCGTTCTGTTCTTCATATATCCTACGTATTTTTAAAATTCACAGATTACTATTAGGTGAGAGGGAAAAGCTAGTTGTGGTTGCTTGGAGAAATTGCTAATATATTTTTTGAAACTGGAGACATGATAGTTTGAGTTACTGAAGACTGGAGTTTCTGAGGCACCATACAAATAAAAATTGGAAAGAGTCATTTAACCACCAACAGATCCATTCATTACCCTTTGCAGGAGCATACCACACTGCAAAGTGCTTACTTTAAAACTAAAACAGGTATTGATAATACAGAAAATCCAGTCCTTTGTTATCATAACTTGTATTTTGTAGTGATTATATCTTAGATTCATAGGTTAATAATTTTTCAAAGTAACCTTAGTATTTATGGACCAACTTTTTCATTTTATAAATCCTTAGAGATTAAATGACTTACTCAGGATAAGCTAGCCATGACACAAATGGAACTCTCCCAAATTCAAAGGCAATATTTCACTTTTATCAATTTCTAAAGGCCAGGCATAGTGGCTCACACCTTTAATCCCAACACTTTGGGAGGCCTGGGCTTGAGGATCACCTGAGCCCGGGAGTTCAAGACCAGCCTGCACAACATAGTGAGACCTCATCTCTACTAGAAATAAAACAATTAGCAGGTGTGGTGGTGCACACCTGTAGTCCCAGTTGCTTGGGAGGCTGAGCTGGGAGGATCACTTGAGCCCAGGAGGTCAAGGCTACATTGAACTATGATCGTGCCTCTGCAGTCCAGATTTGAAGACAGAATAAGACCCTCTCAAGAAAGAGCAAGAGAGAGAGAGAAAGAATTTCCAAAGAGTTTCAAATTTGTCTCATCTGAGAAGTCTAGAAACCCTGCAGAGGTATTATTATTCTTTTTTTCAAATAAAAAAGCGGAAGCCCAAATAATTTAAAGAAATTGCTTTACAACATATATTTAGTAGGATAACAAAACTTAAACCCACAATACAAGATTCTCTCTATATGATAAATACAATTGACCCTTGAACAACACAGAGGTTGGGGCACTGATTCCCTGTGGCTAAAAATCCACATACAACTTTCGACTCCCCCAAAACTTAACTACTAATGCCCTACTGTTGATCAGAAATCTTACCAATAATATAAACAGTTGATTAACACATATTTTATATGTATTATATGTCATATCCTGTGTTCTTACAATAAAGTAAGCTATAGAAAAGAAAATGTTAGCAAGAAAATTATAAGGAAGAGAAAATACATTTACTATACTATACTGCATTTATCGATACTGTAAATTTACATCATTTGTTTACAAGATAAATTGTCTGAAATGGGGCAACCTCAGCTGCAGATCTCAATGTATGGTATATATCAAGTGATTCAACTTTTTCTTGTTATGTCATGACATTTTTCTGCTTCCTGAGAGCACTCCCAGCATCACTAGTGGCACTTCGTGCTGGTCCCATGGTGTTATTCAAAGTTTCTGATACTGCACTAAACATGGTGAGAAACACACAATAGGCTGGCACAGTGGCTCACACCTGTAATCCCAGCACTTTGGGAGGCCAAGCTGAGTCGGGCGGATCATGAGGTCAGGAGTTCAAGACCAGTGTGACCAATATGGTGAAACCCTGTCTCTAATAAAAATACAAAAATTAGCCTGGCGTGGTGGCAGGTGCCTGTAATCCCAGCTACTCGGGAAGCTGAGGCAGGAGAATTGCTTGAACCTAGGTGGCAGAGGTTACAGTGAGCGGAGATCATGCCACTGCACTCCAGCCCGGGTGACAGAGTGAGACTCTGTCTCCACAAAAAAAAAAAAAAAAATTTAAAAAGAACAAAAACCCTAGAGATTACTTTTTACTGCAATAAGTAATTTTCTGGAAAGGAACTTCTCACGTAGAGCTGATTAGCAGCACACGCCCCACACTGTTTTAAGTAGATACTCGCAATACTTGAGCTCACCACACCAGCAATCAGAGGTGGGTACAAAATTTTTATAGTAGTACAGTATACACTACAGTTAATTTTATGCAGTTATAATTGTATACTGCACGGTTACATTTGTTTACATTTCTCTCAACTGTAAATGGTACCATGTGCAATCTGTAAATGTGTGTGTAGATTTTGATAAAATTTAACTTTTTATAGTATATTTGTGTACCACATTCTTTTGTAGTAAATGATAAAATCAACTAGTATCTACATATGTTTTGTGAATTCATGACATATCTGAATTTTTCTTATTCTTTTGATATGTCTAGCCGACTCAGTTCATCTGCAAGTATTTTTCAAATTGTTACAATTCTCAAAAAATTTCAAAATATATTTATTTTTTAAAAATATGTGTATAAGTGGACCCATGTAGTTTAAACTCTTGTTTTATTGTCAACTGTATTTACTCTTAAATTAGAAAATTATTTTTCCTAATATTTTCAACTTAATATTTTTGTCAAATTACATGAAAGGAAGTTCTCTGATATTGTTTGGATGTGTCCCCACCCAAATCTCATTTTGAATTTGCACATGTTGTGGGAGGAACCTGGTGGAAGATAATTGAATCATGGGGGCAAGTCTTTCCCATCCATGCTGTTCTTGTAATAGTGAATAAGTCTCACGAGATCTGATGGTTCTATAAGGATGTGTTTCCCTGCACAAGCTATCTCTCTGTCTGACACCATCCCGGTAAGATGTGACTTGCTCCTCTTTGCCTTCTACCATGATTGTGAGGCCTCCCCAACCATGTGGAACTTTAAGTCCAATAATCCTCTTTCTTTTGTAAATTGCCCAGTCTTGGGTATGTCTTTATCAGCAGCCTGAAAACAGACTAATATACTCTCTTTACTATGTATACAGCAGTAACTTTTGTATTTTAAATGCAAGACAGACTCAATTACAGTTCTTCTGAAACCAAATTAATTCAACAGCTACCAATCAGTTAACATAGAATAGCAAAGAAGGAAGTTTTCTGATACAAAAAGTTTTTATTTTAGATGTATAAGAAATAAATGCCTTATTTTCAATATAAATATCAATCAAATGCCTTCTGATGTTTCATATTAGTGGGACCATTTGTGATGCAAGGAATATACTACATCAGCACATCATGATTCAGTTGGTATTTAAGTCTCTACTATAATTTTTTGTTTATATGTAATTGTGTCCTACATTATATCATAGTGATAAAAAATGGGGTTATACTATTTATCCTTGAATGAGTGGTTCCCAATACAGAACCTGTTATATGTTAGGTTTTCATTAAACATTTTGTGCAAATAAGTGATTCTGGAGGTATAGTCATTAAAGAGAGAAAGAGCTATTGCAGTTCAGTCGTTAGTTCAGCACCATACACAAGAAGCAAAGACAAATGAACAGGAATAATAGTCTCTGCCTGATATTACAACTTAATTATTTTTGCCAGTTTGGCAATTCAATGTTTCAATCCAAATTGTTGAGCACTTTTATTGTGCAATGCCCTGTCTTCAACCTCACAATTTTTCCCCATTTCTTCTTCATGAAGAATAGTCATCAAAAGTCACACTACAAGATCATGAGATAATATAACTACTCAAGTTAATCGTTGCTTCCCTATATTTGTCTCCATGCTTGTTAAGGACCAATTCTTTTGGAAATTTTCTAGGGTTTATTCATTTCATAGGGTTTATACATTTCATACTTAAGCATTTATTTTTGTTTTATCCAACACTTACAGCATATTGATTAAAAGACAGAAACTAATACATTCATCAATAAATTCTTTCATTTTGCCAGGAGTAAAAGATGTAAAGACACAAAATGGTACTGCCTACATCACCTGTATCCAAGCACAGTGGCTTCTGATTGATAGGTAATTTAGAAAACAAAGCAAACACACGCTAGAAACATTCCTACAGCTTCAGTTGCTTTACTTGGAGCAGATATGTTTGTGTATTACTTGGACAGTGGGTTAAGGCTTGACAGAGCACTTATTCTATCTACTGATCTGTCATGCTACTAAATTTTATCATGGAATAATGCCAGTAAAAAAATAAACTCTCCTTTCTTTTCATTATTATATCTGGTAGGCCTATTGTTCTGTGCATTTGCAGGTAGCAGTCACTCAAATATAATGATCTAAACAGATTCTAAATATTGATTTCTTGGCAAAGATTTTTCCACTACCCCAGAAAAAAAACTGTATGAAATGTCATTATACATTATTTGTGCTCTGTCTGTTACTTCTTAGTGCTGGCCCAGCATATTGGTCTTCTTTTCTTTTTTTTTTCAGATGAGCAGTGACATTAGCCAGCTCAATTAAATAAACATGTTGAGAGCAAACATAACTGTTACATTAGCAAAAGAAGTTAATGCAGCAATGCAAAGAAAAATAAAGGAACATAAAAGAATAAGAAAGGCAAAGTATTTTGCCATTTTCTAGGATTTATGTAATGACAGTTCTTACTTTGTGAAAGAAGTAAAGTTAGTCAGTTTTCAGAAAGCGAGGCAAAAAAAAATATTCATAATGATGTATGTTAAAGGGCATGGCAAGACAGCAAATCATATGTAATAAAAACATTCATTTCTTAGCTTTTCAATTATCCATTCAACTAATATTATTAAGTACCTACTTTGTACCAAATACTCTTCTAGGAACCAAAAGATAAACCAGTGAATAAAACAGATAAATTGCCTACTCTTGCTGAGCTTACATATTTACAAACAAAGTAGAAGTAGATATATTAACAAATACATAAATTCTTTTTCCAATGATATTAAGAACTATAGAGAATTAAAAAGTGGTAAGTAGAAGAGAGAATAATAGGGTAAGATTCTAGTCAGAGGACACATCAAGTACAAATATTCTGAGATGGAAAGATATCTGGTATGTAGGAGAAAGAGCACTGAATATAATGGTAAAAGTTTAGAGTTTTTTCTATAAAATCAGAGAAGTGCATATTGTTTAGAATTTTTTTATCATGAGAAAATATACGTAAGTTACCATTTAAGACATTTTTAATTGTACAGCTCAGTGCATTTAATACACTTCCATTGTTGTGCAACCATCACCACTGTCCGTATTCAGAACTTTTTCATCATCCCAAACTGATGGCTTTTTCTATTTTGGCAAAAAAAAAAATGTGTTGGGATTTTGATAGGAATTGCACTGAATATGTAGATCACTTGGGTACTGTTGACACTGAGGTGGTTAATTTTATATGTCAATGTGACTGTGCTATGGAGTGCCCAAATATTTGTTGAAACATTATCCTAGCTGTGTCTGTGAGAGTGTTTCTGGATTAGGTAGTTAGTAGACTGAATAAAGCAGATTGCCCCCACTAATGTGGGTTGTTCCTATCCAATCAGTTGAAGGCCTGAAGTGAACAAAACGGCTGAGTAACAAGGAATTTCTAACTGACTGCCTTCAACCTGGGACAATGGTTTTATTCTGTCTTCAGACTCACACAGAAACTTAGGCTCTTCTTGTGTCTCCAGATTGCTGACTACAAATGTTGGGACTCATTCACCTCTATAATCATGTGAGTCAATTCCTTAAAATATATCTATATACCTCTCTCTCTCTGTCTATCTATCTGTCATCTATCTACCTACGTACCCATTGTGTCTTTTTCTCTGGAGAACACTAATACAGATGTCTTAGCAATATTGTCTTCCATTCCATGAACATGGGAAGTCTTTCTATTTTTTGGTGTCTGTTAATTTTTTTCAGGAATATTTTGTAGTCTTTAGTGTAAAAGTATTTCTTTCATCTCCTTAATTATCTATAAGGCTATTATTTATTTTTATTATAAGTGAAATGATTTTATTAATTTGCTTCTTGGATTGTTCATATTGATGTATAGAAACACAACTGAATTTTGTGTATTAACTTTGTATTCTGCAACATTATTGAATTTATTAGTTTTAACAGTTTTTTGTAAAATTTTTAGGGTTTTCCACTTATGATTATGTCATCTGCAAACAAAGGTAATTTTACGTTTATCTTTCTGATTTAGATAACTTCTGTCTCTTTTTTACCTAATTGCTCTTGATGGAACTTCCAACACAGTGTTGAATAGAAGAGTTACTAGCTTTTATTTATTATTTTTATTTCTATTCATTTTTCAAAGCTATTGAATGGACCTTGGCTTTTATTCTGAATGAAATGCAAAGCCCTCCAAAAGTTTTGAAATAAAATGATATAATCTGACATATTTTAAAATAATGACTTTTAATTTATCTAGAAATGTATTAGAGTGATGTAACAGGAAAGCCATAAGACCAGTTAGGATTTGAAATAGATAAGAACAATAGTGGTGTCCTGAACAGAAATGGATGTAAGGAGATAGTTTTCTATTCTAAAAACAATCTGAAAGTTGAGTAGCAAGGTTTATTAATGTATCTGACATGGATGTGAGGAAAAAAGAGGTGTCAAGGATCATGGATCCAAGGTTTTCAACCTAAGCAAATGAAAGAATAGAGTTGCTGCATAGGATGAGAAATAAACAGATTGATGATTTTGGAGAGGATAAGCAATTGTCTTTTGGACACGTTAGATTGTAATCTATACTAGACATCATTTGGGTTTATAAGTCTGAAATTCAAGAAAAGATATATATTTGGAGCTACAGGACCAGTTTTTCAATAATGCTTTTCAGTGTAATTATCTAGAAGTTAGGATATATTAGAAATAAATAAATATTTTAAAATCTAAGCCCTGAGATACTCCAAAATTTATTGTTCAGGAAGATGAAAGGAAATCAGAAAAGAAACTGAAAAGCAAGTACCACACTGCCAGTGAAGTGGAAAAAGAATAAAGAGATAGTAATCTCTTGGAGGTAAATGAAAAAAAAAAAGTGTTTCAAGAATGGGAGAGTGATCCACTATGCAAAATACTGTTGATTATTTAAGATAAGATAAATAATCTTATCAACTAAAATATTTGGCACCAGGCAGGTAGTGCTCTTAGAAAAAAACATTCTCTTGTTTGAGATTTTGAGATGTGTGGACAAAAATCTGATTGATATAGTTGGAGACAGAAGAGGAGAAAAGGAATTGGAATATATATCTTTTAGAAACTGGGTGGGAGATACGTGTGAGGCCACGAGAAGGTTTTACTTAAAATGGAAACAACTCAGCAAGATTTTGGCCCGATGGAAATGATCAAATAGAGGGAGAATATGGTAACAAAGCTGGATCAATGTCTGTGAGTAGCAATATTGGCTTGGATCTAGAGCTCAAGTGAAAGGGTTGCCTCTTCATAGGCATACAGAGATTTTACCCATAGTAATAGAACCAAAGAGTTCAGCAGCTTGTAGGTATGTAAATGTACTTTTGAGAGCATGTAGAAATTATCTTCTGTTTGCTTTTTTTTTTTTTTTCAGCAAAATAGGAAACAGTGTAGCTTGCGAAGTAGGGTAGAAATTCCTACACATTTGAGAAAACAGTGGGGGCGTGATGTGATCATTTAGCATAGTGGGGGACTGTGGTGATTAAGCAAATATAATAGAATGGCTAGATAGACCTAAGGACCTAAATAAATTGGCAATCAATATACGAAGTAAGACCAGTCTATCAGGGATATTAGTTTTTCTGACCATGTAGTAAAGCATAGGTGCGGACCTGAAGTAGGTAGGTGTGATGATTAACCCTGAGTGTCAACGTGATTGGATTGACAGATGCAAAGCATTAATCCTGGGTGTGTCTGTGAGGGTGTTGCCAAAGGAGATTAACATCTGAGTCAGTGGGCTGGAAAAGGCACACCCACCCTTACTCTGAGTGGGGCACCATCTAATCAGCTGCCAGCACTGCCAGAATATAAAGCAGGCAGAAAAACGTGAAAAACTTAGACTGGCTTAGCCTCCCAGCCTACATCTTTCTCCCTTGATGGATGCTTGCTGCCTCCGAACGTCAGACTCCACGTTCTTCAGCTTTGGAGCTCAGGCTGGCTTCCTTGCTCCTCAGCTTTCAGATGGCCTATTGCGGGACCTTTTGATCATATGAGTTAATAATACTTAGTAAACTCATATATATATATCTCATATATATATGATATATATGATATATATATCCTATCAGTTCTGTCCCTCTAGAGAACCCCAATTAATAAAGTGGAGAATTAGAATAAGCAGGTTTGTGAGTGAGTATGATGAAGTAAGAGAAAATAAATGCAATTCATTACAATGATGTACCAAAGGATTCAAGTTCAGTTAAGAAAGGGAGTTAGAATGATGTTTCCTATTGCTGCTATAACAAATTACTACAAACTTAACAGTTAAAAAAAAAAACCACAGATTTATTATCTTACGGTTCTGGAGGATAGAAGTCTAACTCAGATGAAATTGGGCTGAAATCAGTGTCAGAAGAGCTGCATTCCTTTCTAGGATGCTCTAGGCAGAAAGCGTTTTCTTACAATTTTCAGCTTCTAGAGGCTGCCCACGTGCCTTAACTCTTGGTCTCCTTCCTCTATTTTTAAAGTCATTGACAATGGTACAGTTTTTCTCACATGTCAAAACTCTGACCATTTCTTCTGCCTCCCTCTTCCACTTTTATGAATGCTCATGCTAACATTAGGCCCACCAGATGATCCAGAATAATCTCTCTGTATCAAGATACTTATATCTGCAAAGTCCCTTTTGCCATATATAACATATTCACAGGTTCTGGGGATTAGGACATGGGTATTAATTTTTCTATCACATGATGAAAAAATAATTTAAAAGATAATAGGAAGACTGGATTTTAGGTCCCAATAACTTTGAAGACTGTTATAGTACAAGCTATAATGCAGCCACAGAAGGATAAATATTGCAAATTCCACTCACGTGAGTTATTCATAGTAGTCAAACTCAGCAGCAGAGAATACAGTAGTGGTATTATATACATAATATACATATATAAAAATATACATATATATTACATATATATACATGTATATATTCTTGCCATACACATAAAAGAACACGAAGTAACTTCGGGAGGTGCCAGATGTGTCTATTACCTTGATTCTGGTGAAGGCGTCACAGGTGCTTGCATGTGTCTAAACTCATACAATTGTACACATTAAATATGTGCAGTTCTTTACATATCAATTATCCCTCAATTAAGCTGTTTTTTTATTTAAAGGGAATGATCTGGTATACTGTAGGCTGTAATTGTTCTCTAGTATCTGTTTTCTGTTATTTTTCCTGGGCACACAGGTCCATACATTGTATTTTCAAGCTTCCTTTGTAGTTAGATATGGCCATATGACTGAGCTCTAGCCAAAGGGATGTGAGTGGAATTGATTTACATCAGTTTCATTCCTGACCCACAAAGCAATCTCATGCGTGCTCCTCCTCCTCTTCCTCTGATAACTAAAAAAAATGTGTACATACATAAACACACACATATATATACACACATAAAGTACATATATATGTATATACTATTGACACTTAAATTAAAATTAAATATAATTAAAAATTTAGTTTGTCAGTCATATTAGCTATATTAAAGTGCTTAATGGTCATATGTAACTATTAGCCATTATATTGGTCAGTGTAAATGTAGAACAATTGAATCATTGCTGGAAGTTCTGTTGTAGAGTTCTGGAACAAAGAAAGGCAGAGCCACAAGAAGGAAGGAGCCTGTTTCCCTCAATGACTATGTATAGAAGAACCCCATCCCCACTGCTGATTAACATTGCACCATGCCAGGATCAAAAAATGAAATCTTCATCTGCCAAGCGGGTGAGATTTTATGTTCTTTGTTATGACAGTTAGCACTCCTTATCTAGTACAGTCAGAAAGAAAATAAGTAATTTTGGTGGACATGGTGATGTACCACACTGATTCCCTAACACAGTAATTAGCCCAGATAGTGGGCATATTGACCAGCATTCAAAAACTGATTAATAGAGGGGTGTAAAAGCCTGAGTCTTTTGCCCCAACTTGGGACAGCTCTGATGAGTTATCCAATTTCATATCTCCATGCAGGGCAATTTAGGACTTTTCTTCAGACACATGACAACTGTATTTCTCCTCCTGCTCAATTCTGCTTATTTCCTTCTCTCTACAGGTACTTCTATTCTATTCTGCTTTGTTTTGTCTTTCTCAAGATCCCTCACTAATATACCTCCTGCATGCTAACCACCATCTCAGTGTCTGACTCCTGAGGAACACAACCTACAATAATTGGTACTGAAATTGGCCCAAGAAATCAGATGCTGGCTTATGATTTATGAACTAGATTTTCGGCCACCCAGCAATTAATAAGGCCCTAATGCTGGTGGTAGGTGGAACACAGAGAGACCCTGTTACAAGTTGATCATTCAGTTGTTAATGTTTTCAACCAGCGGTAAATGCGGATGGTGTATTGTTGGAAGGGAGTGCATTAGCAGGTGTCAGGTGTTGGAGTAAAATGGAAGAAAGAGTAACTCTAAAGACAATGGTATTGGATGGCTATGGCTGAGTTTGCTTGATGCTTTGAAGAAAAGATAAGAAAAAGCTGTAAGCACCACAACTAAAACTAGGACTGAAATCCAGACGTCTTTTTTAACAGCATACAAAATGTCTTTTTCTTGCCGTGGGAGGTCAAATAAAGCTGAGTATCAATCCCAGAACTCAATTTGAAGAAAATCCAAGGACCCAAGAAGGTTACACTCCCAAAAAGCTGGGCCAGAACCCAGAATAGGAAAGACTAGACTATATAGAGTGAAAATATCTTGATTGCTCTCATCCTTCTCTAAAAGTTTTTGAATTTTCAGATCTCTTAAACTCTAAGCTTGAAGAAATGGCCCATTCCTCCCTTTTATGACCAGCACTCTCCTTTCCTTGAAGACGAAGTAATCCCTCCCTCCTCAAGACAACATCACCTCTCCTCAGGATTGCCCCAGTGTGCCCTCTTGGCCATAGGCCAATAATTTAGGGTTATGTTTTAACATAATCTTCCCAAAGGCATGCTAGAGCTGTTAAGGACTATGTTTAGCTGTAGAGCATTATCTCACCGAAAGTTATGCCCTTGCCTAGTGAAGACCACGTGCAATATCTCTGCCCCCAAATTAGGACAACTCTGGAGAGTTATCTCATCTTCAGAACTCCCTGCAGCAGTATCTAGAGTTTTCCCTTGAGACTGTGTTGCAGCTCAACTATTTCCTCTGTAGTCTTGTTTTCTTAATTTCCTTTTTAAACAGATGTTGATCTCAAGAGCACTCCTTATTAAATCTCCTGCACGCTAACCTCTATCTTAGAGTCTTTACCTGTGAAGCCCAAAGTACAATAATAGGGGTTAAAGAATGACTCTTGAAATTAAAGTTTTGGATGAGGAAATTACTGTTAATGGCAAGGTCTGGGATAAGATCATGGGAGTGCGTGGCTAAGGTAGCCTGTGGATCAGTAGACTAGAGGCAGCCAAAGAACTGAGATGCCATAATAATGAAAGAATTACCTTCAGAAACAGTAAACATCACCAAACATTTTCACAGAAATGGTGTTAGAGGAAGCATCAGTTGATCAGGCAACAACATTTTCAAGGAATTGAGAAGGTGATGAAAGGTTACATGGAAATTGTGACATGTGGATGATTACAAACAATATCATTGTGAGTATAGCCTGATGGCATGAATACAGAGGAAGGTGGGGTAATGGCCTTAAAGGAACTATAGGAAGTGGTAGAGGCAGGCAGATCGTGAGATCAAGAGATTGAGACCATCCTGGCCAATATAGTGAAACCCCATCTCTACTAAAAATACAAAAATTAACTGTAGTCCCAGCTACTCGGGAGGCTGAGGCAGGAGAATCACTTGAACCCAGGAGGCAGAGGTTGCAGTGAGCTGAGATTGCGCCACTGCACTCCAGCTTGGCAACAAAGCAAGATTCCATCTCAAAAAAAAAAAAAGGTGGTAGAGGAGAAACATGTTACACCTTGAGAGAAGCTACAGGGAGAATCCATGTTTCAGTTAAAAGGAAAAAAGAATATTCAGCAAGGAAGTTCAGGATATTGGGAGTTTTTCTTCAACTCTATTACCTTACCAAAATTACTTGAATTGGTGATTATATATCTGGATAAGTTGTAACTATAATCAGCAGCTCACAAAAGTCAACTGCAACAAAATATTATTACACAAGATAGATCAAACCCAAAATTCACTGTATTGTTTATCCTGTGAGAAACTGAAACATGAAATAAACATGTGAAAAATTGGTTTTAATATCCTTACCTTTAAATTTAATATTTGGTGAAGCTGAAACCCTTCTTAAATGTAAGAGCATCTGAAGGAAAGTGCATATTTCTGACCTTTTCAGAAATTGTTAGATTTTCAACTAATTATTTCGTATTTTTATACTATTTAAAATCAGACAAAATTTAAAATGCTCATTATTACTTTGTGAAATGAACAATGACAAAGAAGAATCTACTGTTCTACTATTTTTTATGATTTATACCTTCATACTTCCAGGACCATATTTTCAATTTCTTGCTTCTTTTAATTATACTATGACAAGCCACTCACTATCAGCATGTTCAGAATAAAACTCTTATTTCTTTAACTCTTCTTTTAATGGAATCTGCTATTAATTTTCAAAACTTTTTTCTTTTTCTTCCTGGAAAATTATAGAATTGCATTTTCTAACCTCATTTGCAGTCAGGTGTTCCTGAATCCTGCCCAATGAGACGTAGATTAAAAGAATCACTTCCAGGTTTAGCCCATTAAAAAACTTCCACCCACTCCTGAACTCCCTCTCTGTCTTGCTATGTGAGGGAGATGCAGGGAATTCAGCAGATGTCTCTAAGACCCTGGAAGATGAATTAGCTGTAAAATGGAAAGAATCTGGATCCTTGTCTCCTAGCACGCAGGGCCACCTACAAAATGCCAGCATTGCTTTGTTATATGAGTGAGAAATAAATTGCATTAGCATTAACCACTGAGATTTTTGTGATTTTTTTTATAGCAGTTAGCCTTCTCTGACTGTATTGGCTATTCCACCTGACATTCCTATTTCTGTGATTACCATAATAATATCCCAGATATACAAGGACCAAGAGTGGGAGCAAATGCAAAATGCATTTTCAGTCTGCACTTCCTTCCCAATTGCTCAATCTAATTAATTGCCAAGCTTATGTTGATTCTACTACTACAATATTTTCCTCCTTTGTTCCCATCTCTCTAGTTTTCTACCTATTAATATACGAATGTTTTAAAATGAGCATTTAGACATATCAATATATGTTCCCCAAAATTTAGCCAGAAATTCTTTTAATCAACATTATTCGCCCAACCTTGATTTCCTTTTCTGTTACTCAAATTTTCCTCCATCTTGTTGACCTTTGGAGATGGTCACAATATTTGCTCCACTGGGAATTTATTTTTGCATATATTAAACTGAGCTAGCTAGTTGGATAAAGAGATGTAAATCATCCCTAAAGGTAAATGACTCGTTCATTTCCCCCTGAAAACGTCTCATATTTTTCCTATTTATAATTAACACTTACTTATACTACAAATGCACAATATTACAATATTGATAGCAGTGATATCCTCTGCTTTTATTTTTATAGGGCTTATAAGTTTTCTATTGATATATGACAAGCTACCACAAACTCTTAAAACAATACCCATTTTTAATGCCAGTTCTATAAGGCAGAGCCTGGTGTAACATGACTGGGTTCTCTCCTCATGTTTTCAGAAGATGAATTTTGACCAGACTGAGTTCTCATCCTGAGGCTTTGGAAATTTTTTTTTTTCCAAACTCATTAGAACTGAATTCTAGCAACAAGAAAAATGAGCTTGTTGAGGTCCCTGTTTTCTGGTTGTGTGGACTCCTCCATCCTCAAGTCATCAACAGACCACTGGATCCTTCATGTACTTCAGCTCTCTCAATTCTCTTATATTATTAGCTAATGAAAAACTTGCTTTCAAAGGGCTTATATGATTAGGTTGGGCCTACTTGGATAATATCCCTTTCTTAAAGGTAGCTGTGCCATGCAACATAATCTAATCCCAGGAAGAAAATCCATCATATTCACAGTCATAAGGATTATTCAGAACAGTACATCAGGAGTGGAAAATTCGGGGGAACGTATTAAAATTCTACCTATTACAAAAGTGTTACAATTAAAACAGCAATTATTCAAGTAATGTTATTGAACTTTAGTCTCACTGAAAAGTAGGTTAGATATAGCAAAAGTATAATTTCATAGGTAAGTAATAAGAGTTTCAAAATATTTAAGCAACTTTGCCATATAATATTTTGATTTCAAGTCTAATATTCTCTTTACAACACTTCATAAACTACATTCGGTTTTAAGTCTATTGTCATTCTCTTAAATATTATTTGGTTATACAAAGTGTTAAAATATCACATTAGTGTAGGAATTTAGAATTTTCTAAGTGAATTCATATAAATTTTTCTCTTTAATGTAATTCATAGGAGCAGGGGAAAATTTCTTTATTCTCCAAATTACAAGCTTGGAACATACACACAACATATACACAGTTAGTGAGTAAATATTCATTGATTTCCATCTTGATTCAATCAAGCCAGATCCATGGAGAATCAGACAAAATAATATACATTCCAACCTGCTCTTTATTGTCATAATTAATGAAAAAAAATTAAAGAAGAAAAACTATAGAAGCTTATTTAAACCCTCTATAGCAATAGACAAAACTTTCACAATTGAAGAACAGAGTACCAACTCTCATTTTGTCTGGAAGCCTTAGACTTGACTCAAAGCTCAAACATGTCAATGCTTTAACAGTTTTATCTAAATTGTCTCGTTAGAAAATATGGATCAGAAGGAAAAATTATGATCAAGGTAGTGATACACGTAATTTGCCAGGAGTATACTCAGTAGCTTTAAAAATTCATATATTCTGAAAAATACTAACTTTAGACCTAACTTACGATGCTTAATATGAGTGTTAGCATTGGGGGCAAGGGAGGTAATTCTCAAAATTTTTCAAACAGCATTACAAAGTCATGATGTACTTTGATAATATAATGGAAATCATTCTGTGCACTCCCCACTCATTAAGCTGCTGAAGGTTCAGCCTACAAATTACACTAAGTCCTGTGCAGTGATTTCATGACAATGTCAGAATGGAAGAGTTCTAAACTCATTAACTTATAGAGGGATGACATTTGTTTTCACTTTGCAAAATCAAGAAGCAACAAATAAACCTGAAATGTCACTTTTGGAAAGACTGACCATTGCTTTGACCTACTTAGGTAATTCAGAGGTTCTTATGCAAATATTCCTGTAGAGCTTTGGAAAATATGTTGAGTGCAATGTAAAAAATAAGGGGAAAACCTCAAGAAAAGGTACCATTTCTTAGCTATTAGATACAGTCATTAGCAATATTCAGAAATATTCTGACAGCTTTCTCTACAATTTCCTCTTCTTTTGTTTTAAAAAATTCTACTCTAAAGGAAAACATTCAGCTAGGTTATAATTAACGTGGCTGTCAAAAGATATTATAAATAATCAACTACTTACTATCCTAAGGTAGACAAAGAGTAGCAGTACTATTGTTCTCTGTCTAATCAGGTCAAAACAATGGCAACTTAAATTAGAGTTATTTTCAAGGCACTGCTTAAAGCCTATAATAGTAAACTACATCATATGTTTCTCCTTGCATCTTTTATTTTAACCTTATTGAAGGAATAGTCAACTATATCATATGTTTCTTCTTGCATCTTTTACTGTAACCTTATTGAAGGAGGGGAAATTTTTTGATGTATAAATTGCCAAGCTTCTTCTCGTGTACGTCGTAAAAACACTCTGTATATTTAGCAACCAATAACTAGCGGTACACCTACCAGTTCTATCAGAATGTTGAAAGTCTAAGGAGATTATTTTATCTCGTTAATAATATAACAAAGCCATTACAATTTCAAAGCATAAAAGTCATGAGAATCAGAACTGAATATTTGTGAAAAGGATTTTTTCTACATAATAGTTACTTTCTTGTGTAATACCGTAGTTGAGGGAAGAGATGCATTTTTTCATAATGCCAAATAATTGTTTATAAAACAAGTAGGGCTTGTTACTGAAAGCATCAAGGTTACAGGAACATTTATCATTTAAACTGGGCTCTAAACATAGAGTCTATTCTGATTTTTTCTCTCTTTTTTTTTTAAGTACATGATTTTCAACAAAGTCTAACCATAACAAATGTATTTTATGTGCAACAAATGTTCTTTTATTTGAGAAAATTAGAGATAATTCTGAATTATTTTTAGACAGATTGACCTCTCAAGTTTTTATACATTCATTGTACAGTTTTTGTTTAGGGGAAAGATTCAGAGTGAAATAAGAAGCTTATCTTAATACATATAAACACAGTGCATGAAAATAAATATGAATTATTTTGTTCTTCTTAGCAAATGTTTTGTTTAAAAAATGAAGAATATTTGTTTCTACTCTGACTGCTAATTTATTCATTTGACTTATGTTAATTTTCCAGGAAATTATGTTCACCCCTTTAAGGAAACATTTCTTTTACATACTGACTTTCACATCATGCCATATGCAGCTTAAGATAATAAGACTAGCAATTACTTTTCTATTTTGACACACTAGTCCAAGAACATTGTGCTGCATTTAATGAAGTAGGCCATTGCTGCCTGTAGGATGTATTCAGGCAGTCCTTCACTTAGGTGGCTCAACTCTCCATTACACACAAATAATCAACCAAGAATGACCAGTGGCTTCTGGAAAACCTGTTTTCCTTTCCCAGCAGCTTTCTTTCCCTCATTTCTTCTTACTCTTTCTGCAAGACAATGCCTGGGGTGATCTGTCTCTTCTCTTCTCTTCGAATGCACATTCTCTCCTGGAATGTCTGTCTCACCTTTCCAGGGGACTTATAAAAGGAGCTCATGAGCTGACTGTCAGAGCAAGAAAATGTAAGACAAGGAGGTAGACGGCATCTTTATTAATTTTTCACTGTGTACCTCAGCAACACCAGAGGTCTCATGCCTTCCAAAGACACTAACCTAACTCCTCAGCACATGAAATTTATGTCAAATATTTTACCCTGCAATATTTCATGTCAAAGTTCAGCCAATCACTATCATCTTTCTATTTAGACATTCAAGGTAACATATCTCTTTAATAAATACTGGGAAATTTATGTTTTAAAATCCCTGTGTCATCAGGGATCTGCCATGTGAGCCATGAGATACGTTCAAGAAATAAGGAAATATCCCACTTGAAAATGACAGTTATGCTGAAGTGCCTGAAGAGCACTAGCTAACACAGTAAGAACGGCACAGGTCTAGCTGGAAGGTCCTGCTGCGTGCACTCTTTTTCCTGTTGTTGTGTTTTTCTTTGTTTGTTTAGACAGAGTTTTCCTCTTGTTGCCCAGGCTAGAGTGCAATGGCGTGATCTTGGCTCACCGCAACCTCCGCCTTCGGGTTCAAGTGATTCTCCTGCCTCAACACCTGGCTAATTTTGTATTTTTAGTGGAGACGGGGTTTCTCCATGTTGGTCAGGCTGGTCTCAAACTCCCGACTTCAGGTGATCCACCCACCTCGGCCTGCAAAATTGCTGGGATTACAGGCGTGAGCCACTATGCCCCGCAGGCCTGCACTCTTCGTAAAGAGGTTTGGTGACCAAAGTTCTTAGCCGTGGAAACACTGGACAGAGTTCAAATGGTTTGTTTCTCCAATAAACCTACTACAAACAGCATTCACTTCTCTGGCAAGGCAAGTTAAGCAGAGTGGTTTGGTTGTCAGTGGGGCAACACACAGCTCTCAGGAGCTTTCACTGGCACATTTTTATTAGCAACAAAAGGCTCCAGCTCATCTTCCCGGAGTAATTTACATGTCCTTTCACTTGCTTTTTTATCCTTCTCTGGGAATACTCACGAGTTCAAGTTGCTACCCACAGCTCATGCACCACTCTATTTTGGTGGAGGGGAGAAAATACAACATGAGGAATCTATTTTACTTTTACTCCTTTGCATTAAATAAGCACCAGGGCTCAATTTTTACATGACTCCTTAGTCACAGGAATTTGGCTTCATTACAGCTCCTCCTATCATGGCTGACTCTGTCCTCCTTCATCCTCACCATAGCTCCCCTTCACACAAGAAGGCTCTCATACTTTGTGTTACAACACCCCTATTTGAAACCCTTAACATACTCTAAGTATTTTTTCACTTAACAAATATTCATAAAACACTGAAATCTGGGCATTGTGCTTGGTGATTGAGATAAAATAATAAACAAGACAGGGTTTCTGTCTTCAAGGGGCTCACAGTCCAGTCTAGAAGGGAAGCGTAAAACAAGTGGTTACAAGATTATTGAAAAGGGTAATAAGAGAGGATGAAAAGGTTATTATATATTATTGAGTATATCTGAAGTTAACCCACCTGAGTGAAGACTGAAGTTTTTCTCAAGGAAATGGCAATGAAATTAAAACTATAAAGACAAGATGGTATAAACAGAAAATAAATTAGAAAACAATATGGAATGAGCATATGTGGAGAAAGAGAAAATGCCCTTTCCTAAGGAACAAAAAGGTATTTGGTTTGACTTGCAAGAAAGAGATAGGAAAATCAGGTAAGACTGTAGTCAGCAGGAAACATATCAAGGTCAGAAGACTCTTCTTTTCTTTAGAAATGGGAATAATTGAAGATTTGAAACAAAGAGTGCTAAAATCAGATTCACTTGTCCTTTGGAAAATGTAAAATGAAATAGAACAAGACTGAAGATGATCACAGTAATCTAGCTCAGAGGTGATCGTGTTGATGGGCGTTATGAAGAGGATGATGAAGAGGGGTTAAGTGGACAGCTTTGAGCCATAAATAGCAGTCCGAATATCTAGCACTAGGAACAGATTGAATTCTCAAGAGATGGCTTTTTCATTGAAGGTATCTAGCTTTTTTTTTTTTCTAATGCAAATAGATCAAAAAAAAAAAGAAGTGTACCATTCACTCAGAGAACACCAGAGGAGAAGCAGATTTGAAGCAGAACACAAAAAACTCCCATGGATTTTATAACACTACTTTACGTGATTGTATAAAACATACTACAATCTCAGATACTCTTGTTTCACCTGACTCTGCAGTAACCAGTTCTGTGTAGGTTATGACCAAATGCTTCCAAGCACAGCCTGGTAAAACCTTGACTGATGCCTGTACTGTGCACAGGGCTCCCACCCCGAGGCTGCTCTGTTGACACTGCTATGGAATACTCCTCAGCACCCAAACGTGTTAATTCAAAATACCAGAACATTAATCCCCATTGGGCACAACTGTGAGCTGGTGGATAAATGTGCCCCCTTTTTTCCCATGACCCATATCCAATGAGCAGTTTTAAGATATTGTTTATAAGACTTATGGGGAAACATTCCCATTGAGAAGAGCAATCTTTCTCACATAACAGTCACCAACTTACAAGTTCATTATTGTATTGGCTTTCCATGTTTTTAGGCTTTACTCCACTTGTTCACTTTTGCTTTGCAAAATTACACTTCCTAATAAGGAAACAGCTTATAAGCCTCCTGCCTCTAGCTTTATTTTCTGGGAAATGAATTAAAAATAGACCCCCAGAAGGTGATATTGGGGTGGATTATCCCTGTTTTAATGGATACTAGGGTGCCGTTATTAGTTGGGAGATGATAACACCTGGCATATGGTGGCATCACAATGACTAAAGTTTTTACATGTGCTTAATTTGGATGAAATTCAAGTAAATATTGAGGTGTTAGGCTGTGTGGCAGCTCTGGCTCTAGGAAGACATGGGGCAGGGATAATTATAAGGAATTTGAAGTGGGCTGGCTTACTTTAGCTGCAAAAGAAACCTTGTAACAGGAAAATGATAAGTGAAGGACATCTCACAGCCAATTTGGGCAAACTGTGAAAGGGCACCTTTGCAGATTGAGCAGATTTTAAGGAGATGCGCATCACCTGCAGCTGCTGATTGTAATGAAAACCCAGACCAGGGTCTTTCTTTAATAGTGTCAGAACCGTAAAAGAGGCTGGCCTTGGAACATCAAGTGACTGAGAGTGAAAGTGCCATCATGAGCTGGGAATTTTGAAATCCACAAAACCGTATGGTTAAGTGGGCAAAATGGCAATCTATAGTGCAATAAAATTATATGTTTGAGATTGGTTCAGACAGGTCTAGAAGGCAAATACATGACAAGGTAAAAAAGACATCTTGTTGACTGTCTTTATTACACAGATTAATCTTCTTCAGCTTATATTTACAACTAGTACTTATACTTGCAATTAATAAAGGTATGAGGTAAGGATTCCTTTCAGCCAAAAAGTGGAAGAAAGAACTCGAGTCTGATTCACAGGTAAGCTACATTTGGTTAAAAGTTGTTGCCAGCCAAAAATGGGCAGAGGCTGTATCACAGCCCCATTTATTGGTGACCTTACAGAGCAGTGCTAATGTGAAATGCAATGGGCAATATATCCAGCTGTGTACTCTACTAAAAATACAAAAATTAGCCGGGTGTGGTGGTGCATGTCTGTAGTCCCAGCTACTGGAGAGGCTGAGGCAGGAGAACCGCTTGAACCCAGTAGGCAGAGGTTGCAGTGAGCCAAGATTGCGCCACTGCGCTCCAGCCTGGATGACAGAGCAAGACTCCATCCCAAAAAATAAAGAGAGAGACCTTGTGCCAACAAGATGTAGTGAAATAGAATTCAAATATATTACCTATATATTATTACTGAGTATTATTGTTTTGGTAGCTTATTTGCCTCTGTCAATATCTGATATGACCTTGTACTTATAGCTCTGAAGTTAACAGCCACTCCATTTAGCTCTTGGCATCTATGACTTTTATATCCAGTATGATTCCATCTCCTCGGCCTGTATTTGTGCTTCCTGACATGTCTGACATTCTAATATTGCTTCATAAGAACTGGCCTGGGGCTTATTCTAGCGCTGCACTCTTGTACTATATTACTATAAATTAATAATTAAGATTTTTCACATAATTTTTATAAATATGTTAAATATTCTGCTTCCATTTGAAAATATAATTTAGTTTCCTTATCTTCTTTTTTTGGGGTGGAGTGGGACAGAGTTTCACTCTTGTTGCCCAGGCTGGAGTGCAATGGCGCTATCTTGGCTCACCACAACCTCCACCTAGTAGGTTCAA
This sequence comes from Nomascus leucogenys, assembly GCF_006542625.1. NCBI lineage: Eukaryota > Metazoa > Chordata > Mammalia > Primates > Hylobatidae > Nomascus > Nomascus leucogenys. Next base: position 54,332,969 of record NC_044400.1, read on the forward strand.
GTGATTCTCCTGCCTCAGCCTCCCAAGTAGCTAGGATTACAGGCATGTGCCACCACACCCAGCTAATTTTGTATTTTTAGTAGAGATGGGGTTTCTCCATGTTGGTCAGGCAGGTCTTGAACTCCCAACCTCAGGTGATCTGCCTGCCTCAGCCTCCCAAAATCCTGGGATTACAGGTGTAAGCCACCGCGCCCAGCCTGTTTTCTCATCTTTTAAATGGAGGTAGTATTGACTGTATTGCCATGGGGATAAAATCAGATTATATATATGATACTCTTAGAAGAGCACTTGGCATATATTAAGACACTGTAAATATTTTTATTATTGTTTGTATGAATATTGTACATATGGAATTTGATATACATAGACTAGAATAAGTAAATTAACAATAAACTTCAACTTCAATTCATCCACTGAAATGACTAAGAGTAACCATTAGATAGATGATGATGATAGATAGATAGATAGATAGATGATAGATAGATAGACAGATGCATAGCTTTCTATTGAACTGTTTTGTACCTTAAATGTAGAACTTCTTAACTTGCTAAATGTTTTTCAGTTACCCTATGGAAATGAATCATAATGCACTTGAACACGTGGTAAGATGTCAGCTTCAGTGTGACTCCTAATCAGATGAAATAACTTCTAGTTTTCCTGCCAAGAAGAGCCTTTACCTTTTTAAGAACACCACTTAATCATTTGAGTACAGGTTATAGATCACTTTTCTTCCATGTAAGCAGTAGACTTCCAAGTTGAAAAAGGAACTGCAGTATACATGTTTTATGGCTTAACATTATCATACACCAAAGGACATATTTTGCTCTTAACTCTTTCTAATTGATAAGTGCATGCAGAAAGGTATTGAATCTTTTAATATCCTAGAGTATTCTTAAATTTTTCATGCTTTCAAGCCTTTACATATATTATTCCCTCTTCTTAAAATATTTTTAACTCTTTTCTTCAAGACTCATCTTACATGTCACTTCCCTGTAACTCAATTTCAAATTAAAGAATAGAAATAAAAATATTTTAAGAAACCTTGTACAATCTTTTTCCAAGTTCAACTTTTGACCCCTCTAGGCTTTAACCCCATATACCATCAGAACTTTGTACAAATATCACCTTCTCAGAGTCATTGCCTGGATACCATGAGTTTTAGTTTCCTGTGGCTGCTCTAACAAATCACCACAAATGAGGCAGTTTAAAACAACAGAATTGTATTCTCTCACAGTTCTAGAGGCCAGAAGTCCAAATAAGTTTCACTAGGCCAAATCAAGGTTTTTGGCAGGGTCATACTCCTGCCAGAAGCTCTAGAGGAAAATCTGTTCCTTGCTTCTTTCACCTTCAGGCGGCTACTGGCATTCCTTAACTTGTAGTAGGCTCACTCTAATCTTCAAAGCCAACATCTTCAAAAGTCTCTATTCTCTATCTTCACTTCGACTTTTCTGTACGTGTCAAATTTTCTACTACTTTGCTTTTTTAAGGATACTTAATGAATGCATTTAGGACTCATTCTGCTAACCCAGATAACCTTCCCATCTCAACATCCTTAGCTTAATCACACTTGCAAAGCAATTTCCATGTAAAATAACATTTAAAACCTCAAGGATTAGGACCTAACATCTATGGTACCATTACTATATCTATACACCTTTTTTTGTTTTAAATTCCCCGGAATACCACCTGTGCTTGCTGATACTCCACATCCCCCCTTTTTGCTTTATTCTCCTCCAAATAAATTGCAATTACCAAAGACAATAACTGTACTATATGTTACTTATTAATCTTGTTTTGTTTTTTTTTCACTCCATTAGAATGCAAACTTTAGGAAACCAGAATTTTTTGTTTATTTTTGAGCTATTATGGATAAAATTTTTGTCACTTAATTGTTTCTCAAAAATATTTATTGAAGAGACAAGGAAGGATGAAAGGAAGGAATAATTTATGTCATAAATGTTTTTCCTTTATTTTTGGTTATAGACCATAAAATTAGACCCTATAAGTAAATTCTATAGTAGTAAATGTTATACCACTAGCATTTTTTAACACTGTGCAACCCTTTTCTGGGAATATTCTCAAGGGGTTTATCTGTCTAATAATAATTGATAAAACATATATCTCTTTCAAGCCTGGATGAGATAATTTGAGCCTATTATATAATGTAAGGCATTCAGTAATCCTAGGGTGTCATATAATGCTTTTATTCACCATTAAATATAGATGCCAACACTTTGACTTTAGAAGTAAGTGATATTTTAAGTCTGGGTTCACCAACTCCACTTGTAAAATTCAATGATTTTACTCTTTTTAACAATATCCACTGCAAAGAGAGACAAAGAAGACAGAGGCAGGGAAGAAGAGGACATTTTCTAAGAATTGACATTTAATTAGTTATTAAATGGTGCCAAGAAAGTTAGATGTCCACACCTGGGTTGATGGGGAAAAAAAAAGGCAGGATAGCCCAGAGCCAGGTGTTGGAGCCCAAACAGGGTGAGAAATGCAGCCATTTAGGAAGAATGTGTGGTGACTCAGATGTCAGAGTTGAGCAGAAGAGCAGCTGGGCACAAAATACCTCAACCTGAGGGGAGGGTAAATAGGGTTTTTATATAGGGTAGGGATGACCCCCCAACAGTGACAGAGCTTGAGTTGAGTCTAGGTGAGAAGGAAGCCAGTATGGATGTCAGAGTCCAAGTGGGGTGAAGAGAATTTCTTTAAAATGAGGTTGCCTGATACAGACTGTTAGAACACAGAGGAGGGTGTCAAAGTTCAAGGGTAAAAAGGGCTTTAAGTAACAAAGGGAGTCACACACCTATATTAAACATACCTATATTAATACTACTATAGATCAATTATTGGGTTTCATGTCCAAACTACAGAGATATACAAGTTTTAATTCCAACTTCAATCAGAAAACTCAAATGCAATATAGGATAATATATAAACCTGTAATATAATATAGGATAAGAACAATATAGTACTTTACCTCTAGTTGATCATGAAACATGAATCGAGTTTTACACTAAGTTTAAGCATTTAATATTTTTTAGGTGTGTCTAAACCAACTTGAGCTATTTGATAAAAGTATACAAAATTTATGTCCCTGGGCCTTGACATAATCATGAAAACCTGGGCAATGAAAACAAATTAATGCATATAAGATAATTAAAATAAAAACAGAAAAGCTCACATGATATCTATGGCATCATAAAGGTGAAATACTCAGATACTCAAATTTTCTATCAGGAAATTGCTAATTAGCTGTAAAAAACAAAAAATCCTGCAGTAGCTAACACATAGACCTGTAGTACTTTCAGGATTTACTTTAGCTCTCAAGTAAAATACATGTTCATCATGGGCAGGCTCAAATCAATAACTGAGCTGACAATTCAGTGGGCCTGAAAAAAGAAGCAAGGAACTATATATTAGGGTAGTTGCAAGCATTAATCAATATAATATAGTAATATTTTCAAACACAAGGGAATTTTAAAATACACTAGAAAATATCAATTTAACACAAAAGAAGGCAGAGATCTTTGAATACAGGTTAAAATACATACAAGGCACAGAATACAAAGAACAAAACAGCAGACATATATACTAATTTAGCAGTAATAAGACTAACTGTAAATGGATTAAACATCTAACTCAAAAGGCAAAAATTGTCAGAATGTATAAAAAATATATACAACCATATACATTTACACAGTAAACAGCAAAAGCCCCAAAGTGGAAAAACAGTTAACAAGTAAAGTAATAGAAAAAGATATATTACACAAGAAGCTACCCAAGAGAGCTGAAGTGACTATACTAATTCATAAGAAATAGACTTTCAGAAAAAAATTGGTCACTAGAGACAAAGTACATTGCATAAGAAAAAGGGTGCCAATCTTTCAAGTTGATTGTGTTACTTAGTTTTTATGCTGCTGAGAAAGATATACCTGAGACTGGAAAATTTACTGAAGAAAGAGGTTTAATGGACTTACAGTTCAACATGACTGGGTAGGCCTCACATTCATGGCAGAAGGCAAGGATGACCAAGTCACATCTTACATGGATGGCAGCAGGCAAAGAGAAAGCTTGTGCAGGGAAACTCCCTCTTATAAAACCACTGGATCTTGTGAGACTTCTTCACTACCATGAGAACAGCACAGGAAAGACCCACCCCCACGATTCACATAATCTCTCACCAGGTCCCTCCCACTACATATGGGAATTGTAGGAGCTGCAATTCAAGAGGAGATTTGGATGGGGACACAGCCAAACCATATCAGGCATATAACACTATACATACATATGCACCAAACAAAAGAGTACCAATATAAATTTTTTTAAAAACTGACAGACTTGAAGGTAGAAATAGACAAGTCAGCAATGATAGTAGGAGACTTTTAATAATAGATAGCACAAATGGGCAGAAGATAAACAAGAATACAGAAAATTTGAACAACACTATAAACAAACTGGAATTAATAGACATCTATAGAACACTCCCCCACTCAACAGCAGATACCCACCAGGCACATTACCAAAAATAAACAACGTGTGAGGCTATACAACCAGCTTCCATAAATTTAAATGAATTACAGTCATACAAAAAAATGTATCTGGTCTCTGACTACAATGAATCTAATTTGGGTATCAAAAACAGAATAAAATTTTGGAAATTTATAAATATATACAAATTAAATAACATATCTTTAAATAACAAATACATTATAAAAGAAATGAAAAGGAAAATTAGAATATAAAACAAAAACACAACAAACCAAAACTTATGGGATGCAAAAACAGTACTCAGAGGGCAATTTATAACTGTAAGCATCTCCAGTACATTAAGAAAGAAGAAAATTTCAGGTCAATATGTAATCTTCCACCTTATATCAGAAGTGCAAGGTTGGTTTACTATTAAAAATATATCAATGTAATATACTATATTAAAAACATAAAGGACAAATATGACATAACCATCTCAGTAGACTCAGAAAAAGCATTTGATGATATCCAACACCCTTTAATGATAAAAATATTCAACAACCTAGACATGAAAAGAAACATCTTCAACCTGATAGAAGCCATCTATTTGTTTAAGAGCCTCAGCTAACATCATACTTAAGGATGAAAGATATATTTTCCTCCAAGTTGAGGGGAAGACATTTCTATTTAGCATTATACTGGAAGTAAGAAATAAAAAATGTTCAAAATGAAAAAAAAAAGGAAAACTATATTTACTTGAACATGGCATGACCTTAGAAAAATCTAAGGAATCCACTATTAGGATTCCTAATAGAAAAAGAAAAAAAAAAAAACTATTAGAACTAATGATGCAGTTCATCCACATGAGTGGAAAAAACAACATACAAAAATCAATTTTATGAATATTTACTAGCAATTAACAATGGAAATGAAACATTTAAAGAATCAACTCTATTTATAATAAAATTTATTTAAAAAGATGTGCAACATATACACCATGGAATACTATGCAGCCATAAAAATGATGAGTTCATGTCCTTTGTAGGGACATGGATGAAACTGGAAACCATCATTCTCAGTAAACTATTACAAGGACAAAAAACCAAACACCGCATGCTCTCACTCATAGGTGGGAACTGAACAATGAGAACACACGGACACAGGAAGGGGAACATCACACTCTGCTGACTGTTGTGGGGTTGGGGGAGTGGGGAGGGACAGCATTAGGAGATATATGTAATGCTAAATGACGAGTTAATGGGTGCAGCACACCAACATGGCACATGGATACATATGTAACAAACCTACACATTGTGCACATGTACCCTAAAACTTAAAGTATAATAATAAAAAAAAGAAGATGTTGTGCACTGAGAACCAAAAACATTGTTGAAAAAATTACAGAATATCCAAATCCATGAAATGACTCTCTATGGTAATATTTATGAATTTGAAGACTTAATGTTTGTCAAAATGCCAACTGTTTTTTGTTCAGAAATCAGTAAGTTGACAGAAAATTTCACATAAAAATAACCAAAATAATTTTGAAAAAAAAAAGTTGAGAGACTCACTTCCTAATTTCAAACTTATAGAGCTACGAAAATCAAGACAAAGTGGAAATATAATAAGGTTAACATATTTTGCAGCTCATAGATCTAAGTCTCTAGTATCTAGAATATACAAGAACTCTTACAACTCAGCAAGAAAAAGATAAATTACGCAGTTAAACAGTGGACAAATTATCAAGTCAAATATTTCCCAAAAAACAGTTATACTAATAGCCAACAAATGCATGAAAAGATGCTAAACGTCATTTTTAATACTGGAATGCTAATCCAAATCATAATGTGATATCCCGTTAAATTTACTAGGATAGCTAAAATAAAATTTTTTAAATGTGAAATGAGTTAGTGGAAAATTTTGACACCCTTATACATTGCTAGTAGGAACATAAAATGGTGTGGCCACTTTGCAAAACAGCATGGCAGTTCCTCAAAATAATAAACATGCAGATACTTATACCCAAGAGAAATGAAAACGTATGTCCACACACACAAAAAAGTACATGACTGTTTATAACAGTTTTATTCATAATAGTTCCAAAGTGGAATAACATAAATATTCATCAACCAATGAATGGATAATAAAATTAGGTATACCCATACAATAAAGTATTATCCTACAATAAAAAAAAATTGAAATAGAGATACATGTTGTAACACAGATAAGCCTTGCAAACATTATGCCAGAGAAAGAAGTCTGACGCAAAGGTTGTATATTATATGATTAAATTTACATGAAATGTTTAGAACTGGCAAATTCACAGAAAGAGAAAGCATATTGGTGGTTCTGTAGGGGTGGGTGTCAAGAGAATGGGGAATGGCAGCTAATGGGTAGGAACTCTTAAGGAAATTGAAAATGTTCTAAAAATAGATTTTGGTGATGATTGCACAAACCTGTGAATATACCAAAAACCACTTAACTATACATTTCCAAAAGGTGCTTGTATGGTGAATTAAATATAACTCAATAAAGTTGTATGCAACAATAACAATAAAAAAGTATTAACCAGCTGGTATTAATAGGAGTTGGTTATACTTGTAAGATTGTATTGTGAATGTGTTTGACCAAGGGCCTAAAGCATAAGATTGAATAAAAGGAAATATGTTTATTTGACATATATCTGAATCATGCAAAAGCAACATGTCAAACATGTAGGTAAGTGGGCCTAGGTGGCATAATGCATGGACTATGCAATCTTCCTTCATAAAAGGACTCATTTAGCTGCAAGGAGGGCTATCAGATGACAATCTCTATGCAAAGAGCTTCAGGATTCACCTCAACTTTGAAACCCACGCAGTGATTGGTTCTAGTGTAGATACAATAGTTTGTCCATCGCTGGCCAACATAGGTCTTCTTTAACAGGAAGTCTTGGCTTTTGACCTCCCAGTTGGGTTGGCCAGCACTGTCCAATGTGCATAATGGATGGAGATTCTCCTTGTGCAATCCTGCTTCTTTCCTCGTTTTCTTTTACAGCTCTCTGTTTCGTATCATATTCCAAAGAATGTTGCCATTGAATTTAGTTCCCCCTTGTATTTCCCCAATAAACTGTTTGCATGGCTATCTCATCATCCTCTTTCTATAGAAATCAACTGACACATCATACAATTGACCAAATTTAAATGCAATTATAGTTATATCTGACATATTTCTTTTAAAAAGCCCAAATTTAAGAATAAACTTTTGTCATAGAAACAAATATATATAACAATAAATTGAATTTAAAAAATTTTAAAATATCAATGTTGGAATTCATTATTTAATGAAATGAACCACTTAATATGACTACATATAATAGCATGTATTTATTTCACTTTCACTGGTGTCATTGTTATTCTGTTGATGATTCAAAAGATTTTTTAAACTGCCATATTTAAATTAGAGTTGACAGGAGTGCTTGAGATTTCTAAGTGTAAACTTGAAGCAGTTCAGTTTTACCATAGAAACAAAATTACCTACATTTAATTTTAAAATAACAACAATAATAATAAAAGAAATACACTGAATCAGTCATATAATATGTAATATCAAAAAGAAATATCTAGATTTTACCTGAACATGCTATAAGAATAACTGTTCTCTACCAGGTTATTGCTCTATAGCATTTTTTATTTAAATTTCACAATGAAAATGTAAATAGCTATTTCCCTGATTAAAAGACTGCATGTTATATTCAAGCAAAGAAAGATTTTTAAAAATAACAACTTGGATATTCCTCTATTAGAAGAGTCAATTTTGGTGCCATTATGTATTTTTTTAAACCTGCCACCACAACTTTTTTACTCTTGTGATTAAAAGTCAGTCATCCTCACTCTTTACCACATTTATAGCTCAGCCCACAGGACATTGGCAACGGTGCTATGACCACAAACTGTTTCTTGAATCAGAGGTAATGAGCAGGCTCATGTGCCAATTCTTGAACAATGAGTTTGGTTTTCTGGCATTTCTGGAAGAAATTTTCATCTTTTGCCATTTTTTTCTGCTCTCGTCTCTCCACAGCATTCACAGAGCACAGATTTTGACCATCTGGGGTCCACACATAGAACAGTATGAGACACGACGCACTTGCTGAAAACAGATTTATCTCTTATTTTAGGAATCGTAGTAATAAAATTATGTAACCCAGGCTCTTATGGATTGACGTGGGTCACCAAAAAACAGGTATGCTGTATTTTTAACCCCCATCTCTGAGAATGTGAACTAATTTGGAGATAAGGTAATCTAGTTAAAATGGAGTCGTTAGTGTAGACCCTAATCTAATATGACTGGAGTCCTTAGGAAAAGAGAAAATTTGGACACAGAGACATACACGTGAGGGAAGATAATGTGAAAACACAGATGGAACACAATCTACAAATAAAGAAACGCCTGAGGCTACCAGAAGCCAGGAGAGAGATATGCCACAGATTTTCCCTCACAGCCCTTAGAAGGAGCCAACTGTGCTAGACAATAAATTTCCATTGTTTGTGTTACACAGTTTGTGATACTTTGTTGCTGCAGCTTCAGAAAACTAATTCACAGGCTATGTTTAATTCATTGTAGGCTCACCTGGATAATCTAGGGTAATTTCTCAATCTCAAAGTCTGTAACTATAATTACACCTGCAAAGTCCCTTTGGCCACACATGGTATCATACTTAAATGTCCCAGGGATTTTAGAGTCCTTATTCTGCTTACCATAATTAGTTATGGCATTTGCTTAATGAATATTACATTTAAAATGATAAAATAAAGTTTAATTCTAAAATTTCAGCATCAATGTACATACTCAAGAAAGTAAAGAAAGATGCAGAAATTTAGGCATGCAACCGGGCTCAATGGCTTACGCCTGTAATCCCAGCAGTTTGGGAGTCTGAGGCGGGCAGATCACCTGAGGTCAGGAGTTGGAGACCAGCCTGACCAACATGGAGAAACCATGTCTCTACTAAAAATACAAAATTAACCGGGGGCAGTGGCGCATGCCTGTAATCCCAGCTACTTGGGAGACTGAGGCAGGAGAATTGCTTGAACCCAGGAAGTGGAGGTTGTGGTGAGTGCCATTGTACTCCAGCCTGGGCAACAAGAGCGAAACTCCATCTAAAAAAAAAAAAAAAAATTAGGCGTGCATACATTTACCTTAGATTGTCACTTAGAAAATTAAATTAAAATTTAATATTACAACAAACATTATATTTTAAATGAAAACTTAATACCTTAGAGAAATTGAGTCCAAATAAAACAAACTGAATACCTTGCATACTTAGTACATTAAAAAATAATAAACATTGTTATTATAAATCATTTAGACATAGCTGGCAGCTGATTTTTCCATTTCTTTTCTCACTGGAAATTATAAGGATTGTCAAATTGATCAACTTTTAAAAACCTGAATTCTAAAAAAATTAATTTATTTCCTTTATCTACATTTACAAAGGAAATTAGTAACATATTAAATAAGTATACCATTAAAATTGTAATGTGGATATGGAAGCAAAAATATGAATAATTGTGAATATTTCAATAAAGTTAATAGCCTACTGTCCATATTTTCGGAAATGTATTTTAGTCCATTAATATTATAATGGTATACATTTAAGACAGATCTGCCAATGTCTTAATACATATAATATGTAATGTTCATGTTATAAATTTTGGTTTATTGTAGTTCTCCACATAACAAATATAAATTGAACTACAAATAAATATTATTTTTTCTACAGAAGGTGATTGGTATTAAGGAGGTAACATAAGACACTTTATTATATTTATTAAATCAACCTTAGAAAGCACAGCTCTGACTATTTCAGGACTCAGCATACAAATGATCACTCTTTCTTTCATGTCCCAAATAATGGAACTACTATTTCCAGGGCATATTTTGGAAAGTGCATAAATTCACTCTTTTTGCCCAACAAAAAATAATCACTACAATTTAAATCAAGGTAAAAATAAATTCCAAATCCATTTATGTCATTAACAGAGTCGACATGAAAAAAAATTAATGCTACTTTTATGGTTTTAAAATGTGCAATATATTTTTTAATCAACTGAGTTTTGGTAATGTTTTAAAAGTATTTATACTATTCAGACTTAAAAGGAGAGATAGACTGCAATACAATAATAGTAGAGTGCATTAACACCCCACTTTCCACATTGGACAGACCATCTGGAGAAAAACATTGACAAAGAAACACTGGACTGTAGACCAAACAGATCTGGCATATATTTACAGAATAACCCTTCCAATCGCTGCGGAAGACACATTCTTCTCAACTGCATCTGAAACATTTTTTAGACTAAATCACATTACGATACAAAACAAGCCTTAACAAATTTAAGAAGACAGAGATCATATCAAGTATCTTTTACCATAATACTATAAAATTAAAAATCAACAATAAGAAAAACTCAGGAAACATTACAAATATATGGACATTAAACAACATATTCTTCAACAATGGGTCAAAAGAGAAATTAAAAGAAAAATTAAAAGTTTGCTAGAAATAAATAAAAATGAAAACACATCGTACCAAAATCCATAAGCCATAGGAAAAGCAGTTTTAAGAAAAAAGTTTACATAATAGTAATAAATTCCCACATCAAAAAAGAAGAAAGAATTTTAATAAACAACCTAATGATTTATATGAGGAAACTAGAAAAATAAGAATAAATTCAAAATTAGTAGAAGAAAGGAAATAATAAAGCACAGAGAAGAAATAAATGAAATAGAGACAAAAACATTAAAAAGAGCAAAACAAAGAGTTGTTTTTGAAAAGAGAATAACAAGCCTTCAGCTAGACTAAGTAAAAAAAGAGAGAAGAGCCAAATAAATCAAATCAGAGATGAAAAAAGAGACATTATATCTGATACCACAGAAATACAAAGGATCACAAGAGACTATTATAAACAATGACACACCAACACATTTGATAATATAGAAGAAACAGATACATTTCTGGACACATACAACCTACTAAGATTAAATTATGAAGAAATAGAAAATCTGAACAGACCAATAGGAAGTGAAAACATTTAGTTGCTAATAAAAAGTCTTTCATCAAAGAAAAGCCCAGGACTTGATGGCTACACTGTTGAATTCTATCAATCATTTAAAGATAAACTTTAAATTTTCCTCAGAATATTCCAGAAAACCAAAAAGGAGGGAGTATTTCTAAACTTATTTTACAAAGCCAGCATTATTCTGATTCCAAAACCAAACAAAGACATAACAAAAAAAATATAAAACCACAAACCAATATTACTGATGAACAAAAGTTAAAAATTTCTTAATGAAATACTAGCAAACTGAATCCAAGAGCACATTAAAGAGATCATTCACTATCATCAAGTGGTATTCATCCCAGGGATGTAAGGATGTTTTAACATATTCCACTCAATAAATGTGACACACTACGTTAACAGAAAGACAAAAACCATATGATTCTCTCAATAGATGTGGGGAAAAAATTGGATAAAATTCAACATCACTTCATGACAAAAATTCTCAGCAAACTAAACATACCATGTATCTTTCTCAGAACAATAAAGGCCATATATAACAAAACTGACAGATAACATAATACTTCATGAAGATATGCTGAAAGCTTTTGCTTAAGGATAAGGCACATGCCTTTCACCACCTCTCTTAACATAGTAATGGAGGTTGTAGCCAGAGCAAATAGGCAAATGAAAGAAATAAATGGCATTCAAACTGTAAAAGAGGAAGTGAAATTGTCTCTGTTTGCACATGACGTGATCTTATATAGAGAAACCCTAAAGATCCCATCAAAACAAACAAAACAAAACAATTAGAACGAATAAACAAATGTAGTAAAGTTGCAGGATACGAAGTCAACATATGAAAATCAGTGGTGTTTCTACATGCTAAACATGAACTAAAACAATGTCATTTATATAAAGTTAGCCGAGAGAAAGGATGAGAGAGAGAGAGAGAGACCCAAGGTTAGGCGAGCAAGTTTATTAACCTGCTGGGCTGCTCCACCAGTCAGAGGAGGCAGCCCTGAGCTTACAAAATGAGGGCTTTATATGGGGGAGAGAGACCCTGGGGTTGCCTGTCAGTTAACTTTACCACATATCGTTTCGTGACCGGCTTACAATATAGGAATTTACAAGAGGGTGTAATTTAGGTTTATCTACACTTCTCGTGACCTCCCCCATGCCACCTGGAGGGCTGTAAGCAAGTCTGGTGCCTAGATAAGGGTTGAGGAATGCAGCTGCAGAGTATTCAGGGTAAGGATCAGCTGCATTGAAGTGTGTGGGGCAGGAGGTTCCTGGGGTAGCTTGCCCCTAATGATTTACAATAGTTACCAAAAAAAGTTACCCAGTAATAAACCTAACCAAGGAGATGAAAGATCTCTACACTGAAAACTGTAAAACTTTAATGAAAGAAATTGAAGAGGACACAAATATATGAAAACATATCCCATGTTCATGGAATGAAAAATTAAAACTGCTAAAATGGCCACACTACACAAAGCAATGTATAGATTTAATGCTATATCTATCAAAATATCAATGACATTCTTCACAAAGATAGAAAAAGCAATCATAAAATACATATGAAACCACAAAGGACACTAAATATTCAAAGCAATCCTGATGCCTGAAGGCATTACTATCTGACTTCAAAATATATTGCAAAGCTATAGTAACCAAAACATCATGGTACTGGCATAAAAACAGGCACACAGACCTATGGAACAGCAAAGACCCCAGAAAAACATCCACATATTTACAGTGAACTGATTTTGAACAAAGGTGTCAAGAACACACTTTGGAGAAAAGAGAGTGTCTTCAATAAATGGTGCTGGAAAAATGGAATATCTACATGAGGAAGAACAACACTAGAACTCTACCTATTACCACATACAAAAAAAAAAAAAACTCAAAACGGATCAAAGGCTTAAATGTAAAACACAAATCTATGAAACTACTAGAAGAAAATTTAAGAAAAATGCTTCATGACATTAGGCTGGGCAAGGATTTTTAAAATAAGACCTCAGAAGCACAGGCAGCAAAAGCAAAAATGGATAAATGAGATTACATCAACCTCAAAAGCTCTCATATGGCAAAGAAAATTTGTGAAAAGTTGTGAAGAGACAACATACAGAATGGGAGAAAATATTTGCAAACTATATATCTGACAAAGGGTCGATGTCCTAAACATGTAAGAAATTTAAACAACTAAACAGCAAAAATAAAGCCTGGTATGTAAAAATGGGTAAAATACCTTAACAGACATTTCAGAAAAAAAGATATACTAATGGCCAATAGTTGTATAAAAAATGCTGACTATCACTAATCATCAGAGAAACGTGAATCAAAACCAGAATGAGATATAACTTCACTCAATTTAGAATGGGTATTACCCAAAAAATGAAAACAAATATTGACAAGGATGCAAAGAAAAGGGATGCTTATCAATGTTGGTGAGATTGTAAACTAGTGCAGCTATTATAAAAATATAGTAAGAAGGTTCCTCAAAAAATTAAAAATAGAAGTACCATATGATCCAACAATCCTGCTATTGGGGATATATTCAAAGAAAATAAAAATCAACATGTCAAAGAGATACCTGAACTCTCACGTTTATTATAGCACTATTTACAAAACCCAAGATATAGAATCAAACTATGTGTTCAACAATAAATGAATAAATAAAATGTGATATATATATATATATAATTGAAAACTATTCAGCCATAAAAAGTAATAGAACCCTGTCACATGTGACAACATGGATTTACCTAGGGATCATTACATTAAATGAAATAAGCCAAACACAGAAAGACAAATCCTGCATGATCTCCCTCAGATGTGGAATCTTTAAAAAAAAATTGATATAATAGAAGCAGAGAGTAGAACAGAGGTTATCAAAGATCTGGAGGGGAGGGTAGATTTGGGGGGGTAGGGAAATGTTGGTCAATGGGTACGAAGTTACATTTAGGTAAAAGGAATAAATTTTAGTGTTCTTTTGCACAATAGGGTGACAATGGTTAACAGTAAAACAATGTCTATTAATATCGTGTAGAAGAGAGGCTTTTGAATGTTCTCACCACAAAGAAATGATAAATGCATATGGTGATTGATACACTAACTATTCTAATTAAATCATTGTACAACATAGATATTTATCAAAACATCAAATTACAGTGTGTCAATTAGAAAATAAATAATATTTTAAAAATGAGAGAAATTCTGCAATATATTTATCATGTTTTAATCAACTATTAGTAATAATTCTTTTAGATATACTCTATCTAGAAAGAATAAAATAATAGAGACAATGGTAACTACTATGAAAATAAATTTAATTACATATACACACAGTGGTAAAGAAGTATAAACAGATGATTAACAAATGATCTTTAAAGAAAATATTAAGACTAAGTTTTGTGAGGAAATTGATGGGAAATACCAATTAAAGGAGAAAAGAGGAAGAAGTAACACTTCCCAGCTTTAAGGAAGAAATTTTCCTTATGTTTCTAAAAGTACAGAGTAGAAATTGAAACCCTAAGTCATTTATATTCCATTGGCTAGAATTGAAAGATGATGACACAGTTTTATTTGAAAATATCAATATTTACTATATTATAAACATATCTGCATGATTTTAAAATATGTATGTCAATTTTAAAATGCTCATGGAGATTACATAGTTTCTCAAACTTTACAAAAAAGTTTGAAGACTATTAGTCTAAATTTAGAATTTAGACTTAAATTAGGATAATCATTTATAGACCTCCATCTGTCATGTTAAAATTTCCTTTTGGAGTCCTCTGTATCATTTTTTTTTTTTTTTTTTTGAGATGGAGTCTTGCTCTTGTTGCTCAGGCTGGAGTGCAATGGCACGATCTTGGCCCACTGCAACCTATGCCTCCTGTGTTCAAGCAATTCTCCTGCCTCAGCCTCCCAAGTAGCTGGGATCAAAGGCACGTGCCACCTCCCCTGGCTAATTTTTTTTTTTTTTTAGTAGAGACTGGGTGTCACCGTGTTAGCCAGGATGGTCTTGAACTCCTGTCCTCAGGTGATCTGCCCACCTTGGCCTCCCAAAGTGCCGGGATTACAGGCGTGAGCCACCCCGCCCAGCCTGGAGTCCTCTATGTCTTATTCTGCAGCTGCAGATCAATTGAAATCCTATCTTCATAAACCCTTCAGATAACAACAAGCTCCATGAGGCCCAATTTAAAATTTTCTGTTCCTTTTCTAAGCAGTTCTTTATGTAGTAATAGATATTTCATGAATTTTATTCTTTCTTAGAGATTTTTGAAAGAAAAAATACTTACTTTTAATAGAATGAAATTTAATTCTATTTACAATTACCCTAACGTTTCATTGTACCTTATGTAAATCTAAGATACATTATGGGATTTGAATGATAACTTTCTATACCTTGAAACTTTAAAAAAAAAATTTTCCACCTTATTTGCTACCTAAGCTGCTAATCATCAGTATTAATCCATACTGTTGCTATTTAACCATTACTCATGAATTATTCACACTGCACTAAAATAGACTAAAATAATAAGAAAACAGAAGAATGATGTACTCTCTTCAAAGAGTGAAATGAATACCTGTGGTGATAAATACACTAACTAATTGAATCAACAGTGAAATACATCATCACTAATGCAAAATTTTGAAGTATTCTTATTACATAGGCTAAAATATTGCATCAGCTTTCAAGAAACTGTAAAATAAGACCAGAAGCACCATATTTGCATTTGGCTTTCTAGCTTTCATTGAACAGAGATCAAGTTCACAATTTATTATTTTCTGCTCTTAAAGGTAAAGAGAAGAAAATTATCAGAAGACATCTCACTATAATTACATGCATCAAAAAATAAATGTAAAAAGATAGCAGTGCTGAGTCTAAACTCTAAAAATGGTGAAACTGATCTTATTTAAGTAAAATTCCAGACGATGTGTCTTTAAACAATAATGTCGTGAATGAATTTGCTCAAATCCAACATTTAATGTGTGAATTACATATTTCTAAGGACAAAAATAAATTATGTCATTCTCATTCAAATAGCCAGTCAACAGGAAGGACTTCGTCATTCATGTTTTGTGACAAACACCTGGACCATCCAATTTTGCTAAAAGAAACTGGGGCAGTATTTCATTTTAAAAAATGTTCAAGTGCCAAAATGCACCTGATAGAGTTTGTAAGCAGACAAATGCTAAAGACAGATGAATATACAGAGTAGCAGGAAATAGTCAAAATGAATTTATTAATTGGTTAAGTCATTCTAAATTATGTTTATAAATCTATAAATTAAAACGTTTTTCAATTATGGAGTAAGGAAGGTAGTGTGTTCTTTGCCACAAAATTAGGAACTGTCAAAGGTTTCAAAATGTATGTCAGCTATTTTGTTTTAATGATGCAAGTATAAGAAGCAGCAGAAGTAATGATAAGCTAGTACTCATTTGAGATGTACTTGAACTAAGGAATCAATATTTATAAGATATGATCCAGGGTCATGAATGACAGTAGAAAATGGGTAGTTACATTGAGAGGCAGGCTAATTTTGGGTATATGCCACTTTAAAAATTGGAAAATAAATGTAATAATATTTGTGTTTACTTGTTTTAAATTCTTATTAAACATTTTAATAAAGCTAATTTTCAGTATTTCTAGATATTTGCTTCTGGAAATGATTAATAAAATGGCTTTTTATGTATAGACAGTGATGGGTACAAAGTGACAATTAGTTAAAAAGAATTACAATTAAATGGGTACAAAGTTACAATTAGGTAAAATAAATAATGACAACACCTAATGTTGGTGCGGATGTGGAGAAACTGGATCACTCATACATCTCACATACAGGCAATTTTTGCACTGATCCTCCCCACTAAATGTAACTCTAAATCCTGGAAATGATACAAGAGCCAACCAAAGGAGATAATTGAACAGTTTTTGTTGTTGTTGTTGTTGTTTGTTTTTGTTTTTGTTTTTGTTTTTTAAAATGGCAAAGTGTTTGAGATCTCAGGACTAGAGAAATGACACAGCATCAGGGTGCTTTATGTCCCCTCACCCAGTGTAAGGTAACCCAGATCTGAAGTAGTCTTGGAGCATTAGGAAGGAGAAGGGAACAATGAAATGACAAGAAACTATCCTTTCCCTCATGAGTTTTATGAATCAAATTTGATAATTGAAACAAAATATATATCGCTATCTGATACTGAAGCCAATGATATTTAAAAGTTGGGGCAGGAAAGGGACCTAAATGAAAGTGAGAGTTCCAAAATTTATTGGAAGTGATAAAATGTTACACAGCTAGAATGTGATAAGCAACCAACGTATATTGTAACAGCCTCAACAAGCACCACAAAAACTACTATACAAATAAATACACTAAAAATTATATAATCAAGATAAAATCTTTTAAAAAGTTTAAATAACTCATAAGAGGGTATGAAAAGAGAACAGAGGAATAAAAACAAAAGAAAACCAATAATATGGCAAATTTAAGCTCTAGCATATCAAAATTAAACACAAATGGTCTAAATCCATCAATCAAAAACCAGAGATTAACATAGTAGATTTTCAAAAATGGCCAATTTTATGCTATTTAGAAAATAAATGCACTTCTAATTAAACAACACAGGTAGGTTAAAGTTAAAAAAAAGAAAAGATGTATATCCTGCAAATGTTAATCAAAAAAGTAAAAGTAATTAGTGAATATCTCATCAAGTAGATAACAGAACAAAGAAAGTCACTACGGAAAAATAGCATTGTTGCATAATGAGAAAAGAGTCAGTCAAGCAAGAATACACAATAATTTGAAGTGAGTACACACAAAAACACTTGCAGTCCATTTACCCTTCAATAAATTAAAATCTAAGCTGTTTTAAGAACTCTTAAAACACAGCAATGAAAGCAAAAAAAATTCAATTACAAAATTGAGAAGAGACAAAAACAGACATTTCACTAAAGATACAGAAATGGAAAGTATACACATGAAAATATGTTCACTATGATTGATCATCAGTGAAATGTTAATTAAAACCACACTAAGTTATCCTTACCAATGAGTTTTAACTACCAGAATGGCTAAAATAAATAATGACAGCACCAAATGTTGGTGGGGATGTGAAGAAACTGGACCACTTATGTATCACTGGTGAGAATGTAAAATGGTGTGACCACTCTGGAAAACACTGTGGCAATTTGTTATAAAACTAAACATACAATTAACATACAGTGCAAAACCTGCATTCTCTGCATAGCAGAAAAATGAAAGCTTATGCTCACACAGAAACACGTGTTTTTGTGCATGTTTGCATGCACAAAATAATAATGTGCATGAATGTTCATAGCAGCTTTATTCATAATAGTCCCAAACTGGAGATAATCCAGATGTCTTTCAATGCAGAAAAGGTTAAACAAAATCATGGTACAGACCTGGCAGGGAATAAAATTCAGCAATAAAATTGAATGAAGTATTAATACACACAACAACTTGTTGAATCTCCAGGGAATTATTCTGAGTGAAAATTGATAAACTCAAAAGGTTACATAATGTATGATCCCAATTATGTAACATTTTCAAAATAAAATTATAGAAAGGAAAAACAGAATAGTGGTTGATGGGGATCACGTAAGGAAGGAGGTGACTATGGTTATAAAAGGAGACTAGAAGGGACATTTGTGCTAATGGAGCTGTTCAATATTTTGTCAAGGATGGTGGTGTATGTTGTGGAAACTATATTTGTTATAGACGGAATTGTGTCCCCCTAAACTTCATATGTTGAAGCCCTATCCCCCAACATGATAGTGCTTAGAGATAGAGGCTTTAAGCAGGTAATCAGGTTAAATGAGGTTATAAGTATGGGGCCCTAATCCGATAGGACTGGTGTCCTTATGGAAAGAAAAGGAGACACCAAAATCAGTGCTCTCTCTCCCTGTGCACACACAGAGAAAAGGCCATGTGAGAACATAGCAAAACGGCAGCAATCTGAAGCTTGGCACTCTGACCTTGAACTAATGGCCTCCAGAACTGTGAGAAAATAAATTTCTATTGTTTAAACTACCCAGTCTGTGATATTTGCTATGGCAGTCATAGAAGATTAATGCATATAGTATAAAACTGATTGAACTAAATTCACATGCACGAATGTAAGTAAAATCGAGAAAATTTACATAAGATTAGTGCATCATGTCAATATCCATATCCTACTTATTATATTGTAATATGGATTTGAATAATGTTATTGTTGGAGAAAAAAAAAAACTCAATAAAGAGGGCGGGTGTCCATTGGACCCAGATGGTAAATGATAATGAGAATTTTCCTGAAATACAAAATTTTAAGCTCATGCAAAACTGCTCAGCCCTGAGCTCCACACATTAGAGGAACTCACCTTGGTACTCTTCTGGCCACATGCCACCCATGAATCAAGGAATTCATAGGTCCAAGAAGACATGGCCATGGTATGGACACTTGAGACCCCAGCAATCACTTCCCAAACAGCCCAAACTTCCAAGACCTTCAGGGACCTCCTCTTTGAGTCCAACCTCAGAACAGCAGATTATGCCAGGCCTGTTCAAAAATCTAGAACTATGAAAGGACCAACGAAATACTATGTATTAGTCCTGTTTCATACTGCCATAAAGAAATACCAGAGACTGGGTAATTTATAAAGGAAAGAGGTTTAATTGGCTCACAGTTTCACATGGCTGGGGAGACCTCAGGAAACTTACAATCATGGTGGAAGGTGAAGGGGAAGCCAGCACCTTCTTCACAAGGTGGCAGGACAGAGAAGAGCAAGAGCACAGGGGGAAGAGCCCCTTATAAAACCATCAGATCTCATGGGAACTCACTCAGTATCACAAGAAAAGCATGGCGGAAACCACCCCATGAATCCAGTCTCCTCCTACCAGGTCCTTCCCTCAACACATGGGGATTACGGAGATTACAATTTGAGATAAGATTTGGGTGGGGACACAGAGCCAAACCACATCAGGCTATTAGAGCAGGTATGGATGAAACTTAAATACCTGTCCTGTTGTCTACTGTGTGTGCATGAGATCCTAACCAGTGAGCACTGGAGCTGCAGTTAGAAGGCGGAAGAGATGGCTCTGTGGGTTAACTCACTCCACATGGTCACAAAAATTCTAAATTCAAACCCATCTTTCCAAGTCACTCTAAAGATGTATTTGTCAAGGTTTCACATTTGTTGTCATGCTTTATAACCTGTAAGCATTAAGACATATGCTAGTTGGCCTCCATTTGTACTTTTTACTCTGAGACTCACAAATATTAAATGAAAATTTGGTTGAAATAATCATAATCTATTGGAAAAACTTTAATTTATTTTCATTAGCTTCTTGACTCCCATGTAAATATATTACCTTTTTCCAAAGGAATACGTTGAAAAAATACTTTGGAAGAAACAAACGCATTGTTCCTTCTTGTACATTCCTACCAAGCAATGGATATTTACTTGAGTACGTCAAGCTCTTTAAGCTACTATTTAGTGAAAAAAGGTTCTATTTATGTTTCAAAATGACTATAAGCAGCCTCATAGGTAGAAAAAGTACTGATGATAATATTCCATTAAAAAAACTGAGGAGAATTCTGCTGCTCAAAGCAGATTGAAATAGATCAGTGAAAGAAACTGAGGGAAGAAATAAGAAACAAAAGGAAAGGAAGAGATGGAGAAAGACAAAAATAGAAGACCTGAAATATTAAATCCTTAATTCTACCTCCACCTATGCCAGGAAGTTACTAAATAATTTTTAACCAAACAATTCACTTTTGAAATTCTCTGCTCCACTAAAAAAAAATTCATTTTATTATGGGAAAATAGAGACCAAGATTAAGAATTAGGATTCCCAAATGCAAGTTACAACCCTGTGTGATGTGTCAGTTTGACCTTGGAATATGTCATATTTTTTCTGTAACAGTCAATTTGTATTTATTTTTATAATGTTTTAAAATATAAAGCTAATAAAAGTAATGCATATGCTTACTCTGGAAAGTTTTGGAAATATATGATGGTATAAAAAGGAAATATAAATCAAGTACCCAGAGATAACCAGTATTAATAATTTGATATATACCTTCCTTTCATTTCTTCTAATGAATGGTCCTGTTTTAATGCTTTTTCCACTTCAAATTGTGAGCCTTTCACATCTCTTAAATATTCTCTTAAAATATCCTTTTTATTATATGAATAAATATGCCAGTACAGAGTCTGTAATGTGTTTACCCTTTCTTGTATTTTGAACATTTAGATGGCTTCCAAATATTTTACTATTCTATATAATAGTCAGAAGAAAATCTCTATACATAAATCTTTGAGTTTATGACTACTTACCTAGGCTATGTTCCATAAAGAAAGGATTACAGGGTCATAAACTATGACCTTTCTGACAAGGTCTTGATAAGAATTCCCAAGTTGCTCAAGCCTCAGTTCATTGGTAAAATGAGAAGCTTGCATTAGATTATTTCAGAGGCCCTTCTCTCAGTTGTAAAATTCTATGACTCTATGACTTTTTGCCAGCTCACTATGGACTTTGTATTAAGAAGTCTATGATTTACTAATCATATATTGTTCTCTGACCCTTAATAATATCTCAAAAACAATATTGCATTCTATTTATCTCTATATTTTATGCAGTGGATTTAGAGCTTGATTTGTTACATTCCCAAATACTGACTTTGATGCAAAGACTTAGGTATAAATGGTTTATTGGGGAAATAATCTCAGGAAAAACTAGTAAAGGTATAGAAGAAACAAGATAGAAAATGGGAAGAAGCCAAGAAAGTCCCAGGCTCAATCTGACCTCATGATATCTGCTAGAGGAATCAACAAGTTGTGCTGTATGCATTGATTTGTCTTTCTCTCCAACTTCAGTTTTGTCCTGGCTCCAGCTATGTTAAATCTTTCCCTTCCTCAAATATACTAAATTCCCTCCTGTGTCAGGACCTTTGCATATGCTATGCCATCTGTCTGGGAGGTTGTTCTACTTTTTGCCTAGCTAATCTCTCTACATCTCTCAGAACTCAAGCATCAATACTGTTTCTTCTTTTTCCTGATGATCTATCTATAGTAGATGCCTTCTGTCAGGTGACCTTTTGTGTATTTACTTCATTATTCTTCTCATATTGTAATGATTTTGTCTACTTGTTTCTTTTTGGTTTTGCTTTTAACTTTTTATTTCAAATTTTCATTTTATTGTGGTTATAGATTTAGAGGGTACAAGTGCATATTTCTTACATGTATTTATTGCTTTGAGTGCACTCATCTCCTGAATAGTGAACATATTGTACTCAACAGGTAATTTTTCAACGCTCAACCTCCTTCTACTTTCCAACATTTTGGAGTCTCCAATATCTGTTATTCCACTTTGTATGTCCATGTGTACACATTGTTTAGCTCTCACTTCTAAGTGAGAATGTGTTATTTGATTTTACTGAGTAGCTGGGATTACAGGCACACTCCACCACTCCCAGTGAAGTTTCTGAGTTATTTCACTTAGGAGAATGGTCTCCACTTCTATCCATGTTACTGCCAAAGATAAAATTTCATGCTTTCTATACGGCTGAGTAGTGTTCCATGGTGTGTGTGTGTGCATGTGTGTGTGTGTGTGTGTGTATGCATGTATGTGTGTATACATATACCTCATTTTCTTTTTCCAATCCTCCATTGATGGACACATAGGTTGATTCCATATCTTTGCTATTGTGAGTAGTGCTGCGATAAGCATATGAGTGCTAGTATCGTTTTATATATTTATTTTTTTATTTCCTTTTGTGTATACACCCAACAGTGGAATCGCTGGATAGAATGGTAGTTCTATTTTTAGTTCCTTGACAAATCTCCATACTGTTTTCTATAAAGACCGTACTAATTTATATTCCCACCAACAGTGTATAAGCATTCCCTTTTCTCCATACCCTCATCAACATTTGTTGTTTTTTGACATTTTAATAATAGCCATTCTGATTGATAGAAGATGATGTCTTACTGTGATTTTAATTTACATTCCTCTGATGATTAGTGATATTGAACAGTTATTGATTTTTTTTGGGTCACTTGTATGTCTTCTTTTGAAAAAATGTTTGTTTATGTCATTTGTCCACTTCATAATAGGGTTATTTGCTTCCACCTTTTGATTTTTTTCTTCTTGTTGAGTTGTTTGAGTTCCTTGTAGATTCTGGATATTAGCCCTTTGTCAGATGCACATATTGCAAGTATTTTTTCACATCCTGTAGGTTGTCTGTTTACACTGTTGATTGTTTCTTTTGTTGCACAACAGATTTATAGTTTAATAAAGATCCATTTGTCTATTTTTGTTTTGTGTTGTGTTTGCTTTTGGGAATTTGGTGATAATTTTTTTGCCTAGGCAAATGTGCAGAATAGTTATTTCTAGGTTCTCTTCTCGGATTTTTATAGTTTCAGTTTGTACATTTAAGCCTTTAGTCCATCTTGAGTTAATTTTTGTATATGCGAGAGGTATAAGTCCAGTTTTGTTCTTCTGCATGTGACTATCCAATTTTCCCAGCACAATTTATTGAATAGGGTGTTCTTTCCCCAGTATATATTTTCACTTTGTTGAAGATCATTGGTTGTAGGTATGTGGCTTTACTTTGGAGTTTTCTATTCAGTTTCATTGATCTATATGTCTACTTTTATACTACTACCATGCTTCTTTATTTACTATAGCTTTGTAGTATAATTTGAGATCAGGTAATGTGATGCTTTCAGCTTTGGGTCTGTTTAGTTTAGTTTTGTGGCTTGGGATTGCTTTGGATATTTGATCTATTTTGGGTTGCACATAAATTTTAGGATTGTATTTTCTAATTCTGTGAGAAATAATGTTGGTAATTTGATAGAGATTGAGTTAAATCTGTAGATTTCTTTGACAAGTGTGATCATTTTAGTGATATCATTTCTTCGATCCATGAACATGGGATGATATTCCATTTGTGTCATCTACAATTTCTTTCATCAGTGTTTTGTAGCTCTTTTAGTAAAGATCTTTCATTCCTTGCTTAAATATATATCTAGGTTTTTTTGTAGCTATTGTAAGTGGGATTCCCTTTTTGATTTGGTCCTCAGCTGAGTCGTTATTAGTGTACATAAATTTCTGTACATTAATTTCTGTACACTACTAATTTCTGTATATTAATTTTGTATCCTAAAACTTTACTAAGTTTATTTATCAAATCTAAGAGATTTTTGGTGGAGTCTTTAGGGTTTTCTAGGTATAAGATTATATCATCCATGAACAGGAATAATTTGATGCCTTCTTTTCTAATTTGGATGCCTTTTATTTTTTTCTCCTGCATGATTGCCCTGGCAAGGATTTCCAGAAGTAAAATTTATTAAGTTATAAGACATTTTTCAAAAGAAGACATACAAAAGGCCAACAGGTATATGATAAAATGTGTGACACTACTAATCATCAGGGAAATGCAAATCAAAACCACAAAGAAATATGATCTCACTCCAATTAGAATGGCCCATATAAAAAAGACAACAAAAACAGATGTTGGCAAGGATGTGGAAAAGGGGGACCCTCATACACTGTTTCTGGAAATATAAATTAGTACAGCCATTATGAAAAAAATGGAGATTTTTCAAAAAAATAAAAACTAAAATTAGAACTGCCATTTCATCCAGCAATCCCACTACTGGGTATTACGCAAAGTAAAGGAAATCAGTATATCAAAGGAATAACTCCACTCCCATGTTTTTTACAGCACTTTTCATGATAGCCAAGATATGAAATCAATGTAAGTCTCCAGCAGTGGATGAACGGATAGAGAAAATATAGTATATTTACATAATTGAATATTATTCTACCATAAAAAGAATGAAATCCTATCATTTGCAGCAACATAGATGGAAACTGGAGGTCATTATATTAAGTAAATAAGCCAGTTACTGAGAGACAAATAGTGCATGTTCTCACTCATATGGGAGCTAAGAAAGTTGATCTTGTGGATATGCAGAGTGGAATGATGGTTCACAGAGGCTGGAGAGGCTTGGAGTGTGGAGATGAGAGGGTGGGTAATGGACACAAACATACAGATAGAGTCTGTAATAAGTTCTAGTGTTTGATAGAACAGTAGGGTGACTATAGTTAACAATAACTGCGTATTTCAAAATAGCTAGAACAGAAAATTTGAAATATCTCCAACACAAAGAAATGTTAAATATTTGAGGTAATAAATATCTTAAAACCTTGATTTGACTATGACACCCTATATGCATGTATCTATCAGAATATCACATGTACTTCACACATATGTAAAATTATTATATATCTCTAAAAAGAAGTTGTAAGAAACACCACTTTGGGAGATTGGCAATTTCTTATAAGCAAAATGTTAAAGATAAAATAAACAACATTTTTGAATGTCTCTCAGTTTATATTGGTGTGGATATTTCTTCACAGTTATGTTCAGAAAATGGAGATTTGTAAGAAACATCATGGAAGGATTGCTGGGTTCTTCTCAGTGCTTCATATTGGAAATGCACAATGCTGATTTTTCCTATGGCTGGTGATGTTAACATTTATTGCTAAATTAAAATGGTATTTATAAGGTTTCTCCCTGTAAAAGTAATAATTATTTTGGACTTATTAACTAATAAGTAATTGATAAATATTTTGTGAGGAGAAACATCTTTTCCTTCATAAAATTTTATCCCTCATTTTAATACTGATTGTTACTTGCCTGATACAATTATTACTATGATAATTTCCTAAGAGTGAATTCCTAATTCTACCATTTATTCTATATTTACTGGTATTCCACTGTAAGGCAAAGATTTTCTTATTTTTATTTATTTTGGTGTTTACTCATTTTCAATGTATGTTAGTATGATTTTATGCATTCTAACTGTATTCAGTGATTTAACATTTTTTACTATCTTGCTTTATTTTAATGATCAAATTATTGCAAATTGTATCAGTGAGACTCTCTTCAAGCTGTTTCCTGTGTCCTTTTGATGTAATTGTTCTGTGAGCAATTTCTTAGATTATGGTATTCTCCCTCTCTATTTCTGGAACCAACTACTCCTCCAGGAGTCTTGATCCTTGTTGGTGGAGAATAGTATTCCGGGCATGTTTTTGCTAGAGCTTTGGCTAACTTTCTCAAAACACTCTCATAATAAGCAAATGTTACCATTCTTTGTCTCCCCAGAAAGCCAACAAGGCAAATGCCTTGAGCATCTCAGGAAACTAACACCATGGTCTTTGCTCTTGACTGGTCTGCTTTTGCTTTGACTGGACCACCTCCACATCTTGGTAGCCATTGCTTTGATTGTGCTTTTTCTTGAGAATTGTATTGGTAAAGCCATGTCTCATCTCCTGTTACAATTCTTCAAAGAAATTCTTCGAGATCTTGAATCTATTTGTTTAAAATTTCCATTGAAAGCTTTGCTCCTGTCTGCAGCTGAGTGTAACAGTTTTGGTACCCATCAAGTGGAAACTTTGCTCAACTTTAATGTTTTAGTCAGAATTATGTAAGCTGAACAAACAGAAATGTCTATGGTATTGGCTATTTATATTTTATTTATTAATTATGTCTTGTGCCATAAATCATTTGTCCTCTCCAATTAGGGCACAAACAAGAAGAATTTTTTTTCCTTACAAATGGGTTGAATAATTTGTTGCTGTGGGCTTCACCTTCAATATCATCTGGTCCCTTCTTAAAATAAGCATCCTTCTGTAAATGGTTGATTTTTTCAGGGCTTTGCCCTATAAACTTTTTGTAAAGCGTCAATGATTTCATCATCCTTTCACCCAAGCTTCACCATAAATTTGGTGTTTCTTCTTGCTTCAATTTTAGCAGAATTCATGTTGCTCTGATAGGGGCTATTTTTAAACTGATATCTTATCCTTATTAGGGCCTCCAACCAGATCCTGTTCTGATATAACAAGTTAGTATAAGTTTATTTTGATGCCAAAAATATTTTTAAATCCATGCGTAGTTTTTTTTCTAAATATGTGTGTTTCCATGAGTTTTATTTTTATAAATTTAAATGGCACAAGTGCAGTTTTGTTACATGGATACACTGTGTAGTGGTGAAGTCTGGGCCCCTACGAACTTTTTAAAGGCCCTCATATATACACATATATGTGTGTGTATGTGTATGTAGACAGAGAGAGAGAACCAATAGAAATCAGCCATTTACAAAAGGATACTCATTTTTTAAAATTATACTTTAAGTTCTGGGCTACATGTGCAGAAGGTGCAGTTTTGTTACATCGGTATACATGTGCCATGGTGGTTTGCTGCACCCATCAACTCGTCAGCTACCTTAGGTATTTCTCCTAATGCTATCCCTTCCCTAGCTCCCCACCCTCTGACAGGCCATGGCATGTGATGTTCCCCTCCCTGTGTCCATGTGTTCTCATTGTTCGACTCTCACTTAAGAGTGAGAACATGCAGTGTTTGGTTTTCTGTTCTTGTGCTCATTTGCTGAGAATGATGGTTTCCAGCTTCATCCATGTCCCTGCAAAGGACATGAACTCATCTTTCTTATGACTGCATAGTATTCCATGGTGTATATGTGCCAAATTTTCTTTAACCAGTCTATCATTGATGAACATTTTGGTTGGTTCCAAGTCTTTTCTATAGGATACTCATTTTAAAAGGCGACTAGAGTATGTTGAAGGTGAATCCCACAATGACAGATTGTGTACATCCATTTATGAGGAAAAAATAATATACGAACCTTTTTGTATTCACACACACACACACACACACACACACACACACACGGGACAGAGAGAGAGAACCAATAGAAATGTCTGTAGTTTTAGCTGTAATTTTAGCTACAGACATTTCTATTAGCTACAGACATTTCTATTAGTGTTAGTGCCGTTACTCATTTGTCCTCTTCAATTCTCTTCAATTAGGGCCCAAACATGATGAATTTTTAACAAGATGAATAATATATATGAGTATGCACACACACATGCACATGCACATTTATATGGTACAAATACACACACACACACAAACACACATAGATAGATAGATAGATAGATAGATAGATAGATAGATAGATAGATGTAAAACCATGAATTGGCACATACATACCCATTCAAATTCAACATCACAGGCTTATTTTTGCCTTCTTTTGTCCCCCCCATGAATGTGTAACTTCTTTATTTTACAATGATAAACTTGCCTTTCTTTATTCTCAATCATTTTCTTTATTTACTCAATGTGCCACTACATAACTAGTCTCCTAACTGAAGACCTGTGCCAAAAAATTCTTTTACTACAACCAAGGAAAAAAAGAGTGAAAGAAAGAGAAGGAAAGGGAGAAATATTATTTCCTACTAGAATATTCTCAATATTAAGTTCCTATTAAAAGCTCAATTATATTTATTGAATCAAGGAATAAATACAATTGTGTATGTTATAGAAATCTAGCAGTACTCTGTAATGATTAAATAAAAATCAACTATATTTTTATAATAATTACATACAGTAACACAGTTTTCTAATTGATTAGAACATACCTAGTAGATATTTGTTGGATAGTTAATAGAATTAAAGTTCTGATTTATGTGCTTATAATTACATTATTTTAACAACTTTTCCTATTTGACACTATCTTTCCCTATAAAGAATCAATAGTTTGTTTAATAATGAAAGTAATTCTAATAATTTTATTGAAAACAATGTATGATTTTGAACACTTAAAGGATTGCTAGAATGCCCTGTTAATTATGTAATGAGGCATATTTTAAAGCAAACAAGCAAAAAACTAGGGGAATTATAGTCTAGAAAAAACAAATCTATAAATAATGAAAGTAAGGAATTGCTATCATATGCTGAATTCTGTCTCTATAAAAAGCAGTACAATGAGCATTTAATTTATACCTATACTGTACAGTACATATTAGCATTATTTAAAGACGAAGAAAATGCAGACAGAAGTCTAATAATTTGTACAAGGCCATCCAGCAACTGAGGAGTTGAAGCAGAATTCAAATTCAGGCAAGTCTTTACAAAGCCTGCGTGCTTAACACTCTCTTCAAAATAATAAGGCCCTCAGTGCCAAGTCAGATTGTGATAGGTAAGATCTTATCTACATCTCCTTTCATATTCAAACCCTATTGTATTGAAAAGACTTCCTTCCTCCCTGGAAAAGTTCCTGGGCAAGCTTGGTAGGAAAGAACATAATTCAAGTTATAAATTTAAATATAGATTCAAGGTTAATTGGAAAACCAGACATAAAGGAGAGCATTCAGAAAAAAAAGGGTCATGTATTTCAAACTCGATTAGAAGTGCAAGGAGCTAAATGCTCTTGGCCCAGTCCTATTCACTCTTCCTGTTTAAACTTGATACCTCATCAATTATACCTCAATAAAGCTGAAAAAATATTGTACTTCAACCATAGAATTATTATAACAATCAGACTGGTATGGCTTTATTTCTGTAACAAAAGAGAATAAAAGAAAAAGGCAGGAGAGAAAATAAATCGAATAGATGTATGAGAACTATGATCCATGCACATTGAACTTTCTGTTCAAATGGTGCAAGCCCTTTTCAGCTTCAAGACCTTTAGAGGAGCTGTTTACATACTCCAGGTCAATTTCTCTGCTCCTGCATGATCAGCTCTTTTTCATCATCTGGTTTCCAGAAAGACCATTTCTACAGCTGGGTCTTCTCTGCAAAACCTGTAAGTATACTTCCCAACCTAATTCCTCGTCCCTGTTACTTTTTAAGTGAAAGTGCAACATACAAAATTGCATTGGTTTATTTATAGTGATTACATATTCTCATATTCTGTAATGCTGTACTGTTGTTTTATTTTTCATTTTTTTCTATTTACTGATTCTCCAGCTCTGTAGCCTTTCTCACGTGACTAGAAATTATATATTTAGTTATCCAGCATTTAGCATGATGTCTGAGATACATAGATCGATAGATAGATGATAGATAGACTGACTCAATAGGTAATTTTTGAGTGAATAAAATGTCTATAAATTCCTTGCCTAATGAAGTTTCAAAAGGTGGACATATTAAGATTATTAGGTACATGTACTCCTTTAGGGCTATGGACTCGGCATCATCTTTGACATAGTAACACCAATGGAAAACAACTAATCAAAATTTTTCAATCAATTTTTGAGTTAATGTTATAGACTATTTCATCTAGAATGATTTTTTGACATATTTGTCATTTTCATATTTTAATTGAAAATGATATAAAGAAATCATAGACTCAAAGGAAATGAATCCATCTCAGGTCATGCCCTGCGTAACTTCCCAGTTATAAAGGTTGTGACTTCAACTGACAACTTCATGCTATTATTTTGAGAATTTTCATAAATAAGCAATGCCTGCTTTTGGGGCTTAGTATTATCAAGATCCCTAAACATGAATGAAAAATAACTGTAGTATAGCTATTAGTGATTTGCTTAATATTAAACAAGTTTGTTGGCCTGAAAATATACATAAGATAAAGTGACACACCACTATAAAAATCATAATTTGAATAAAATTTCTATACAACTTAAGATAATTCTTTCATTTACTCATTAAAATTTAGAATTTAGGGAATAATGCCAACAATTATACGTCAGAAAATGAACAAAAATCATGTTTTCTCAAAATTCTATTAAAATGTGCTAGTACTTATTTTCTTAGGATTCTATGCCATTTTTATGATTTTCTACAAGAGGAAAAGCTGTTAAGAATTAATACAAATTTGAATAATGTATGCTATAAAAACACATCCTCGAGAAAATAATGTGAGACCTATATAATCTAAATATGTTATCCATATAACCTAATAGGTTAGTTATTATTGTCTTTAATAATAAATTTGCTTTGTGATATAAATATATCACAGATTCCATTGACAATTTTTAAATAATTGTCATCTGGGACAGGCGCAGTGGCTCATGCCTGTAATCCCAGCACTTTGGGAGGCCAAGGCAGGTGGATCACCTGAGGTCAGGAGTTCAAGACCAGCCTGGCCAACATGGTGAAAGACCATTGCTACTAAAAAAAAAAAAGAAAATACAAAAATACAAAAATTAGCTGGGCATGGTGGTGCACACCTATAATCTCAGCTACTCGAGAGGCTGAGGCAGGAGAATTCCTTGAATCTGGGAGGAGGAGATTGCAGTGAGCCAAGATTGAGCCACTACACTCCAGCCTGGGCAATAGAGCGAGACTCCATCTCAAAAAAATAAATAAAAATAAATGAATAAATAAATAATGGTCTTCTGAATCAACATTTTCTACAAATTGCGATTCCTCTTAAGAATCTTGTATCTATCATTGAGGCTGATTTCAACTGCAAGTAATAGAAAATCTTAACTTCCTAACCTAAACATTGAGAAAATGTATTATCTCACATTAAAAGAAATTAAAATTAGCCGGGCGTGGTGGTGGGCACCTGCAGTCCGAGCTACTCGGGAGGCTGAGGCAGGAGAATGGCATGAACCCGGAAGGTGAAGCTTGCAGTGAGCCGAGATCACGCCACTGCACTCCAGCCTGGACGACAGAGCAAGACTCCGTCTCAAAAAAAAAAGAAGAAAGAATGAAAGAAATTAGGAGGTAAGTTAATTCGGCAGTTTACTAGCATTATTCAAGACTCAGGTTTTTTCTGTTGCTTTATACCGACGTCTTTTGTTGGCCTTCTCCAGAAATGTGCTCCATTCAGTTACAGAATGGTTACAAACGGATCATGGGCCTGCTTAACTCAAGGCCTCCTATTTGTACAAATCATGTAGGAAAGGAGTCCCTACATACACATTGCACTAACTAAATCACAACCCATACCCACTCCTAAACCAATCACTGGCAAAATACATATGAGTTTTAGAATAGATTTATTGCATTTACCCCTGAAAGAGAACAGAATCGCAATCCAGTGGGGTAAATACTTGAAACTATTCAGGGTCCTATATATAAGAAACAATCAAGAAGGTTGCTGCTGGATAAGCAATGGACTCTCTGCTTCAGTGACTCACGTAAATGCACACAATAACACAAAGAAAGTTGATAAACCCTTTATTCTGAAAATACCAGTGCAAGAATTTGTTCTAAGTGACAGGGATACTACAGAGAAAAGTTATTGCTTACCAGCCCCCAGTTTTCTATCTTTTGCTTTTCATCACTGGGTTTCTCCAGTGGCTGGCAACAGCATTTTAAGCTGTACCTGAGAAGTCAAGAATAAACTTCTATCTTCATTATTATGCAGTATGTATTTGAATAGTTTTGTTATTCATATATTTTACTGATATTTATGCTCAGTTCATTATGAACTTTTATAGGTGAGAATGTATGATTTACAATATTTACTGTGGCTCCGTAATGGTTTTATTACGCAGGCATGGTTAAGGTAATCAAACTATAGCACCACCTCACCTTGAGAGCTTCTTGCTGCCACTGAGTCTTTTATTAAATTTTCTGCGGCCATGGTAGTTAGCTCCAGTGACATGATTACCCTGTGGAACAAGATTCTGGGGTTTTGTAACACAGAACAGATGAAGTGATACAATTTCCCCCTTTCCCATTGCTGGATGCAGTGTTTTCTGAAACCAGATCTTAAACATCAGGGATTATTTATTGCTGAATATCATACACAAGCACGTTTGTCCAACTACAATGAGAAATCCTTTAACAAAGAAGATATGCCTTATTCCAATGGCATTTCAGGAAATGAAATTCAAATTTTTGGGCAGTGAACTGTCCTTTTTGGGAGACAGTGTCTTCCACATTTTCTTGCCTCCCATTAAGAAGGTTAACTGTAGGTAAAACTGGATAGCAGTCATTTATCATACTTCTCACCCTGAAAATCTGCTAATGGTTAACATAATCAAAAGCTTTTCATCCTAAATCATTGTCCTCTATTTTATTCTCAATGTTTCAATGCTAAGTTACCCTCAATAATCACAATGATAAATCTCTATGAAAGAGAGTATAATGATTGCAAGCTTTTAATATTCCATTTCATATAGTTTGTAAACCAGTCTCATAATAGCATAGGGAACTTGAAAGAAGACTCTTCATGGAGGCAGATACCCACCCCTCTCTCTCTCTCACATACACACACACACACAAATTGTATGTATATAGTTAGATATGTGTATATATATAACATTTTATAGATTAAAGTTCAAAAATTATAAATATTCTTTTTTTTTTGAGACAAAGTCTCACTCTGTCACCCAGGCTGAAGTGCTGTGGGGTGATCTTGGACCCCATCAACACAGGCTCAAGAAATTCTCCCGCCTCAGCCTCCCGAGTAGCTGGGATTATAGGCACCTGCCACCACACCCAGCTAATTTTTGTATTTTTAGTAGAGGGGGTTTCACCATGTTGGCCAAGCTGGTCTTGAACTCCTGACCTCAAGTGATCTGCCCACTTTTGCCCCCCAAAGTGCTGGGATAGCAGGCTTAAAATCATAAACATTCTGAAACTCCAAGTAGTGAACATCTCCTCTCCTTTATGTCTGAATTTTAGTTTGCCCTGTCTGCTTTGAACTCTGAAGAACATTTTGATTCTGCTTTTATAAAACATCAAAATATAAAAAAGGATATGTCTTTCCCTTTCATTAGCTTTTTGGCAATGGCTAACAGTGGTTCAGTTGATTTCAGTTTATTTCTGCAACCAGTTGTTAAGTGTATACTCAGGGCAAGACACAGTTCAAGGTACTGAGAAATACTAAAGAATGAGTTACACCAAGAAGTTTATGACACAAGAAGGGACATTAAGAAATAGACACATACAGGCCAGGCGCGGTGGCGCATGCCTGTAATCGCAGCACTTTGGGAGGCCGAGGCCGGTGGATCACCTGAGGTCGGGAGTTCGAGACCAGCCTGACCAACACGGAGAAACCCCCGTCTCTACTAAAAATATAAAATTAGCTGGGCATGATGAGGCATGCCTCTAATCCCAGCTCCTCAAGAGGCTGAGGCAGGAGAATCATTTGAACCCGGGAGGCAGAGGTTGCAATGAGCTGAGATCATGCCATTGCATTCCAGCCTGGGCAACTCCATCTCAAAAAAAAAAAAAAAAAAAAAAAAATATATATATATATATATATATATATATAGAGAGAGAGAGAGAGAGAGAGAGAGACATCATTCATTTAAGTATACCAAAGCAGCCTGTAAAAAGTGATATACATATTTTATAAGTTGAAGATTCCTATCTCTACCACTCACCAGAGGAAGAATTACATGAAACACTTTGTCACTGTTTAATGGATCAAAACATCGGTTTGGTTAGCACTGGAAAGAGAGAGTCCAGTAGGTTGCCCCTAATGCTAGAAAGTGAAGAAGATAAGATTGCTCTTTGATAATTAAATCTTAGTATTAACCCAAGGGGAAGAAGGATTCCCTGAGCAGAAGGACACCACTAAAATGCTAACATAAAACTGAAGGATATATTTTTACAGAAAGAAGAACCATACAGATAGAGATACTTGCCTTTTGTGTTTAATTTAGTCATTGTCTAAGAAAGTGGATATATTGCTCATGGAAATTTGCATATTTCTCATTCTAATGTCCAGGTTATCATATGGACAGGGCTAAATATAAATCACAAGAGAAAATTAATATTTTTTACTATTTACTGACAAGATAGTGCCTATGATTAGATGTTTAAAGTAGCTAATTAAACCTGATGTTATTAAACATTTAACACAGCCAATTCCCCTTATTTTGAGTCTTTGCTCAATATATAGTTTTAAATTCCCATAAAGATCTGGTTTCTGATATAGTGCTCAATATAAAGTTTTGAGTATTTCCTATCTCTATATTCTGGAGTTTTCATAGCAAATAAAAATGCTGCCTTTTATTGACTCTGTCTTCCCCCTTGAGATTTTTTTTTTTTTTTTTTTTTTTGAGACAGAGTCTCGCTTTGTCACCCAGGCTGGAGTGCAGTGGCGCAATCTCGGCTCACTGCAAGCTCCGCCTCCCGGGTTCACGCCATTCTCCTGCCTCAGCCTCTCCGAGTAGCTGGGACTACAGGCGCCCGCCACCACGCCCGGCTAATTTTTTTGTATTTTTTTAGTAGAGACGGGGTTTCACCGTGGTCTCCATCTCCTGACCTCGTGATCCACCCGCCTCGGCCTCCCAAAGTGCTGCCCCCTTGAGATTTAATGATACAAATACTCTGGTCCATGTGATGTTTTATTTCTTGTTATAAACACACATTATTCTGCTGTCTACCTCAGTCTCACTAGCTTTTTAGTTAAGTGTGATTCAAACTCATAGAACCAAGTTTTCCTTGCATACTGACTAAATTATGTTTGGACTTTTCATGAACCACATTCCCTCAGCCTTTCCTAGGACCTAATCACGGCCATTTGCAGATGCACTACTTCCGCTGATCTTTTCAATTAGCAAGCCCTCCAAATTTCTCATTATTTGACTCTACCTCTTTTCATTTACATTAATTACAAATGGTTATATTTCATTGCTAAACTTAATTTAGCAAGTGACTTAGTTACATAAATGGAAATATTAAAGAAAAAAATCCCTTCAGTGCATTCCTGCTGTAAATATTTGTAGGATATACCCTACTAGGATATTTGTATATCTGCATTTGTTGCAACATATTTGTTTAGCACTTATGCCAAAAGTATACATAATTTATATTTATAATCATCAAGAATTTGATTAACTGAAAGTCAATTTAAATAAAATGTTTTGTGGATATTAAATAGAATATGAGGACAAAAAACATAGTTATTTTCTTCAGGGTTAATGCAATATTTTTGAAGAGTTTTTTCGTTTGTTTTTATTCTATATGTGAAGTAGAACTAATATGCACAGTAAAAATTGGAAAAAAACATTTGCTTAGTGAAACAGAACAAAACAAAGATTATAAAAATAATAAAAGTCACTACAAGAGGAACATAATGTAGTGAAAGAGAAAAAGACTAAACATCTTATTAGAGGAAAGACTTGATTTAAGCATGACTCAGTCCTTCCATGAAAAATTTATTTTGTTTGCAGTAATTTATATAAGTTTTCTATATCTCATTTTCCTTATAGGTAAAATACAAATAATAGCACCTACCTTATTTTATTGTCATGGTAATTAAGTTAAATGTGATATTTGCAAACTGCCTTGTAAAGTGTCTGCCATCTGGTAAAATTCAATTAATAGTAGATATCAATATTTTAAATAAGTATGTGCCTGTAAAAGCTCTCAATGGTGTAAATACTTTTGTAAGGAGATGGTTTCAGTTCCCTACCTGATAACTTACTACTGACAGAGGTACAGTGTTACAGATTTTCAGTTCAAGAATCTCTGGTGCCTGAGACGGGAAATTATAGGAGGTTTGAAGGATTTGAGGTTGATCAAGGAAAAGATATAACCACAATAGCCAACAACGCACAATGAGCATTACTGGGTGGTACTTAGACAGGATTGCATGAGATATGAAGACCCTTACAGCATGATACTAGCTGGAGGCTCAGCCCGGGAGTCACCATCCAGGAGAGGAGGGTAAGGGAATTTCCAGGGGAGAGGGGAATGGAAGTGGGTGCTTACATGTCTAGGTGATGTTGCTCTGCAGTACATCGGGGAGTCTTTGGGTCAGAGAACTCTGAAGGGTCATGGCAGCTTGGGGCCTTATATCTATAAGGTCCTATCAGTGGGTAACAGTTGTTGGATAAGGTTTTACAGGTAGAATAAAACAAACAAGTTCTAAATGGCTATGATCTTCTCATGTGGGTTTTTTTTTTTAATTGGATATGTAAAAATTTGGGTTTGATATTGGCAGATTTTTGAGCAAATAGGCCTCAAACTATAGTGAAGAAATAAAGCACCTCAGGGCCAATGCACAGAGGCCATCTGTGGCACATTTATATAAATGTAATTTTATGTTACAAATGTGAATTGGAGGGTAAGTTATCTACTGAAACTATGGTTTGTACAATCTAACTTGTAAATAATGTGGATTTTTAAAAGAATTTTATAATATATTGAGTTTTTATTGTTAACAGAAACATGGTTGAAATGAGATAGAACAAGTTTCAGATTCTGGAAATCAATTAATACACAGACCTATTTATAGCAGTAGGTCATTGTTGAAAGTGTCAGTCTCAGAAAGTAGAAATTATAGAATTAAGTGAAGTTGGCAGACAGGTGGTAGTTATTAAGCAGATGGATCAAGATATATGTATTAGTCCATTTTCACACTGCTATAAAGAAATATCTGAGACTGGGTAAAATGTATAAGGGAAAGACATTTAATTGAGTCACAGTTCCACATGTCTGGGGAGGCCTCAGGAAACTTACAATCATGGTGGAAGGTGAAGGGGAAGCAAGGACTTTCTTTACATGGTGGCAGGAGAGGGAAGCAAGCAAAAGAGGAAAAACCAAAGCACTTTTTAACCTGCAAGAATTTAGTATTTTAAAAGATATGTATCAGCTTGCATTAGGGAGAGGAAGTGCCAAATTAGATAGAGAGCACTGAGTTTTTACTGAAAGCCATAAAGTGAAGAATGCAGAGTATGGCAAAAGAGCCAAGAAGGAGGTCAAATATTTTTCTGATGTGAAGGTGGAGACTTAGGGAAGAGGTAAAAAGCGAAGAAGAATGAAGAAAGGTAGATCCTACTCTGAGACTTACTTGGAGCTTTCTTTCTGGTTTCCCTTAGGGCCAACATTCTGCATGGATGAGTAAAGAATTCCAGGTAGGTGGACAAATTCCAGTGCGGAAGACCTTCTTGTATAAACTCTGTGGTTAAACTGACTCACTAGCAAATCTGTCCATGAACCTCTGGATGGCACAACCTACCTAGCAATATATACGACCTAATTGAGTTTCAATG
Source organism: Nomascus leucogenys (assembly GCF_006542625.1). Taxonomy (NCBI): domain Eukaryota; kingdom Metazoa; phylum Chordata; class Mammalia; order Primates; family Hylobatidae; genus Nomascus; species Nomascus leucogenys. The sequence goes on from NC_044400.1 coordinate 54,371,292, forward strand.
TTAAACCTTTGAAATGTGTACTAAATCTAAAAATGATGTGAATTGGCCAGACATGGTGGCTCACACCTGTAATCCCAGCACTTTGGGAGGCCGAGGCAGGTGGATCACAAGGTCAGGAGATGGAGACCATCCTGGCTAATACGGTGAAACTCTGTCTCTACTAAAAATACAAAAAATTAGCTGGTGGCGGACACCTATAGTCCCAGCTACTCAGGAGGCTGAGGCAAGAGAGTGACCTGAACCCAGCAGGTGGAGCTTGCAGTGAGCTGAGATCGCGCCACTAGACTCCAGCCTGGGCGACAGAGCGAGACTCCATCTCAAAAAAAAAAAAAAAAAAAGTGAATCATTCTGTATAAAAATACTTTATATTCACAGACTGGGAAACATGCTAGCACTGTGTAAGTACTCATATCTCCATGGCACTTCAGTGAATTAAGTACAAATAAACCTATGTGACATGATACAACCTCTGAAATGCATTTAATATTTTTTTTAGAAAAAATTTTACCTGGATTCTGTCTAGCAGTGAGTGGGCCATTGTGTAGGTCTGCAGGAGTCATTGCTCTTATTGATGGCTCACAGCATATGGATCATGAGTAGAAATGACATGGTGAGGTTGTTACGGCTTGATAGAAGGTAGGAGTTAGCCTGCATAGTATGGGTAGGGTTCCCAATTTATCCCATTCTCCCGTAATGGTTACAGAAGGATTGGAATAGTCGATAGAGAAAAGAAATTAGGGTAGGTACGATTCAAAGTAGGTGAATCCCATAATCAGAAGCCAAGCTAGAGAGCAGAGATATTTGCAGCCAACACAGTGAGAGAAGAACTTCATGAGAAGCAGGTGTACAGTGGATAGAGGCAAATATACAATGATGAATCAAATCAATCATCTAAGTAGAAATTAGCAAGGAAGAGGGAATGGAATGAAGATCAGACTCCTCCCTCTCAAACTCTTGAAGTCATTCCAATCTCCATCCCCTCTCACTTATTGTCATCTTAAAAGCATGAGTAGTAGAAGAAAGAGGAGGATGGAGAAAAGGTGGAGAGACTGTTTAAATGAGAGGACAGTTTTAATATTAAGCTTCATTTTGAATGGATTTTTCTTTCTTTCTTTCTTTTTTGTGATGGAGTCTCACTCTGTCTCCCAGGCTGGAGTGCAGTGGTGCAATCTCGGCTCACTGCAACCTCCGCCTCCTGAGTTCAAGGGATTCTCCTACCTCAGCCTCTCGGGTAGCTGGGATTACAGGCGCATGCCACCACTTCCGGCTAATTTTTGTATTTTTAATAGAGACAGGGCTTCACCATGTTGGCCAGGCTGGTCTCTAACTTCTGAGCTCAGGTGACCCGCCCACCCACCTCAGCCTCCCAAAGTGCTGGGATTACAGGCACGAGGCACCGTGCCCAGCCTAAATTTATTTTCTTATTGTCTGTGACTAAACATCTGAAAAAAACTAAATTTGAAACTGGAATAGCTGGACTGAGATTCTTAGCTTCTACAGGTGGGCTCTAGGTAATACCCATAAAAATCTCTCAGGATGGTTCTAATTTGTCAGTAGAATTGAAAAATCATTAGGGTTGAAAACCAATGACTTTTCTAGGGTTTAATCCCAGGAATAACAAAACTATTTCAATAATTGATCCCATTATTCTTCAATTTCCTTCTAGATATCATCACTCTTTCCCTTCTCCTTCCTCCCTTCCCTCCTACATTCCTTTCTTCCTTCCTTTCATCTCTTTATTCTTCTTTTTATCCCTCCCTCCTTTCTACTTCCTAAATTTATATATATGGTGAAATCAACACAAGAGATCAAATTATTACAGACTCTTCAAAAGGACACTTACTGCCCCATTAATCCCAGAATGCTGGAGGAAATGCTGAGAAATAAGCACGCATAAAAATTCAACTGTATCTATCCTTTCTCCCTTCTCCTCTCTGAACAGGCTTCTATTTACATTTCCTGTTGAATGGAAACTTAATCTTCGGTTATAATCTGAGCTCTCTCTACTTGTTTTTAAGTACACTGTAGACTTCTGAACTGATACTTGTGTTGTATAATGTTTTTCAGGTTTCATTAATTAGAGTATTTATTACATATTTTACTTCAGTTGTTACGTATGTGATTTTATTTTCAACAAATATTTACTAGTAAATGTGTTACTTAATCATACATAGTAAAATTTAATAAATATATTAATATTTTGACTTAAATTTCCATATGTGAGTTATTATTTCAAAGTTTGAATAGGTTATTTTTTCCCAAAACTATTAATAGTCAGAGCTGCAGAACAATAGATATTCTAGGATCGGAAATCTCCTGCCAGTATGGTAAATATTAGTCAATTTTTATTATTTGAATCTAGGCAAAAATCCAAAGAGCATGAAGAAGTTGGCATTAAAAAAAAAAAAAAAAGCATTTTTTGTCCAGGCACGGTGGCTCACACCTGTAATACCAGCACTTTGGGAGGCCGAGGCGGGCAGATCACCTGAGGTCAGGAACTCAAGACTAGCCTGATCAGTATAGTGAAACCCCATCTCTACCAAAAATACAAAAATTAGCCAGGTGTGGGGGCAGGCGCCTATAATCCCAGCTACTCAAGAGGCTGAGGCAGAAGAATCGTTTGAACCCGGGAGGTGGATGTTGTTGTGAGCTGAGATTGGGCCATTGCACTCCAGCCTGGGCGAGAGAGAGAGAGAGAGAGAGAGACTCTGTCTCAAAAATAAATAAATAAAATTAAACATTAAAAAAACTTTTTTTATCTCCAAAATGTCTAGATTTCTAATGCATTGTTCAATCTAGACTCTGAAATTCAGCTGTAAGTGTCAAAGTAGACATGGCTGACTTATTCTCAATGGCATTGCCTTGGAGTTTAACGTTAACAGTAGAAAAACTACAAGAAAACATTCTCTATGGCTGACTGAAATATAAATTGCTTTAATATTTCCAAACGTTCTCACCATAACATTATTTGATATTCATGCCTACATTTCCTTAAAAGCAAAAGAGGATAAAAGGGAAGTCCCATCAGGTAATTTTAATTAATTAACTAACTAACACAGTTTGTAACAAGTTAAAAAATACTTTGCATATGGTAAGCTTTCAACAAATGTTATTTCATCGTTGGCATCATTTTGTATACAGTGAAAATTTACCATAGATATAGATATAAATCAATTTCACCACAGTTATTCCAAACACACAAAATTTCATGAATTGGCAGAATAAATTATTCCTTCTGAATAACAAAAATAGCATTTGTTTCCATTTTACATGAACAAGAAGTTTCTTGATTGCTTAATGTAGACAGATAAAAAAAGACAAAATTTGATTACCTTCCAGTAGTTTGACTATGTATCTACTCTTTTACATGATCTGAGACAATATTTTAAATACAGGTTCATTTTCTTCTTTTTCACCCTTTTATTTTCCTTTCTACTACATGCAACCAAGAAGTTGAAGTTAGGTCAATGAAGAATTGGAAAAAAAAAAAGAAAACTCTATCTCTATTGGATAATCTTCAAAGACCATGTAAAAACCATACTGGCAGGAGATTTCCGATCCTAGAATATCTATTGTTCTGCAGCTCTGACTATTAATAGTTTTGGGAAAAAATAACCTATTCAAACTTTGAAATAATAACTCACATATGGAAATTTAAGTCAAAATATTAATATATTTATTAAATTTTACTATGTATGATTAAGTAACACATTCACTAGTAAATATTTGTTGAAAATAAAATCACATATGTAACAACTGAAGTAAAATATGTAATAAATACTCTAATTAATGAAACCTGAAAAACATTATACAACACAAGTATCAGTTCAAAAGTCTACAGTGTACTTAAATAATGAAGATAGTTTGAATATAAAGTAAGCCATTCTAGCCGTTAGCATACAGCGTGGCTTTCTACTTTGAAATATCATCCTTCTAAGAATATACAATATGTAAGAAAGTTATATTTTAAATACTCAAATATTCATTTATTTCCAGAATATGTCACTCTTTATATAAGGGTTTTAACCAATACTACTGTTTTTTTTTAACCTGTTAAAGTATATAAAATTATCACATACAATTACTATTGATTAATTGCATTACCAATCAGATAAATATTTCCTTGCTATATGGCTGATGTGGCCAAAATACTTTCTACATACTGAATATATGTTCTCCCACATTTCCCAGTCTAGTTGCAGTTACTTCAGACTGTGTAATAGTACTGGACAATGAATTGAAAGCAGAGGTTACACTCTAGAACTATCTTCCTCTACACAGTGATTATGAAGGATGTGCATTCATTGGGATAAACAAAATACAAGGTAATAGTAATCTAGATATCTAAGTCGCCAGATCCAGTAGCTGCCTGAGAGAGCCAGTAACCCCACTTATCAGCAGTTCCTAATCTATCCTGCCTAATACAGATGGGGTCACTGGGATATCTTTACCAATACCTATAAATAATTATTAACAGTGATTGCTTTTTCTAATGCCAAACACTAAGCTAAGCACAGTTTTACTACATCAACTCTTAGAGTAGGTTTCAAAAAGAATATTTTTGAAATCTATAGGGGAGGCAAAATTTTATCTCTACCCTCTTAATGTTTCCCAGCTAAGCCTGAGAATTAGACTAGCATATGATAGATTAAAAGAAGAAAAATATGCACATTTATTTAATATAAGTTTTACATGACATGGAATCTCTCAAAAAGAAATGAAGACCCCAAGAAGCAGAGTTGAACACTTATCTACTGAGTTGAACCAAGTGTCAGACAGTGCGAAAACGTGACAAAGAAAGGGGTTTTGGGACTACACTAGCTAATTATAAAGAGATGACTAGGAATATAAGGATTATTTAAACAAAGTTTGCTTGTACAGATTTCTCTGGGTTTTGACTGCCCTTTCTCAAAATAAGAACGTCTTTCTTCCTTAAGGTACAGAGAGGACACCTCTTCTACGTGGGAGTTTTATCTCTTGCTTTTAAGGTCAAAGTGCCCATTCTGCATAGCTATTTTTTTTTGAAGTTTCTTCAATTTAAAACAATCAGTATGCCAAACTGGCATGTTTAGGGTGGGATTTTCTGAATTCCCTGAACTCCAAAACAGTCCGTGGTGCAGCAATAAATGAAGAAAGAGGGACTACAAAGTTGAGAAAGGGTGCATCTCGATGGCTTTTGGATCTCCTGCTCCTTTATAGGTATTTTAAAACTGATGTATTTTGATCTAACAGTTTTTTGGGTCATATCCCAGTTCTTACGAAACTTTGTTTTTTAAATTTAACTAATTATTTTTAGTTACTAAAAGCTTTTCGTGAACACGTTTCTTTTGTTGTTTTTTTGAGACAAAGAGGGAAATAGTCACTAATAATAATAAATGAATAATATAAAAGACAAATAAATAAGATTTTGTAAACCAAGCAGTTGGAGCCCCAAAAGTGGTCATTCTAAAAAGTTGCTCCCTTCCACCAGATTCCCAGTATTGGCTATGGGCTAAATGATAACCCACTAATATCTCTCTCCAACAATTCATTATACATACCTAGGTGCTCATATATGTGTCAAACCCCATGCACTATTTGTGAGCAAGTAGGCATCACAGAAATTTCAAAAAAACAAACAAACAAACAAAAACAACTTTCTTTCTAGAGAAGCATCATTTCACTAAAGGCTATAAGAATCACCTTAAAGTGGATTTTAGTATTAAAAGAAAACTTGGCAATGCAGCCCATTAACTCATAAAAACAGGTTGATTAAGCCAGGAAGTGTCTCATTTCATTTATAAACTTGAAAATAATTTGAAAACAGATGTTTTATGTATTTTTTTCTATTTCACTTATTTGTAAGGTAGAGTTTATTTCATGTTAAACTTGGCAAATGCTGGTGTTTGTGATAGCATCAAGCTCTGGTCTATTAAAATATATCTGTTCTATGGGCACCACATACTGAGACCTTCTGTCTTCATTCTGGATGAGATTAATGGTGTGGCTGTGGGATACAAAGGTTACACACCTTCTTGTTTTACTTCCAGAAACAGTGATAAAACGTGTATAGAACCCCCACTGGCAAGAAAACATGGTTTTAATCACTGTATACATCCTTTCCCTTGCATATGCCTCTCTCTAGCTGAATATCAAAGTGCCTCTAGTCATAACAAAAATAACTCCAGCAGGTGTTCATTTCTTCTCTAACACATTTTATCTCACTTTAGGGACTATGGTCACCGATGCTGTGCACCACAGACTCTTGTAAAAAAAAACAAACCAAAAAAACCCCACCATGGTGATGATAAAATTATTCAAATGAACCCTCACTAGGGAAAACATTCCACTTCTGGGTTACAATATACTTCACATATCACAGAATGTATTTCTTGTCTAGAAGGTCAGCAAATATATGTGTACAATATTATAAGAATCCCAGTAGAAATAATTATATACAGAGCAGCAGGGCAGATTTATAACTCAATTTCTTTTTGCATTTTGCAATATTAATATGTGTACTAATATACCTTCCACTATTAAATATACCTTACCATTCTCTCATTATTGCATAGAGTTGCTGAAGATTTACATTATCTTTTCAACAAAATCAATGGAAAAAATAATATAGGAACCTAGTTTATTCTAGTTAATAGGATATTAAACCAATGACAATTGTTGGTAGTCAAGTGGTGTTTTATACCTTGTTAAGACCATAAAATTTCATGATTTATCCTTTTTTCTTGCCCAAACCTTATGTTAATAATATGAGACAATTTCCATTAGAAAACAAATCTCCTAAGTAAGAGAAAGAGAAAAAAATGAGAACAGCAATTAATGAGACAGCGAACGAGGAGGGCTGTTGAGATCATTTGAGGTCCTGGATCCAACTGTAATGGAAGACAGAATTACCTGTCTGCCTCACAATTATATGAATCAATAAGTTCCAGTTAAAACTAAACAACTGTAGCACTTTTGAATATTTATGTATGTAACAGAATGTTAAAAGTAACATTTTGGCTGGGCTCGGTGGCTCATGCCTGTAAACCCAACACTTTGGGAAGCCAAGGCAGGCGGATCATGAGGTCAAGAAATCAAGACCACCGTGGCCGACATGATAAAACCCGGTCTCTACCAAAAATACAAAAATTAGCTGGTTGTGGTGGTGTGCGCCTGTGGTCCCAGCAACTCGGGAGGCTGAGGCAGGAGAATCACTTGAACCCGGGAGGTGGAGGCTGCAGGGAGCTAAGGTTGCACCACTGCACTCCAGCCTGGCGACAATGCAAGCTTCTGTCTCAAACAATAAATAAATAAATAAATAAATAAGCAACATTTTCCTGTCATCTCAGATGTTTGCAAGGGCTCAAAATAAGAGACAATATTTTTAAGTCCTACATTCTCAATCAAGTTTCCAATCTATCTACCCAGACTTGCTAAAAGATGGTGTAACTTATTCAGCCTGCAACTACCTCTAACCCTAAGACTATATGTGAGGAGAAAAACATTCCTTGGAATTTGAAAGGTCCAGAGATAACGAAAAACTTGTTGGTACATTCTGCCTTTCCCCATTACCTTCTGCCCACAGAGAGAAGGAGAGGACAGTTCCCTCTCTCCCTCTCATTTCAATCCAGGTGATGTGGACTGAAAGAAAAAATTGGAGAGTTTTACATGGTTCCCTGGAGACAGACGAACATACAGCCAGGTTTCTGATTTTCACCTACCTGGAATAGTCTAAAAGCTAGAGACTTTGGCTGGAATATCCTCTGCCTGTTGGCTGAGTAAGAAGAAAAGAAATCTTAAGTATGTCTAATGCTTTCAAGTGTTTGGCAGGACAATGGCTTGTATATAGGTGGGTTCTGACAAAGGAAGCCAGATGGAATGGTCCTGAGAGTGTGTCCGAAATTGGTGGGTTCTTGGTCTCGCTGACTTCAAGAATGAAGCCACTGACTCTCGCAGTGAGTGTTATAGTTCTTAAAGGTGGTGTGTCTGGAGTTTGTTCCTTCAGATGTTTGGACGTGTCCGGAGTTTCTTCCTACTGATGGGCTCATGGTCTCACTGACTTCAGGAGTGAAGCTGCAAACCTTCGCAGTGAGTGTTACATGTCATAAGAGCAGTGCTGACCAAAAGAGTGAGCAGCAGCAAAAGCGAAAGAACAAACCTTCCACAGCAAACAACAAAAGAACAAACCTTCCACAACTTCACCTCAGCTATTTGCCGCTGCTGGCTCCCGTGGCCTGCTTTTATTCTCTTATCTGGCCCCACCTACATCCTGCTGATTGGTCCATTTTACAGAGAGCTGATTGGTCCATTTTACAGAGAGCTGATTGGTCTGTTTTGACAGCGTGCTGATTGGTGCGTTTACAAACCTTTAGCTAGACACAGAGTGCTGATTGGTGCATTTACAATCCTTCAACTAGACGCAAAAGTTCTCCAAGTCCCTACTGGATTAGCTAGACACAGAACACTGATTGGTGCATTTACAAACCTTTAGCTAGACACAGAGTGCTGATAGGTGCATTTACAATCCTTTAGCTAGACAGAAAAGTTCTCCAAGTCCCCACCTGTCCCAGAAACCCAGCCGGCTTTACCTCTCACTGGCACTTGCCAGACTTTGCCACACCTAGCCTGGGCACTCCGACAGCCCAGAGGTAGCACGTCCCAGACAATGAAGAGGAAAAGAGGGGAAGACAGAAAGAGACAGAGTCCTGCTATCCTGGCCAATGATCCCGCAAAGAGGGAACAGGGGTCCACAAATGGGACCCAGCCTCTGATCAAGCCCAGCAGGTGCCTGCTGGCTGCGTGGGAGCAGCCCCAGCTCCCACCCGCACCTCTCCCTCCACACCTCCCGGGGAGCAGAGGGAGCTGGCTCCAGCCTTGGCCAGCCCCAGAGGGGCCTCCACAGCACAGCGGCGTGCTGAAGGGCTCCTCGAGCGCGGCCAGAGCGGACGCCGGGGCCGAGGAGATGCCTAGAGCAAGCGACAGCTGCTAACACATTGTCACCTCTCAAGAGGATCCCTGCCCACAAGGACAAAAGAATAGCAGAAGGACACGAAATAAGCACAACAGAGAAATAACCCACTAGAAGCCAACGGGATGCGTGGAAAGCCATAAGTGGCCAGCAGCTGTGTATTTCTACATCAGTGGAACTTTGCATAAGAGAGTCCCTTGGGTGGTTTCCAAACAACCCAGAAAAGAACCCCATTAGAAAATAAATTAACCTTTTAAATCTGCTTAACTGAGAATGCACTACACAAGATTTTTTTTTTTTTCCTTTCTGACTTTAGATTCAGGGAGTACATGTGCAGTTTGTTACATAGGTAAATTGCATGTTGTAGGGGTTTGGTGCACAGATTATTTCATCACCCAGGTAACGAGCATAGTATTCGAGAGGTAGCTTTTCAATCCTCACCCTCCTCCCACATTCCACCATTAACTAGGCCCCAGTGTCTCTTGTTCCTGTCTTTGTGTCCATGTATATTCAATGTTTAGCTCCCATCTGTAAGTGAGAATGTGCCGTATTTGGTTTTGTTATTGTTGTTGTTGTCGTTGCATTGATGCACTTTGAATAATGGCATCCACATCCATCCATGTTGCAGCAAAGAACATGATTTCATTCTTTTTTATGGCTGCCTAGTATTCTGTGGTGTATATATGCCACATTTCCTTTATCCAGTCTACCACTGATGGGCATTTAGGTTGATTCCATGTCTTTGCTATCACTAATAGTGCTGCAATGAACCCACATATTCTTATGTCTTTATAATAGAACAATTTATATTCCTTTGGGTACATACCTAGTAATGAGATTGCTGGGTCAAATAGTAGCTCTGTTTTAAGTTTTCTGAGAAATCGTCAGACTCCTTTCCACAGTGGCAGAACTAATTCACATTCCCATCAGCAGTATATAAGCGTTCCCTTTTCTCCACAACCTCACCAGCATCTATTTTTTGACTTTTTAATAACAGCCATTCTACTAATTTCAAGATTCTTATGAAACCAGTAAAAATCTGTATTTTGTTCTTCCTACAGCTCCAGTGATGGAGGAGCCCAATAAAGCTTAATGAGCGGCAAGGGAGAAGTTAAAGATCAGGTGTAGAAACTGAGAAGCAGCAGCTCATGCCCAACTCCCTGACCCACTTCTGGATTCCAGGAACTATTATATTCAACCTTGGGAGACAGAATCTTTAAATGTCATGAAACGTTTGAGGAAGTGAACCACATGACTCAATACTAGTCCTGGATCCACAAAAGAGGCTGCCATGTATTCATTCCTCCACTTAATATTTATTAAATACTTCTTAGACATCTGGCAGTATTCTCAATGGTGGAATAAAACAGCAAACAGAGTTGCTGCTGTCATAGGACTTACATTTCTTTGGAAAAGACAGGAACAAGTCAAATGGCAAAATAAACAAGACTACTTCAGTTAATGTTAGGAAACAAATAAGCAGGGTAAAAGGAATCTAAAGTAATTAAGATCATGCATGACATTCTAGTCTTAGATCGCCTCTCTAAAGACGTGAGAAAAGGAAAGTAGACCCTACTGCTATTCCAATCACAATATTCTTAAGATAACATAAACAGTGTTTCCAACAAACACAGAGGGGCCAACAATACATGTTTCTAACAGGAAACGGACATGGACAGACCGAAAGCACAAGAATGAGTAGCATTCCCTTCTTTTAAGATAGTTGCTTGTTCCTTTCCTCCCTCCCTCCCTCCCTTCCTTCCTTTCTTTCTTTCTTTCTTTTGACGGAGTCCTACTCTGTCGCTCAGGCTGGAGTGCAATGGCTCAATCTCAGCTCAGCGCAACATCCGCCTCCCGGATTCAAGCAACTCTTCTGCCTCAGCCTCCGAACTAGCTGGGACTACAGGTGCCCGCCACCACGCCCAGCTAATTTTTGTGTATTTAGTAGAGACGGAGTTTTACCATATTTGCCAGTCTGTTCTCGAACTCCTGAACTCCTGACCTCTGGTGATCCTCCTGCTTTGGCGTCCCAAAGTGCTGGGATTAGTAGGTGCTCCTTTCTTAACAATGACAAACCTTGCTTTGTCCCATTCTTCCCTTCTGTCATAGAAAATTATTCACATTTCTACAGAGAGCCAGAAGGTCTGTGTTCCTGAGTCTTAGTTAAGGAGGGAAAGAAGAGTAGGATATAGTATTAGAAAGGTAGTCAGAATAGGTGGGAACATAAAACTCTTTAAGTTGATTGAATTTTATTTGATGTGGATTCCAAGTCCTTTGGAAGATTTTAAGCAGGGGAATAAAATGATCTAACTGTAAAAGATTATTCTCATTGCTGCATGCAAAATAGATTAATGAGGCGGGGTATGGGACTGAGATGGCAATAAAGGAGCAGTACAACAAATTAAGAGACTACTTTCAGTTGTCTAAGAGTTGATGGTGGTTATAACGGGTCTTAGAAGTTAAAAGGGTATGAAATAGTTGGGTTATGGGTTTATTTTAAAGGTATGGCCAATGGGAGTTTTGGAAAAATTTGATGTAAAGATAAAGAAAAGTGAAAAATTAAGACAAAAAATGGATTTGGGGCCGAACAACTGGGTTACGAGTGATGCTGTTGGCAGTAGTGGGAAAACATGTGACACCTAAGTTTATGGGGAAAATAAAGATACATCTTTTGATGAAATTTAAGTAATTATGTTGAGCAGAGAGATGGATATTAATAAGTATGAAAGTGATGTGTATATTGATGTCTGGAATCAATCAGCCTAGGAGGGGTACAAAAGTTTGCTTGTGGAATTTGCTTACTGTGTGCAAAAGGACAACAGAAGACATATAGAAAATAATGAAACAAAAGAAAAATAAGGAAAACAAAACAGAAGATAGAGAAGAAAAACAAAAAGTAGGATATGAGGAAAGAGAGAACAATTTTTATAAAGAGTTAGAAGTACAATCATCTGGCCAGGGTGGCCTCAGGAAAGGTTGTAACTTGTATATTATTGTGATGCGGTACAAGGAAAGTTATCTGAAATTGGAAGGAACATTGTAACAACAGATGTAGATGAGAGTAGCTCGTTGTCCTCATGAGATATGTGTATGTCTGTCCTACATGGCTCAGTTCAACTGATTACAGTTTTCTACATTAGCTTAGCATTATTCTTGGATGAAATTTACATTGCGCTCAAATTGTTTCCTAATCGATAGCCTTCACTGAAAACAATTGTGTTCCCAAAACAAGCATTAACAACAGGACTAGCTATATTTAAAACTAAGTGGCTAGATAACAATGATAATAATAACAACAGTAATCATCATTATAAGTATTATTAGTATGATTATGAACATATGGCACTTATTATATGCCAGACACTATTCTAATTTTTATGCATATTAATTTATTTGATCTTTATGAAAAGGCCATTGGAGAAAAATATTTCAGGAAGAAAGAAGTGAATAAAAAATTAACCATTTGATTTTGTATGATGGAGCTTGTTGGTAACTCTGACAAGAGTTGGTTTCACAGAAAGTAAGTTAAGATCCCTTTGGGAAAATACTTGTCTAATTTTAGCTTTAATCTTCAAGATTAGAGGCACACCCTTCTTTCAATGAATGTTGTCATATATGCAGTATGCCTTAACTGTTGGAGTAGTTTTACTACCAGATAGAGAATAAAGTAAATATTCTGATCACTGAGAGGTATCAACCATCCCTGAATCTTGCCTATAGTGGATATTAAAATTTGACTTATTCAACTCCAATTCTCCAGGTTCTAAAGTAGGTGGAGATAGATAGATGAAAGTTAGATAGATAGATAGATAGACAGATAGTAGATGGATAGAGAGATCTAGATAGATAGATAGATAGATGATGATAGATAGATAGATAGATAGATGATAGATAGATAGATAGATAGATGATAGATAGATAGATAGACAGACAGACAGATCGATCTCTGTGTGTGGGTTTCATATTTTCTTTAAACATGGATTCCATATGGGATTGAATTTATGAAGTTAATACATTTATTTACAAATTAAAAATTTATAAATTAGATGGAATCTGGATTTTCAATAATTTCTGCTGTTTTTCTCTAAAAAGCTGGATGTTGTGATATGGTTTGGCTCTATGTCCCCACCCAAATCTCATCTTGAATTGTAATCCCCATGGGTCTAGGGAGGAAGCTGTAATCCCACAAGTCGAGAGAATGAGGTGATTGGATCATGTGGGCAGTTTCCCCTTTGCTGTTCTCATGATAGTGAGTGGGTTCTTATGAGATCTGATGGCTTTATAAGTGTTTGGAAGTTCCTCTTTCATTCTTCTTCTCTCTCCTGTCATCATGTGAAGATCTGTGCTTCCCCTTCACATTCCACCATGATTATAAGTTTCCTGAGGCCTCTCCAGACATGTGGAACTGTAAGTCAATCAAACCTCTTTCGTTTATAAATTACCCAGTCTTGGGTAATTATTTCTTCTTCTTCTCCTTCTTCTTCTTCTTCTTCTTCTTCTTCTTCTTCTTCTTCTTCTTCTTCTTCTTCAAATTTTACTTTAAGCTCTAGGATACATGTGCAGAATTTTCAGGTTTGTTACATAGGTATAAATGTACCATGGTGGTTTGCTACACCTATCAACCCATCTAAGTTTTACGCCCCGCATGCATTAGGTATTTGTCCTAATGATCTCCCTCCTCTTGCCCCCCACCCTTAGCAGGCCACAATGTGTGATGTCCTCCTCTCTGTGTCCATGTGTTCTCATCGTTCAGCTCCCACTTGTGAGTGAGAACATGTGGTGTTTGGTTTTCTGCTCCTGTGTTAGTTTGCTGAGAATGATGGCTTCCAGCTTCATCCAAGTCCCTGAAAAGGACGTTAACTCATTCTTTTTTATAGCTAGCACTCAAAAGGAGACATTTACCTGGCCAAGAAACATATGAAAAAAAGCTCATCGTCACTGGTCATTGGAGAAATGCAAATCCACAATGAGATACCATCTCACGCCAGTCATGATAGTGATTACTAAAAAGTCAGGAAACAACAGATGCTGATGAGGCTATGGAGAAATAGGAATGCTTTTACACTGTTGGTGGGAGTGTAAATTAGTTAAACCACTAAAGACAGTGTGGCGACTCCTCAAAGATCTAGAACCAGAAATACCATTTGACCCAGCAATCCCATTACCGGTGTATACCCAAAGAATTATAAATCATTCTTCTATAAAGACACATGCAAACGTATGTTTATTGGGTAGTATCTTTATAGCAGTGTGAAAATGGACTAATACAGGCTGATTGCAAAAAGGTCCCCATTCTTCACCTTTCCCTGTAACCCCTCCAATGTCTCCAATCAATTCCCCCCCACCCCATCAAGTTTGGAGTTTGTTTATCCATCCCTTGAATCTGTACTTGTCTTGTGGCTTTCTTTGGTCAATAAAATGATGTAGAAAGGATGAGTGCCCATTCTAAAGCTATGCTTCAGAGGCATTACTTGCTTTTGCCCTGTCTTTTGAATCTTTGTGATCACCATGATAATACATCTGGGCTAGCCTGCTGGACATAAGACTGATGGTGAGAGGTAATCATCCCAGAGGGCCATCCCAGATGAAACAGCTCCCAGCAGACCCAGACATCAGTGTCCAGCCAAGACCAGTCCAGACCAGTAGTTCTGCCCAGCCCACCCATAGATCCTTGAGCAATAATAAATGGTTGTTTTAATCTATTGAATTTTGGGGTCGTTTGTAACACAACATTATTATGTAAACAAATAACTTCAGTGAGCTTTTAGATTCTGTGGCAGCACTAACTGAAAGCCTAATACTGGGTTTCTAACTACATGGGTGTTCAGAGGAAAGAAATAAGACATAAAATAGTCTTACAGTGTCCTCCAAAAATTCACATCCACACAAACTCTCATAATATGTAAGAGTATCCTTGCAAAGAAACAAAAAAGGACAGAGAGAAACACAGTGGAGAAGGCAATGTGAAGATGGAGGCAGAGACTGGAGTGATATGTCTGCAAGCCAAGGAACAGAAAGGCTTGCTGGATACCACCAGAAAGTAGGAAAGAGGCATGGATAAGCCTTTTCTGGGCTCCTCAGAGCCCCCTCAGGGTCTGCAGAAGGAACCAACCCTGCTGACACCTTGACTCCAGATTGTCACTTGCTAAATTATGAAAGAATAAGTTCCTATTGTTTTAAGCCACCCAGTTTGTGATAATTTGTTAAGGCAGCCCTAGGAAACAGTGGGGAACAATAGAGATGCTATTGTTCTGGAACACTATTGGATAGACAAGTATTCTGAGTCTGCGTTTTCAGATGGTAGCAGAGGTAGCAGCATCCCTGGAAGACTAGTTATGTGGTCAGGGGGATATTGTTGGAACCTCAACCTACAGTTTGTGTCACCAGGCCTTTTAATATTTTCTAAGCATTCAATTTCTTGTATTAAATCCCTTTATTTTTACACTAGCATGAGCACTGTTGTTGTTTCTTCAATTTAATCTGCAACTGAGTACTGAATAATGTGTTCTCCAACCACATGACTCCAATTATGAGAAGAAATACACTTTCTTACTGTTTAAGTCAGTTTAATGCAGAGATTTTGTTTCTTTCAGTGAAAAACAACTTTGCATTATCTATTATCTGTATTAGCTGTAATACGATGAAGTTAGGATGATGATAGGGGTTCAACAGGGGATGATAAAGTAATTATCTCCTAATTGTATATATCTTCTTTCTTAAATTGATACAGAATATGATACCTGAATTTAAGAAGATGAGACAGGTATTTTGTAGTTTGAAAAGAAAATATTATAAAATGGTTAACTTGGAGAATAAGCAAAAAAAATTGTCAGAAAATGTAGCAAATTGTCTGACAATGTTGAAGGAAAATATTTGCATCTTTGTGAAATTTTCTCCAGTAATATTTATTAGGTTGGTGCAAAAGTAATTGCGGTTTTGCCATTACTTTCAATGGAAAAGCCGACAATTACTTTTGTATCAACCATAGCTATTTGAGTCCAAGTATAATGTCAGCAGAAAGTTAGGTTTAATCAAGTTATGGTTTTGCCTAGCAATAGTGAAAGAGGTGAAGAGATGCAAAGAGGTTGAGGCGAAAGGAAAGAAGCCACACATTTGGGAATGACAGAGCTTCTGTCACTGAAGCTTTTAATATTTAAGATCCAAATGCATTTTTTTCATCTGAATACATATTTATTTACCTTGGTTAAAGAATGAGAGAAAAACCTACTTATGTTTCTACAATTTGTTGTTTTCTAATAACATTATGTTTAAAGATCTTTCCATGTGAGCAGTACATATAGAATATTCTAATTCTTTTCAACTTTTGCATGTAAGTCTATGTAATGAATTTACTGCTGTATGTAAACATTTCTTACTGATGTACATATCAGTAAGGGCTGAAGTGTACATTTCTATACAAAACATTTTAGTTATTTAAAAACACTTTGGCAAGGCATGGTGGCTCATACTTGAAATCTCAACATTTTGGGAGGCTGAGGCAGGAGGATTGCTTAAAGCCAGGAGTTGGAGACAAGCCTGAGCAACAAAGGGAGTCCCCCCAGCTCCTAAACAATAAAAAAAATTTAATTACCTAGGTGTGGTAACCTGCACCTGTGTCCCAGTGCTTGGGAGGCTGAGGCAGAAGGACCACTTGAGCCCAGGAGTTCAAGACTGCAGTGAGCTACTGTTGCACCACTGCACTCCACACTCCAGACTGGAAGAGAGAAAGATACCCTGTCTCTAAAAAAACATAGTAAAGTAAAGTAAAAATCTTATTTTTAAAGAGCTCTACAATTTGATGGATATTAGTCACATGAAGATATGGAGTAGCTTTGTTTTGGAATAATATCTTATTTCCTATATATTTTAAAATTAAGTTTATTTTTCCTGTGTATTATTCGTTTTTTAATTGATGCATAACAAATGCACATTATTTTGGGTACATGTGATAGCTTAGTACAATCATATAATTGGGAATGATCAAATCAGTGTACTTGATATATCCATCACCTTACATAATTGTCTTCTTTTCATGCTAGAACAATTTAAATTATTCTCCAGCTATCTAAAAATACACAGTAGATTATTGTAAACTATAGTCACCCTACTGTGCTATCAAACAAATAAGAAGGTCTTATTTCTTCTATTAAATCATACATTTGTACCCATTAATTAACCTACTCTCCATCTTCATGAGATTCACTTTTTAGCTTCCATGTACAAGTGAAAACATGCAGTATTTATTTTTCTGTGTTTAGCTTGTTTCACTGAACATAATGACCTCCAGTTTCCCCCATACTGTTGCAAGTGACAGGATCTTATTTATTTATTTATTTGTATTTTTTTGAGATGGAGTTTCACTCTTGTTGCTCAGGCTGGAGTGCAATGGCATGATCTTTGCTCACCGCAACCTCCGCATCCCTGGTTCAAGCGATTCTGCTGTCTCAGCCTCCCGAGTAGCTGGGACTACAGGCATGCACCACCACGCCCGGCTAATTTTGTATTTGTTTTAGTAGAGACGGGGTTTCTCCATGTTGGTCAGGCTGGTCTCAAACTCCCGACTTCAGGTGATCTGCCTGCCTCAGCCTCCCAAAGTGCTGGGATTACAGACGTGAGCCACTGCGCCGGAACAGGATCCTATTCCTTTTTACAGCTGAATAGTATTCCATTGTGTATGTGTTTTCTTTATCCATTCATCTGTCGATGGGTAGTTCTATTTTTTTGTTTGTTTTTTGAGGAATCTCCATACTGTTTTCTATAGTGGTGGCTGAACTAATCTCCAATTCCATCAATAGTGTATGAGGGTTCCCCTTTTTCTACATGCTTGTCAGCATCTGATATTGCCTTTTTTATAAAAGCCATTTTAACTGGGGTGGGATGATATCTTATTGTAGCTTCAATTTGCATTTCTCTGATAATTAATGATGTTTAATATTTTTCGTATACTTCTTAGCAGTTTCTATGTCTTCTTTTGACAAGTGTATATTCAAATTTTTGGATATATAAGTAGCAATGGGATTGCTGGGTCTAATGTTCTGGTTTTTTCGTTTTTGTTTTTGTTTTATTTATTTATTTATTTGAGATGGAGTCTCACTCTGTTGCCAGGCTGGAGTGCAGTGGCATGACCTCGGCTCACTGCAATCTCCACCTCCCAGGTTCAAGCGATTCTCCTGCCTCAGCCTCCTGAGTAGCTGGGATTACAGGCCCATGCCACCACACCCGGCTAATTTTTGTATTTTTAGTAGAGACTGGGTTTCACCATGTTGGCCAGGATGGTCTTGATCTCCTGACCTCATGATCTGCCCACCTCGGCCTCCCAAAGCACTAGGATTACAGGCGCTAATGTTCTGTTTTAAATTGTTTGAGAAATCTCCAAACTGCTTTCCACAGTGGCTGAAATAACTTGCACTCTCACTAACAGTGTATAGGTGTTCCCTTTTCTCCACAGCCTTGCCAGCATCTGTTGTTTCTTGACTTTTTGATAGTAGCCATTCTGACTATTGTGAGATGGGATCTTATTATGATTTTGATTGGCATTTCTCTAGTGATTAGTGAGGTTGAAAATATTTTCCTATGTGTGTTGGCTGCTTGTATGCCTTATTTTGAGAAGTGTCTGTTCAGGTCTTTTGCCCACTTTTTAATGGGGTTATTTGTTTTTTGCTTGTTGAATTGTTTAAGGTCTTTTGCAGCACTATTCACAGTAGCAAATGGAAACAACCTAGGTGCTCACAGATGGTAAGCTTTCTCTTCCCTAAGTTGATTTTTTTCCTTTACTGTGAAGAAACTTTGTAGATTGATGTGATCCCATTCGTATATTTTTGCTTTGGTTGCCTGTGCTTTTGATGTCTTACACAAAATAATTATTTAGCCATATGAATGTCCTGGAGCATTTTCCCAATTTTTTTTCTAGTAGTTTTATAGTCTCAGGTATTACATTTAAGTATTTGATCCATTTTCATTTGATTTTTATATATGGTTAGAGATAGGGGTCTAGTGTCATTTTTCTGCATATAGTTGTC
This sequence comes from Nomascus leucogenys, assembly GCF_006542625.1. Taxonomy (NCBI): domain Eukaryota; kingdom Metazoa; phylum Chordata; class Mammalia; order Primates; family Hylobatidae; genus Nomascus; species Nomascus leucogenys. The sequence continues at coordinate 54,390,258 of NC_044400.1, forward strand.
CAGTTTTCCCACCATCATTTATTTACCTCCCATGATAAAGAGGAGGTTCTGCTCTATTCTGGTGAGAAAAATACTTGCTATGTCAAAGATGAGTTCACTGTAAATGCATAGATTTTCATCTGGTTCCTCTATTCTGTTCCATTGGTTTATGTGTCTGTTTTTATGCTAGTGCTGTGCTAACTTGGTTACTGTAGCTTCATTGTGAATTTTGAAATCAAGTAGTATGAAGCCTCCAGCTTTGTTATTGTTGCTGAGGATTGTTTTGGTTATTCGGTCTTTTTTGGTTCCCTATAAGTTTTAGGATTTTTTTTTTTTACTATTTCTGTGAAGAATGTCACTGATATTTTTATGGGAATTGCATTGAATCTGTAAATTGCTTTGGATAGTATTGTCATTTTAACAATATTAATCCTTCCAATTTATGAGCATGGAATGTCTTTTCATTTTTTTGTGTCTTCTTTAATTTCTTTCATCAATGTTTTTTAGTTTTCCTTGGATAAATATTTTACCTCTTTGGTTAAACTGATTCCAAGGTACTTTATATTCTTTGAAGCTGTTGTAAATGTGATTGCTTTCTTGATTTCTCTTTCAGATTGTTCACTGTTGGCATATATAGATGCTACTGATTTTTGTATGTTGATTTTGTATCCTGCAACTTTGCTGGAATCCTTTATCCAGTTATAACAGTTTGTTGATAGAGTCTTTAGGTTTTGCTAAGCATAAGATTATGTCATCTGCGTACAAGCCTAATTGATTTCTTCCTTTTCAGTTTGGATGTCCTTCTTGTCTTTCTCTTGCCTAATTGCTCCAGCCAAGACTTTCAGCATTATGGTGCATAAAAATGATAAAAGTGGGCATCTTTGCCTTGCTCCAGATCCTAGAAGAAAGGCTTTCAGTTTTTCCTCATTCAGTACAATGTTAGCTGTGGGTTTGTTATATGTGGCTTTTATTATCTTGATGTATGTTCCTTCTATATGCAATTTGATTAAGGTTTTTTTTTTTAAATCATAAAGGGATGTTGAATTTATCAAATGCTTTTTCAGCAGCTATTGAAACAATCATGTTTTTTGTTCCTGTTACTGTTAATGTGATGTATCATGTTTATTGATTTAGCATTTCTTGCAAGACAGGTCTGATGGTAGTGAATTCTCTCAGGTATTGTTTGTCTGGGGAAAATCATCTTTCCTTCATCCTTGAAGGATAATTTTGCTGGATACGATATTCATGGTGGCAGTTTTCTTTTTCTTTGAACATTTTGAAAATATTGTTCCTCTCCCTCCTGGCCTGTATGGTTTATATTGAGAAATCTGTTGCTAGACAAATTGGAGCTCCTTTTTATGTTATTTGCTTCATTTTCCTTGCTGCTTTTAGGATTTGCTCTTTGTCCTTGACCTTTGAAAGTTTGATTATTATATGCCTTCAGGAGGTCTTAATTGGGTTCAATCTGGTATTCTCTGACCCTCCTGTACCTGGATATCTATATCTGTATCATGTTTTGGAGAGTTTTCTCTTATCATTTCTTTATATATGGTTTACGTTTCTTGCTCTTTCTCAATTCCCACTTGATTATCAATAAATTTTGTCTCTTGAGCTAATTTTCCATATCTAGTAGCTGATCTTTGTTGTTTTTCTGTTTTTCATTCTTTCTTCTTTTTTCTCCTTTGACTATGTATTTTCAAATATCCCATATTCAAGCACACTGATTCCTTCCTTTTGTTGATACATTCTGCTGTTGATGGTCTGTAATGAATTTTTCAGTTCAGCAATTTCCGTTTTTTATTATTTAAATTTCTTTGTTAAATGTATCTGATAAATTTCTAAGTTGATTTTCTATGTCATCTTGGAGATCACTGAGTTTTCTTAAAATTGCTATTCAGAATTCTTGGTCAGAGAGCTCACCTATCACTGTCTCATTAGGGTCAGTTACTGCTTCCTTGCTTTGTCTGTTTAGAGAGATCATGGTTCCCTGTTTGCTGTTGTTTCTTATGGATCTATGTCTATGTCTTTGCATTTGAGGGATTAGTCATTTATTTCAGTCTTCTCTGATTTGTTTTGATTTTCGCTCAGTATATTTACGTAGAGGTTCTTTACCACAAGGTCGCTGCCTACTTTTTGGCTCTTGATGGCTCCTGAAGCCCAGGTTCACCTCAGCTCTCATAAACAATTGGAGTATCACCCTTCCTGAATCAGGGAGGTCCCCAAGGTAAGACCCTGGCAATGTGGGAAGACAGGCCAGTGGTTCATGCCTAGGTTCATGCAGTGGTTTATGACTCCTACAGTATGGTGCTGCTGAATAACAACTTTGATTTGGCAGATCCTCTGGCAGTGTTACAGAGCAGAGTTCCCAGTAGTGAGGATGGTAGTCCCACCTCCCCCTTTGTCTACACTTGTTCCTTCATGACTAACAGTCTTCCTGTAAGTTAAGGCAGGGACAAACCTCCTGCCAGGGAACCCAGGATAATGAAGAAGCTTGTTGTCCACCACAATTTCACTTTTTCCAGTGTAGACACAATGAGTTGGAAAAAACTTTCTCTGTGTTTGATGCTGGGCAGAATGAGAGGAGGGGGTTTACGGATGCGGAAGTCCAATTAATTTACCATTGGCTCCGGGTTTTTTTCACTTCTCTGAAGTCCCAGAAAATGTCTCATCTTCATATTTGACTTCTAGGATATTTATTTTCTTTTTTTCTTTTTGGAGATTAAGTCTCACACTGTCGTGCAGGCTGGACTATGGAGTGCAGTGGCACGATCCTGGCTAACTGGACCTCCACCTCCCGGGTTCAAGCAATTTTCCTGTTTCAGCCTCCTGGAATTCTAGGATATTTCTGGTGACGATCTTAGCACTGTATGTTTGTTTTTGTTTTTTAGTTTTCTGTTTGTTTGTTTTGAGACAGAGTTTCTCTCTTGTCACCCAGGCTGGAGTGCAATGGCCCAATCTCAGCTCACTGCAACCTCCGCTTCCAGGGTTCAAGTGATTTTGCCTCAGCCTCCCAAGTAGCTGAGATTACAGGCACGTACCACCACACCCAGCAACTTTTTGTATTTTGGTAGATACAGGGCTTCACCATGTTGCCCAGACTGGTCTCAAACTCCTGACTTCTGGTGATCCACCAACCTTGGCCTCCCAAAGTGCTGGGATTACAGGCGTGAGCCACAGTGCTGGGCCTGTTTTTGTTTGTTTGTTTGTTTTTGAGGACAGTGGTGAAGTCAGCATGCTTCCATACCGCAATTTTGGGCTAAATTGAGTAGTCTTTTAAAAATGCGTTCACTACAACTTAGAATCTCAAACTTTTTTGCTATTTGACAGTTCTGAGAAAACTGCATTTTCTGTCTTCGTTGCTCTCTCCAAAGTTATGTAGTATTGCTAGAAGTTTGCAGAAATTCTACTTTCATTAATTGCAAGTACTTGCTTGCTATCTAACCTTGGTTGTTCCCTTTGTGTTGCCTTTCAACTTCCTACTATCTGTCTGTCATGATCCTCCCAAAAGAGCCTTTCCCAAACTTTCTCCATCCTCACCTCAAGCCTTGATGCCTATTCCTAATGTTCTTACTTTCATTACACAGTATCAGTTCCCAACAGAACTATATGAAAGTGCTGGCCTTTCTCTCCAACTCCAAGTCTTCTTGCTGTGTCTCCTCTTTGTGTTTAATCTGCTAACATATCTGAATATCAAATTTTATTCTTTCTTGTCGAATATTTTCTTTGATCACAACATTTTTCTCTTATAATAGATGCCTCAGTTCCTTTTATTGACCACTTCCCCATCTTTCATGGCATGTTGAGTTCTCATACCCTAAAGAAAATGTTATTTTTTGGCATTCCTTACAAATATCTCTTCCTTAAGCTATGATACTATTTTCCTTCTATCACCAAATATTTTATTTGAATAATCTGCCCTCATTGCCTCACTTTTTTTTTTTCATTTTTAGAACTTTGCAATGTTTTCACCACACATTATCAGAGAGAGATTGCTCTCCTGAGAAAGAAAATGGTCTCCTGATTATGGAATTCAATATCATTTTTCATTCTTCAAACTTTTTGTAGTATTTGATGCTGCTGAAATCCTTTTCCCCTCTAAACTCCTTAATCCTTTGATCCCACATAATGTGACAACTCCTTGTCTATTTCTTCTCCACCTCTGCTATGTTCCTCATCATCCCAAATGAAAATATTCTTAATAGTTTGGTCCTAAGCTCTCAGAAGTTGTCCATCTGCATTGCTTTCCATGGCAATTTAGTTTATGCCAAGACTATCGACTCTGAGCATAATTAAAACTACCTGCATAACTGTATGAATTTTCTATAGTTCGTTTCTAATTTCCTTCTTAGCCCTAATCAGCAGTGCTGTTTTGTTTTGTTTTGTTTTGTTTTAGATGGAGTTTAGCTTTTGTTGCCCAGGCTGGAGTACAATGGCATTCACCACAAACTCCACCTCCCGGGCTCAAACAATTCTCCTGCCTTGGTCTCCTGAGTAGCTGGGATTACAGGCATGCACCACCATGTCTGGCTAATTTTGTTTTTTTTTTTTTTTTTTTTTGAGATGGAGTCTCGCTCTGTCGCCCAGGCTGGAGTGCAGTGGCGCCACATCGGCTCACTGCAAGCTCTGCCTCCCGGGTTCATGCCATTCTCCTGCCTCAGCCTCCCGAGTAGCTGGGACTACAGGCGCCTGCCATCGCACCCAGCTAATTTTTTGTATTTTTAGTAGAGACAGGGTTTCACCGTGTTAGCCAGGATGGTCCCGATCTCCTGACCTCGTGATCCGCCCATCTCGGCCTCCCAAAGTGCTGGGATTTAATTTTGTATTTTTAGTAGAGACGGGGGTCTCTACATGTTGATCAGGCTGGTCTCGAACTCCCAACCTCAAGTGATCCGCCTGTCTCAGCCTCCCAAAGTGCTGGGATTACTGGCACGAGCCACCACAGCCGGCCATAAGCAGTGCTTTCTAACTTCCATATTTCTGCCAGTAGTCTGTTTATGATGTATCATGTAGGATGATACAGATTTTCTCTAGCATCCTCATTCTTTCTGACCCCTCACAGGCAGAGTCTTCAACATTGACATTTTGAGTAACAGTCTGTCAAAGGAAATCTAGGTTTTTCTATTATGCTCCTTGAAATTATTGCAGCCACTGTTTATGGCCCAGTTCCAAAGTCATTTTCACATATTTAGGTGTTTATTACAGCAGCACCCAACTTTCAGGTACCAAATCCTGCATTTGTTTTCTATTGCTGCTGTGACAAATTACCAGAAATGTAGTAGCTTTGAGAAACAAAGATTTATTGTCATATAGGTCTGGAGGTCAGAAGTCAGAAATAGGTTTCGCTGGGCCAAAATCAAGGTGTCAGCAGTGGCCTGTTCCCTCCAGAGACTGGAGGGTGATGCAATTTTCTTGCATTTTTCAGCTTCTAGAGGCCAACTTGGCCATGGCCCCTCCTCCAATTTCAAAGTCAGCAAAGTAGCATTTTCTCTCCCATTTGACCTCTGTTCCCAATGCATTTTCTCAATAACATTTTACTTCCTACCCCATCACATATGAATTTTTGTGATTAAATTACACCCACTCAGATAATGCAGGGTAATCTGCCCATCTCATGATCCTTAATTTAACCACCTCTGCAAAGTCCCCTTTTCCATCAAATAAAGAATCATATTCACAGATTTGAGGATTAGGATGTGGACATCCTTGGATGGCCATGATACAGCCTACTACAGTATCTAAACCTTAATCTTCCAATTCCTAAGCACAATTCCAGCAGCTTGACATTCATTTTTATTCAAATGCTTTCTTGGCACTTTAAAATCAACAGCTCTAAGAGCAAAGGCATATTTCTACCAAGACCAACTAATCCTTCTGATATCTCTTTTTGTTAATGATCTAAGTGGCAAATACAATATATTCCACTTCCACAGTATCTGTTACACAAATCCTTTTATTTCAAATCCCACTGCCACCTGCATTAATTGTCATGTCATTACAGCTTGTCTGGATAATTATTTTATAAGTCATGTATTTTAGCTATTTGTCTGCCTATATCTTCACATTATAGCTCCTTTAAGGGCAGAAAACATGCTTTGATCATCTCTTTATGACCTGCAAACTTAGAATAAAATCTTATGTGCTTGCATAGAAAGAAAAAAAAGAATTATCTGTAATTTCATTGTATTAGTTTTGCACAATTATATACAAATATCCCAGATATATATATGCTGAAAATCACATAGAAACGAAGACATTTTCAGCCCAAATGACATTTTTACTCAATGAGATTCAATTCAACTCAATATCATGTATGCACTTAGTCCATAGCAGACACTATACTGTATGTTAGAAATATATCAATAAGCCAGACAAGTTTATTGTCACTGAGAGGAAAACACCAATAGAAAAACAACAGTTCCAATTTGTTGGGTGCTCTGATAGGAATAAGTATGGTGTCCTGTGAGTACAGGATCATGTCCCCAAGTCTTTGAAGAATCTAGCTGAAAGTCAAAAGCAGGGAAGGCCTGTTAGCCTAAGGAACAGAAATGAAAGACAGTTCCATATCAGAGCATTGTCAATGCCTTTTGAAATCTTTACATTTATATTTGCATTAAACATTCATAAAAGTACACACTGGATATTTTACATTTAATTTGGACTTTTTAAAAGTCCTCAAATATACTTTCTTGAATCTTTTGAAAATATAAACTTCTTTTGAAAAAAGAAGAGAAAGGAAAATAAGAAAGAGGAAGAGGAGGAAACGTTATAAAAACAATCCTAAATGCTTCCTCTAAAAAGCCTATGGACGTGGCTTGTAGTAAGTCAAAATTCCTGTACATGTTTTTCTTATTTTTATATGAGAACAAATCTCAGGAAACCTTATTTTCCCCTTGTTTTATTACATAGAATAGATATTAAGTGGTTTAAATTCTGTTTCTCAAAGAAAAAAAACAACTTTTTCTCCCTCATGGCATGAGAGCTTATAAAAAATAAATTTCCAACAAGTTTCTCAGAGATATTATTAGGCAGGTGTTTATTTGCTATTAAAATTACAAGCAGTGAGTTCCCTAATTCCCTTATTCTTTTTTATCTAGGGTAAAATAAATGAAAAACATCACCATTGATGGCAAAATGTTTTGGCCGACTCTTCCTTATTGTTTCGCTGTCAGCATTTTAATATTGCTCAGACTGAGTTCAAGAGGGTCATGTTTCAATAAATGTGGGAGCATGTAAAGGCTTTTATAAATAAAACTAAGCCATCCTGCCTTTTGTCAGGTTGTTTATGTTGCACAGAATGTTTCTTTCCCTTGCTGTACTGATCACATTATATTCTTTTATTTTCCTAGGCCCCAACTTCACAACATACTAATGGATCAAGCCTATTTCGCACCATGTAATACCTTGCATTATATAAGTGTTTGTTTACAAAGGCATTGCCTTAAAATAGAGTAGTGGGAAAAGACAGTGCAAAACACCAATTCTACTACCTAATATCATTAGTGGAAAAATTTATTGTCACTGGAAGTAGTGTATTGCTGACAACAGCTTTGGCCAAGCCACATCTGTTTATCCTAATGCTTAAGGGGTAAGATGTGTGACACGGAATGAGAATATGCCATTTGATTTGCTGCTATTACCTGACTTCAAAAACAATGGGTAGGTGTATAAATAAAGGCAAACCATTATTACACTGCAGCAACTGGGCCTCCTTTCAAAAAGCTGAAGCTTTAAACAGACTGCAGAATAGCTGTACCGTGGTAAACAGTATTGTAATACATTCTCTTAATGTCACGACTTCTCATTCTCAAATAAAAATGCTTTTAAAAAACCTTTAGACATGAGTCTTAAATGTCACTTTTAATGTGAATTTCCTTTTATTATTTTATAAAAATCAAGTCAGATAATGTCTATCCTTTCAAGCAACTTTTCTTCCTAAATCATTTATTGGTGTGTGATATAATAGTTTATTGAGAAATCACTATATTTTGACAAACAATATTAACAGAGGCAGGGAAATACTGGGTAGAAGAGGGTGGCTCCCCAGCAAAGGCCTCACCCTCAAACCTGGAAACCCACAGCCTTAAATGGGAACAAGCAATCCTGTTTTTGCACCCAAATTTGCCTTTTGGCCCACCACACCCCCCCATCCTGTACTCATATAAACCCCAAACTGCAGGATCTATGAGCAGATGAACAGAAGAATGGAAGGGCAGAGGAACAGAGGAGTGGCATGGCAGAGAAGGTGAGAAGAGAAAGAACATCTGAACATTAAGTAGAGTTCATCTGGGGATCATAGGAGAGGGGATCAGCCTCAGGACAGCCAAACTCCAAGGAAAGATCACCTTCCCACTCCATCCTCTTTCCAGCTTCCCATCTGCCCTGCTGAGAGCCACCTCCATCCAGCAGTAAAATCCCCCTAATTTACAATCCTTCAGTTTATCCATGTTACCTGCTTCTTCCTGGATGCCAGACGAGAACGCAGGTCCCAAGAGGGCACTGAGCTGGTTAACACTTAAGCTGTCTGTGAACATCAGAGCTAAAAGAGCACTGTGACACACCCTCCAGGGCTTTGGGAGTTGCAAGCACCCACCCCTAAATGCCAGCATGGGAGTGGAGCCCCAAAGCACTCTCCCTGGTTCCTCTGGCTCCTGCACCTGCCCATCTGTGTGTTGCCCCACCTGTAAGGGGAGCATGTGAGGGCCCAACAGATGAGCTTACCCCTGTTGCACATCCTGCAAAAGGTCAGGGAACTCTCCCATTTTAATACCATGTTTTTACCAAATATAAAATTTTCTGAATGCCAGGTGAGATGAAAGAGAGTCCCTTTGAGGTTTATGCTTGGTTTTAAAGAAATATTTGATAATTTCAAGAAACAAATGATGTCCTAGAAACAATATAAGATTATAAGTAAAACACATGTTCGGAGATGAGTTCTTATTCTGAGAACCAATAGTTGTCAAAGCCAGCATTTGTCATTCATTCTTACTCAACTAAGTCCACTCTGGAATTATCCAGAATCTACAAATATGTCTTAATATTAGACTGCTCTAGAAATAATATAAAGAGTAAATTTATAAAATAGTACCATTTTAATTACTGTTATTTATATGCAATCATTCACATTTCTGAGAAGAACTGTTACACATTTTTTTTTAAAGAGGCAAGTCCTCATTATGTCATTCAAAATGGAGTGCAGTGACATTATCTCAGCTTGCTGTAACCTCAAACTCTTGGGCTCAAGTGATCCCAAGTAGCTGGGACTACTACAGCCATGTATCCACACGTCGTTATTTTTGTCGTTGTTCTTGTTAGAGAAGGAAGTCTTGCTATGTTGCCAAAGCTGGTCTTGAACTCTTGGCATCAAGCAACATTCTCTTTTCAGCCTCCCAAAGTGTTGGGATCACAGGTGAGAGTCACCCTGCCCAAACTTGTTACACATTTTTTAAAAGGAAATAATCATAATAAATCTAGGCATTTTAGTTATACAACAAAATTAAACTATAGAAAAGATAAGTCTATTTATGAAATTATTCCCCTTAATCTATACTCATAGTGGCTGTGAACAAACCAGGTTCAAACCCCAAACTGTCACTCACTAAATAATTGTCATGTGCCAGGTACTGTGTTAGACCATATATGGGATTCATAAAATTATAAAGCATAGCCAATGCTCAAAGATCACTTACCCAGTAAGAAAAACAAAAATACAAATAAAGCACCGTAAGCAAAGGTAACGTGTGCTCTGAGAGAGTAAAAATTATTGGGAGTAGAACAGAGAACATTTGATTCTGCCCAGGAAGGTTGGAAGAATCCCATACTTTAGAGGATGAGTAATTTGCAAGTCATTGAAGAGATCAAAGAGAATTCAAAACAGAGATAATATACAGAATGAAGATACTGGCATGATGTTACATGGAATATTCTGGAAAATCATGAGTCACCATTGTTAGAAGTTGTTACAGTGTCTGGCAGGTGGGGCAAGGGATCATGATTATAAGTAAATCTGGAAATGTAAAAGGTCCCTCACTTTATGCTATCCCATGTGTTTTGAGGAATCTGAATTAGTTTGAAACAATGTGTACATGTATTTCACATTATCTATTGTCAATTAGAAAGAGGCATTTAAATATCAGGGAACCAACCTAAGTTTAGCATCTACTCACTACCACGTGCTAAGCACTAACGTGCTCACCATTCATTGTCTGCTTTGATGTTCTCCACTACCCTACAAATTTTTATTTCTCCTGTTTGACCAATCAAGAAGCTGAATCTTACAAAGTGGAATTACAGTCTAGGACTGTCAGAGTCTTATAATAGACTAACAGCATAAGCAGCGTAGACTACTGATTAGGAATACGAACTCTCAGCCAGACTGCTTAGGGCTAAAGCCCAGCACCCACACATGCAGGGTTTGTCATTTTGAGCAACGATTTAATAATCTCTGTGACTCACTTTCCTCTTCTATAAGTGGAAATAATGATAGACCCTACTCCCTGGGGTTGTATGAGGTACTATGGATATGAAAGATGACACAAACTACCTCTCCAAAGGAAAATAAGACTTGAAGGTGAAATATACCCTCCCAATTGGAAATATACCCTCCCAGTTGGAAATGTAATTTCTGTAAATGACAATGACCCTACTTTAGTCTGTATTGTGAGTCATCCCCACAAACTTCAAATTTTTGCGTCAGCATATCTCCATTTTGCCAAGGAATTTGAAATTGAGAGAAGCCAAGTAGCGTTATCAGGTTTCAACAGTTATAACCATAACAAAATTGGAAGTCAAATAAAGGGCTGCCTTCATGTGATATCTGTGCAGTTTTTGCTGCCATTCTATCAGCCTGGGTCTGCTTGAGACAGTCCTCGTGGCTTCAGGGGCCTGGGGCAGAGGGTAGAGAAGTCGTCATAGAGATGCAAGAAAATTCTTTTAAAGGGTGAATAAGAACTGAAAATGTATTCAAAGGCAGGGAGAGTTTGCCAGGGGGAGGAGAAATCATGTGCAAAGAGATCCAAAAGAAAAAGTACATTCAGGGAACAGAGAGCCTTGTTTTGTTGCTGATGCTCGTAATGCTGGTGATGAGGTGGAGGGAGAAGGCGTAGGGAGGTAAACAGGTGGCAAAGCTTATGTGCCATTCTATGGCTTTGATTTTTTTTCACTCAGAGCTCTGGGGAGTCATTAAAGCTTTTTGAGCTGGAGAATGGCATAATCAGATTTGAATTTGTAAGAGCTCACTCTGGCAGTGGTGTAGAAAGGGCTAGACTGTAGACAGGGAGATTGGTTAGAAAGCAATTTAATGAATTGAAGGCATTGAGAAGGAAAATTAAAGGAAAGGGTGAGGTTGCAGAAATATTCAGGCCTTTTTTATTTTTAATTTTTATGGATACATAATAGTTGTACAATTTTAAAATATAAAATAAATAAATATATTTCTATAGCAAAAAAGGAGAAATATTTAGGTCTACAGATTATTTTATTTTTCCAAAGGTAAGTGACTCCCTCATGTCCTTTATATTCTCTGGCTTTCTCATAATACCTCATGGGCCATTGTGTCCTAGCTAGAACTGTCTTTCTGAACAAAAGATTATTTTCCTTTCCACTTTCTTTAATTAGCTCAATTTGCTTGTGTTACTTTTCACTATTTATTAAAATAATACTTTCAATTTGTTTAGGTGTTTACATTTAAACAGATGCATTTTTGAGAACTCTTCCTTAATCAGAAGATTTTCTTTCTAAACGTAGAAGTAAAAACATCAGATTATGCCCTGGAAGAAAAAAGCCTTAAGAAAGGTGTCTAATGTGCTTGAAAGATCTCATACTTGAACTTAGAAATTTTCATCAAAAAGTTACACAGGAGCAGAGAAACATTGTCAAGATTTTTTTTCTTTTTTCTTTTTCTTTCTTTTTTTTTTTTTTTTTAGATGGAGTCTCGCTCTGTCGCCCAGGCTGGAGTGCAATAGCACAGTCTCGGCCCACTATAACCTCTGCCTCCCAGGTTCAAGCAATTCTCCTGCCTCGGTCTTCTGAGTAACTGGGATTACAGGTGCATGCCACCACATCCAGCTAATTTTTGCATATTTTTAGTAGAGATGGGGTTTCACCACTGTGACCAGGCTGGTCTCCTGCTCCTGACCTCAGGTGATCTGCCCACCTCAACCTCCCAAAGTGCTGGAATTACAGGTATGAGTCACCGTGCCTGGCCTTTGTTTAAACTTTTAACTTTAGATTATTATAGGTACATAATAGTTGTATATATCTGTGGGGTACATGTGATGTTTTGATACAGGCATCCCTTGCCAAGATAAGAGAAGGTATTCGTTAAACTCATATTGTTTCTCAATAATGGACTATATTGCTTGTACTTGAATCAATGATCTTGCAGATTCTCTATTATGTCAATTGTATAATTTCATTTATAATTTAATGGTTAATATAAACATTTCGATAAGCTAAAATACTATAACTTTGTTACACATGTATTTATTTATATTATATTAGCAAATGGCAAATACAGAAGTACCCCAGGCCTCCTTCAAAGTCTGAAAGGTCTTGCCTATCTATTTATTCAACAGACAAATGCTGAAACAGGTAAAAGGGGATCCCTGGAGAATCTTGCACGCACCCAACAAGTGTTTACGTCACATATTTTTGTGCAGATGAGGGAACCTGCCCAGGGCTTGTCTGGGCATGCCCACGAAGGACTGGAGCCCAACATGCTCACTGGGGAAAGTGGGTGGAGCCATGGGGAATTTGCGCCTTATGCAGGGGAGGGTCCTGCTCTCTTCAGCTCCTGTGGTGACCTGGGAATCAATCTGTGACGTGGGGGGCTTCTTAGCAGGACTCCATCTTGCTTTGCTGAGGTCTTTTTTTGTTTTTTGTTTTTTGTTTTCTTTTTGCCCAATAACATCTTGCTCTACTCACCCTCCAATGCGTCCACGTGTCTAAATTTTCCTGGTCCTATGACAAAAACCCAGGTTTTAGCTAAACTAAATTCTGCAACGTGGGCATAAAATCCTATATAGTGTTTCTAATTGTGAAAGATACAGTCATTAATTTACTCATCAAACTTAGTGCGTGCCAGTCAGCGTTGAGTTGTTAAACGTAGGTAGACATAGCCCCTGCATTTGGCTCGCAATCTATTGCCCTCTTTTCCAAAATGCTATTCACAAACCATTGCTGGGTAATGAAACCAACCAAGTTGTTCATATGAAGAACGTATTTCAAAAATGAAAATACAGTAAAACAGTGAAAATATGAGAGTAAGGATGCTACATAAAGTAGGGATAGTATTATTTTTTGATAATATTGTTTTAGTTATATAAGGGGGAGGAGAAATACACTGAGTTGAACAGTAAAATGCAGTTTACCCTTGAACAACACAGGTTTGAATGGTGTGGGTCCACTTAATATGTGAATTTTCTTCCATCTCTGCCACCCTGAGACAGCAAAACCAAATCCTTCCTCTTCCTCTTCCTACTCAGCCTACTCAACATGAAAATGATGAGGATAAATACATTTAAGATAATCCATTTCCATCTAATGAATAGTAAATATATTTTCTCCCCTTATGATTTTTAATCATTTTCTTTTCTGTAGCTTTATTGTATGAATACAGTACACAATATATATAACATACAAAATATGTGTCAATCAACTGTTTCTGTTATCAGTAAGGCTTTCAGTCAACAGTGGACTATTAGTGGTTAAGATCTGGGGGAGTCAAAATCTATATGTGGATTTTCGACTGTGCAGGGGATCAGTGCTCCTTAACCCTGTGTTGTTCAATGGACAACTGTGTATTTTTTCTTGAGCATTCAAATTTTAAAACATCTTTAAAGCTCTTAACTATTTTAATGAGTCATTGACAAATTATGTAATTGTCTCCTCAAAAGAGCTTAAAGTTAGTAGGGCTGGGCGTGATGGTTCATACCTGTAATCCCAGCACTTTGGGAGGCCAAGGCAGGCAAATCACCTAAGGTCAGGAGTTCGAGACCAGCCTGGCCAATATGGCAAAACCCCATCTCTACTAAAGTACAAAAATTAGCCAGGTGTGGTGGTGGGCGCCTGTAGTCCCAGCTACTCTGGAGGCTGAGGCAGGAGAATTTCTTGAACCCAGGAGGCAGAGGTTGCAGTGAGCCGAGATCGTGCCTCTGCACTCCAGCCTGGGCAACAAGAGCAAGACTCCATCTCAGAAAAAAAAAAAAAAGCATGTACACAGATAAATTATGACATAGAGAGATGAGTGAAGCAGTGGAAGTAGGCACAAAGAGGAGAGGAGGCATAGACATTGGCTGAATCTCTTTGAGCAGGGAAAGGATCTGACCTTTTTTGTGTTTTTTTCTTACTTTTTTTTTTTAATCTTAGAAAAAGCCACAGAACTTACTAAAACTAATATTCTTAATCTTGTGACTCTGAACGTCTATTATGCTCTAATCTGTAGTAGAAGAGACTATCTCCATTTCCTTCTGTGGGGCTGTTCTTACATATGTCAGCCTGAACTTCCTTAAAGACAATATTTGGATAGAGTTGTCTTGGCCAGCAATGTTAGCAGACAGATGAAATTTCAGAAGGCCTGAACTCTGTACATACCTTAAGAGCCTTCCCCTTCCAGGCTGATAATGCTTGCTGGTTGAATAACTGGTGTTACCATGTCTAGAGACCATTCTACTCTCTATGTTGTGTCAACCTCCAGGAATTTCAGAGTTTCAAGTTGTCTCTAAATTATCATTTAAATAATTTGTGTTGTTCAATTATACTTAACTAATGCCAGCAAAGATTCTTTTTCTGTACTAGAAACTAGGTTAAGCACCAAATGAAAACTAAATTGCGAAATGGGGTTCTTGTTTCTCAAAAAGTTTAGCTAATATGCACATTAAGCACATAATATTATGCATAAACATAATTATATGCTATAAAATGAAACATATAAAGCAAAGACAGAATATTTCTAGAAAACCAAATTAAATTTGAGGTGAAGTTCACAGAAGTTCTCACTGAAACTGTCACCATTGGCTGAAAGTGGATTATACAGGAGCAAATGTGGGGGTGATGGATGAGGAAGTGAGGAAGGGAATGGCATCATTGTGAGAGGAATGGATATCTGTGAAATGTACATAAAGGCCCTGAAGTAGAATCCAGTGTGTTGGGAGAACTGAAAAACTGGTCATGATGGGAGGAGTGAGAAGGCTGAGGAGAATCACAACACAAAATACTACTGAAAAGAGACAGGATGTACAGGGCCTTTTGTGTATGTTTCAAAATTTGGGATTTTTATTCGAAGAGTAATGTGAAGTCATTTAAAGACTAAGCACACAAATTGTGGAAACAATTACAAAATATGAGATGTGTCTAATATCTTTTCTTTGCAGTAACTAACTGGATAGACATTGTTTGGTTTATGGTAATTATGTTTAGTCATTTTTATATATTCTTTTATTTAAAAATGCATGAGACTTCATGTGTATATGAAATATATTAAGATATCACTTCAAGAAGTTATTTTACATGTCCCATAAATAGTAATAACACCATTTATAGTTAAGTAAATGATCTTCAATTGAGAATGCTGTATTTGTTTTTTTTTCTATACTCACTGGCTCACTGATTATTTTCAGTAGATGATATATTGAAGGTGTCTTATCGTTTTCCTGTTGGTTTTTTCCTACTCAAGGTGATTTCTAAATACCAGAGCGCCATAACCAAAGAAAACAACTTTTCTTCACTGCCAATTCACATGTACTTTTTTCTGGTTTGCTTAAAAGCGATTTCCCTAAAATTCTCCACTACATAAGTTTTCATTTTTTCAAGTCTCATATGATTTCTTCACAACTAAGCTAAACACACATTAGTTTTATCAAAATTAATGGAAAATAAAAAATTCACAAAAACCAAATAGTCTTATAACAAAATCAAAACCTACCAAGTATGTTTAGCTCTGCAAGGTAGTTTGAGAAAAAAAGAGCAGGCAAAAGAGAATGATTGGAAGCTTGAATGAGTCCCAAATTCTAGATCAGCAACTGTTTTGTGAAACAATGTTTCAACTACTCATAATCAGAGAGCAAAGACAACAAACTGCATGGTTACATAATCAAGCTTATTTGCTTCAACATAGGTTAGCCTAATGGCTTTCAGAGACTATGGTTTTGAGATTAGAGTTAAAAGAAAATCTTGTGGATAAACAGTAATGATTCTGCTTGAGGGACTGTATTTTGTGACCTTTTCTTATATGTGACACATTCATACAAATTTTAAAAAATAAAATACCATCTTTGGTTTTAATTTCTCAATATAAGAGGAATGAACCCCAATCCTTCCACTAAATCACCAATTCATATACCTTTACAACACTTAACATCACTTAGCTATGTTATAAAGGTATATGAATTTAAAACACGTTTGTAAAAGGCTAAGTTTAGATTGCCCTTTGTGGGTCTAAATTTCAGATATGCAAGAGCTACATTTGTGAGCAGCAGTGAAAGCTGCAGCATTATGATGTCTGGAGAAGAGAAATTTGGCTCCTCCAGGGCTCCTGCATGATGACAGCTTTAAACCAAAATTGACATTTAGCAGATGCCACTGAGGCTAGAAAAGACCATACTCTGAAATTGTCCTATAAATAAAGGTTAAGTATATGAATATTGTGATGCTGAAATCGGTATTAAACCCTATTATAAAAAGATGGCCTGATCATAAAACTTGTCAGATTAAAAATGAGCTCCAGAGCTAATGAAAAGCATCTTATCAGCCACAGCAACATTCACCTCTTTCCTTCTCTCCTTCTCCTTTCAGCAGATTCTAAAAAGACTTGATTCTTTACGGCTATCACCTACAGGGAGGAATTATTTCTTCTCCTCATAAAGTGGTCTACAGGTAGAGGTTTTTTTCCTTTCTTTGAAAGAATATACACATATATAAATATTTCCTATTTTTGAATACGCACATATTTTATACATATATAAATATATAGGTATGTATAAAATAGAAAATATATGTGCATATGCAATAATTCATATATGCTTTGATATTTGTTTATATTCAGAACTTGATAGAGGCACTCAAAATGTTTTAGAAATATTGTACCAAGAGCCCAAAGATTTTTTTTTTTTTTTTTTTTGAGATGGAGTCTTACTCTGTCGTCTAGGCTGGAGTGCAGTGGTGCGATCTCAGCTCACTGCAACCTCCGCCTGCCGGGTTCATGCCATTCTCCTGCCTCAGCCTCCCAAGTAGCTGGGACTACAGGTGCCCCGCCACCGCGCCCGGCTAATTTTTTGTAATTTTTAGTAGCAACGGGGTTTCACCTTGTTAGCCAGGATGGTCTCGTTTTCCTGACCTCATGATCCTCCCACCTCAGCCTCCCAAAGTGCTGGGATTACAGGCGTGAACCACTGCGCCCTGCCAAGATTGGGTTTTAAGCCTAGCTATACCACAAGCCAATTTCATTATTTTGACTTGATCTAATCATTTAATTAAAAATGTAACTAGATGATATTAGTGCTGAGTTGGGTCCCATTTCCCTGAAATTGACTATTGAGCCTCCACAGCTAAGAATGAAAGATGTTCAGTTTCTCACACATCAGCTGCAAAGAGAATAGTTATTGGAATTTATACATTCCCCACAGCTGTGTCACTCTTAATATAATCAAGAGGCATGCTTGGAGACACAAGTTTGTATTTTGGAGAAGAGCAGGCACAGAACGTCCATTCTCTTTCCTTCCTTCCCTATAAAGGAGATGAGGTTGTTTCTGGCTGCAAAGTCCAGGATCAAGGACTGAAGAAAATAATGAAGTTTGGAGGATTGGCTGCACATTTCCTCTTCCTCTATCAGTGAGGGAGAAGTGATCATATCCCATCTGACATTGCTGAGAAGTGGATAAAATATCTTGGAAAATATGCTAGGGATAGTGAGAGTGGAATAGGACCACCTCCCTCCACTATAAATCAGCAGTTCCCAAGTGACATAGAAGTTGAATACTTCATGAGGCCGTAGGTTTGACATTGGTGAGTAACAGGATTGGAGGCTATAGCCTTGTCTTGGGTGAATAGAGCAGGGGAGCACTATGATTGTGAATAGAGGAATATGGCATGGTGCCACCAGCCAGGGCAAAAATAATGAATTTTTAAAACCCAAACATTTATTGAGATTTTATTATATACTAAATTCTGCCATTAGTATTTCATTTAATCATTACCTCCTTCCCCAAAATAACTATTGAAACAGGGAGAATCATCACCATCATTTTACAGGCGAAATAACCATGTCACAAAGAACTGACATAGGTTGCCCATGGCCACATTGCTAGTAAACGACAGAGGTAGCGTTTATGCCAGGCAGTCTCTCCTGAGATATGGTCAAACAGTGCCAGGCAAAGCTAATGTCTCTCTCCACTTAAAACCAGCCACACAACCAAATGGTGGTGGAGGAGACAAAGCAAAAAAAAAAAAAAAAAAAAATTGAGTTAATACTGAATTTTTTAAATGAATAGAATAAGTACTTAAAAATGAAAAGTCTCTGTTTTCACAATTGTCAGTAGCTGAAAAGATGTAGAGCTGGGATGAGAATTGTTATGACTTCCTACTATTATACCTTTGCAAAGTGAAATTTCAACAGATACTTATGAATACTGGTGTTTACTGGAAAAAAATGAAGCCACTTCATGTTTATACTCTCCTAAGTTGGAGCTCCTTAACAACAGACTGGTTCCAAACAGCTGTCTCACCTTTTAAATGGGGCATTTTGGGACACAGGCTTTGGTGTTGGCAAAGTGAGTTAGAAATCCAGTTTGGCATTTCTACTTTCTTGCACTTTGGCCTTGGATAATTCAGATTTCTCATTGGTAAAATGAGGATAAGAATACCCATTTCTCAATATTGTCATAAAACCTAGACGAGATGGATATATATATTAGGGAAGACTGTGCTGCTCAAATAACAAGACCCACATTTGGCTTAACAGTGGCTTAACAGGCTGAAATGTTATGTGCTATTCATATAAAATTATTGGACAGGAGTTCAGGTCAGCTGGGTGGCTCTTTATCGTGTGGTCATCAGGGAGCTAGGCTGACCACAGCTGAGATTGTAACAGAGACAGAGCACGCGCTAGAGCGAGAGACAGAGAGAGAGAAAGAAAGAAAGTAAACACACCTGGAGGGATTTTGTGGGCAAGGCCAACGATGGTGAATTATTTCTACTTATATTTCTATAAAGAAACTCCAGTCACACGACTGTAGTCACCTGTAGGAAATTCTGGGAAATAATCTGTGTGTCCAAAGAATGAACAAAGAATGCTGTGGATAGCTGGCAATTTTTGTCACATGTACCTAAAATGCCTGGTACAAATTGCATTCAATTTAGCTGCTGCTATCTCTCAAAGCCCTAATGGGCTTAAAATTCTAAGAAGTAGAAATGGAAAATTATTTTAATTAAACCATAGATAACCAAATTTCTTGTAAACAGGATACTTTGAGCATTACAATAAGTTTTTCTCAAGCATAAATACACACACATTGACAGTAAGAAAATAATTATTTCCAGAAATATAGTAAAGTTTTAACATTATGTAACTCCCTCTCCAAGAAATAGCAGAAACAGACATTAAGATTTGAAAACAAGAAAAAAAAAATAAAAGCTTCCATGAGAAAAAAATGATAGGAAGCTTATACCATCTACTTTCCAAAGCTCTTATGAATTTTTGCTTAATAACTTACAGGTGAAAAACAGCCTCACAAAGACTTCACATCAACACACATCTTTTCCTGAGAAATGACCTTTCTACAATTCTATTCCTTCTCCCCCAGGATGCAGATCTGTAAGGTGCTAACACTCAACTACATCCGTTAGCTCTCCAGTTTTTGAACTGATATGAAACCTGTAATACTATCCAGGTAAATATTTAAAAGAATCAAGGGAAATTCATTTGCAGCATTTGGTAGCTAATACAGTAAGAGGATAGACTTCATTATGTTCAAGGAAGGGTTACCAGGGGAAAAAAGAAAATAAGAAAAAAATCAATATAGAAAAAGCTGATGTAACATAATAGAAGGGGAGAAAAACAGCACTTGAGAGATAGAAATTTTCTGTAGCATCTCCTTAGAGATTCCGATGAAGTGAAACAAAACGTGCACTTTATGAAGCTGGAGATAAAAGACTGGCTGACAATATACAGACCAAAATGAAAAGTTAGCTGTCAGATTTGGAGAAGAAAGTTAAGGAAACAAAGAATGCTTTAGCAAAATGTAAATGGCATAAACAGCAGAATTTGGGGAAAATTCTAAAAAAAAGTAGATATAAATTCCTGTGGTTCTAGCCATGTAAGGATTTTGCACAGTTGTGGGAAAGAGAAAAATAATATCATAAATATTTTTCTGTAGCAACCTGGGCATAAAGTTGCTTTAACATATCCTACAGGGTAAGGGCTTTCAAACTTTCATTACCACTACCTACAATAAAGCATCGTTTTACATCATAATCTAGTATACATACATACCACGTACAAAGACAAACATCTTTGGAAACAACACCGTGTATTATATAATGCTGTCTCGAATTTTCTATTCTCTTCTAATTTATTTAAAATAATGTTTATTTAGTTGCATTAATCTGATTGTCTGACCACCTAATGGGTTTGACTAACAGTTTGAAATATACTGATAAAGATGTCCATGAATTTTCAGTGAAAAACAAAGAATGCTGATTCCATGCTTTAAGTTTTTTTTTGTT